>NC_053028.1:321996810-322312958 GCF_003073215.2 Triticum urartu
AATAAAAGGATACTTGATTAAGAGATCTGAGTCCTTGAAGAAAAGGGTTGGGAGGGCGGGAAAACAAAGGCAACTTGGGGACGGATGAAACAAACACCGTTCAGAAGAAACTGATACTTGATCTTGCAGATGTTGAAATGATCGGATCCACTTGAAGAGAAACACACCGGTGAAAAGAAATTGAAACGACAAACTCAATGATCGAGAAGGATTAGTATTCACATAGGAATATAAGAACACCACTTGGGGAAGGTATGGAATCAACATTTGACTTCGAAGCAACTCGAATACCACAACTCAAAACAAAAACAAAGGATTGGCTTGCAGAATAAGCCAGAACAAACATATGATAGAGATTTCGTCTGAAATTTTCGTGGTGGGGCCTACACGGGCTCGATCGTACAGAACCATCATGTACAAGGCAGTGCACATGACATACGAAGCGTCCCCGAGTCGGCATAGCCAAGGACTCTTTAAGACACAACGAGACCACTATAAAACCGACCGTAAATAGGCGGACCACTAGACGCCGAACCCCAATTTCATATCACACATCTTTCGGAAAGATATCCTACGAGCTACTTGAATTCCCACCTATGAAACTCCCGAACCTTTCCGGTTATGCAATCAGGTGTTGGGGATACAGGGGAAGCATAATATCTCACCCAAACTAACAAATCCTAAATCCAGCTGTATCCATCCTTCAACACATAACCAAGAAACCTTCGGAAAACTTCTACCTCAACCTTCGAAAAGCATCCGTTATACAAGTTATGGCGATACTCCCGAACTCCTGCCCCAGTACTGGGTGGCGTCGAGGTTATCTCACCAACGAACTACATAAAAGAGATTTTCGATGTCGACGTACTAAACTCAGGTATTCCAGAACTGCAACGATAAAATTGTGACGACAACACCTTGGAGCTCAACTCCCCGGGGCACTTCCACAAAACCCCTGACAGGAGGCACCAAGACAATGTTCTCGTCACAAAACCATCGGAACGATTCCAAGATACCCGCGTGATCCTAAAAAATTTTTTAGTGAAATTTGAGAAGAGAAGAGTCAAAACTCTACGTCAGGATGCCTTACCAGAGCGATGAGGACACTGGGAACTAAAAAGAATTCCTAAACTCTCCGATATATAATTCCTAAATGACTCAAAACATTTTTCTAGACACAACTCGGCCGCTAAAAACGATCAAGCAATGGGGCTCCTAAGGTCAGGGAAGTCTCTGATACCAACTTGTAACGCCCTCGATGCGTCTATATCTCCCACGTGTCGAAGCGCGACTTAGAGGCATAACCGCATTGAAAGCAATGTCGCAAGTGAGGTAATCTTCACACAACCCATGTAATATAATAAGGGAAAGAGATGCATAGTTTGCTTACAATCACCACTTCACACAATACATGAATAAAGCATTACATCATCCAAATACAATCAAGGTCCGACTACGGAACCAAAATAAAAGAAGAACCCCAAATGCGACAAAGGTCCCCGATCGACCCCAACTGGGCTCCACTACTGATCGACTAGAACGAAACAACACAAAGGACAAGATCTTCAACGAGCTCCTCCTGAGCTTGGTTGCGTCGACTGCACGGACTCATCGGCACCTGCAAGCTGGTTTTGGAAGTATCTGTGAGCCACGGGGACTCAGCAATCTCGCACCCTCGCGATCAAGACTATTTAAGCTTATGGGTAAGGTAAAGGTATGAGATGGAGCTGCAGCAAGCGACTAGCATAAATGGTGGCTAACATACGCAAAAGAGAGCGAGAAGAGAAGGCAAAGCACGGTCGAGAATCTATGATCAAGAAGTGATCCTAGAACAACCTACATCAAGCATAACTCCAACACCGTGTTCACTTCCCGGATTCCGCCGGAAAGACACCATCACGGTTACACACATAGTTCACTCATTTTAATTAAGTTAAGGTTCAAGTTATCTACAACCGGACATTAACAAATTCCCATCTGCCCATAACCACGGGCACGGCTTTCGAAAGTTCAAATCCCTGCAGGGGAGTCCCAACTTAGCCCATGACAAGCTCTCACAGTCAACGAAGGAATAGACCTCCTCCCGAGATGTTCCGATCAGACTCGGTATCCCGGTACAACAAGACATTTCGACAGGGTAAAACTAAACCAGCAACACCGCTCGAATGTGCCAACAAATCCCGATAGGAGCTGCACATATCTCTTTCTCAGGGCACACTCAGATTGTCTTAGGTACGGGTAGGCCAGCCCAGAGTTGCCCCTGGTGGTCACCGACAGCTAATAGGTTGGACCAACACTCAGAGGAGCACTGGCCCAGGGGGGGTAAAATAATGATGACCCTCAGGAGCGCGACTCCCAAGGGAAAAGAAAAGTCTAGGTGGCAAATGGTAAAACCAATGTTGGGCATTGCTGGAAGAGCTTTACTCAAGGCGAACTGTCAAGGGGTTCCCATTATTACCCAACCGCGTAAGGAACGCAAAATCCGGGAACATAACACCGATATGACGGAAACTAGGGCGGCAAGAGTGGAACAAAACACCAGGCATAAGGCCGAGCCTTCCACCCTTTACCAAGTATATAGATGCATTAATTAAATAATATATATAGTGATATCCCAACAAGGAACGGTATCTCCATGTTCCAACAAGGAACAAACTTCAATCTTCACCTGCAACTAACAACGCTATAAGAGGGGCTGAGCAAAGCGGTAACATAGCCAAACAACGGTTTGCTGGGACAAGGTGGGTTAGAGGCTTGGTTCAACAATATGGGTGGCATGATAAGCAAGTGGTAGGTATCGCAGCATAGGCATAGCAAAAGAGCGAGCATCTAGCAAGCAAAGATAGAAGTGATTTCGAGGGTATGATCATCTTGCCTGAGATCCCGCAAGGAAGAAGAACGAGTCCATGAAGAAGACAAACGGACGTAGACGAACGGGTTCTCACAAACGCGACGTTACCGGAACCAACCCGAAGAAGCAACACCGGAAAAGAGCAAACAACCTAGTAAACAACCACCACATAGACATGGCATGATGCGCAAACAAGTATGATGCATGTCCGGTTTAAAGAGGGCATGGCATGGCAAAGTGCAACAAACAACACTACAAATTAAGTGGAGCTCAATATGCAACGAGTTGCATATTGACGAAACACCACGTCAATTATTAGGTCTCTCCCGGTTTGGTACTCAACAATATTAAATGTTGTTAAGCATGGCAAGAGGTGAAGCATAACAAAACTATACCATCTAGTCAAGTTTAAATGAGGCCGGGAACAACAAACAACAAATCCAGAAACTCCTCATATGCATCAACAATTTAATGCAACAACAATTTTAAACATCTTAAAGTTGTTAACATGATGCGGATGACATGTTTAAGTTCATGCAATATTTATGAAAATGTTGACATGATAAGATATGAGGCATTTGTCATCGTGACGGAAACGAAAGGGGTGCCACGACAACGAATCCGAAAGTGATGCCACGGCAACATATCGGTTTCCGGTAACTCGATTGAGATACCGATGCAAAGGGGATGTGTGCGGGAGCGTGTCGTGCAAGATGGTGGGGTGATCCCGGTAACCGGGTTTCCCATGGGTCGACGGCATGGCAACCGAGGAGGAACGTGCAATGACAACTCGGACACGGTTCGAACGTGAGCATCTCATACAACACATGCTTTCGTCCACGGGTCATCGTCTCGGCGGTTATACCTTCCAGGTGCATTCTCAGAGCGGTTCAGGTTCGTAGAGGAAGTAGAGGAAGTAGTCGTCCACGACGACGGTAGTGGAAGTAGTGGTTCACGTTTCGTAGATGTTCGGGGTCACGGCGAGGAACTTGACGTCCACGAGGCCTTCGAGGGTCGACGGTAGTGGTACACGGTTTCGTAGATGTTCGGGGTCGCCGGTAGATGTACTTGTCGCATCGCCGGGCGTAATCGTGCATGTGGGTCTTGTCGAGTCCGTTGGGGGTACTTTGCGTTTTGAGGGGCGACGGTAGTGGAACTTGGCGAAAATCCGAGACGGTCTTGATGAACCGTAGTGTTACTGGGCGAGATCGCAGCCACGGTAGTCTTCGGACTTGGTTCTCCCGCACATGCTCCACGGGTCCTGGGGGAACTCGGCGATGGCCATGGCAAGGAGGCGGCTGCAGCAGCAAGGCAAGAAACGGGATGGCAGGCGGCGAGAAGCAGCGGGTCGGCGAGGCAACCGGCGACGGGGAGAGCTCGGCCGGATCCGAACAAGGAGGCAGGCCAGCGGCAGGGCAAATGGCGGCGGCTTGGCGAGGGACTTGGCGCTGGAGCTTCAGACGAAGCAGGGCGCGACAGCAGCAGCACAAGGGCTCGAAACAGAGGCAACGGCGGTGGCTTGGTGCTGGCGATGCGGGGCGACGGCCGCAGTCAACGCGAGACGCGGGCGAGCGGGCGCCTCGTCCTCTGCTCGTCAGGAAGCAGAGCAGCGGCGGCGTCTTGGCGCGGCTCCACACCGGCGGAGGCGCAGGTGAGGAAAAAGGAGCAGAGGGGCGGCTGAGCTCCTGGTGGTGGTGGTCGACGCCGGCGGGCGCGCTTGCTGGAAAGAGGGGCGCTCGGGAGGAGGCAGAGGGGAACGGGACGAGGGCGCGGCGCGGGTTGTGGTCACCGGCGGCGACCTGACGCGGCGACGGGATGGCGAGGTGGAGGCCGAGGGGATCGGGCGCAGAAGGTCTCGGGCTCGGGCGCTCTTCTCCTGTGAGATGTGTGTGTGGCGGCGGGGGGAGGACAAGAGGGAGAGGGAGTGGATCGGGGGAAAGGGACGAAGGGAGAGGCGGCGGTGGATGAGGACGAGAGGGAGAGATGGGATCGAGTGGTAGGCTAGGGTTAGCTGGGGAGTGGGCCTTGGGAGGCCGGCCCAATGGAGAGGAAAATGGCCAGGGGCCTGCTGGGCTGCTCTCTCTCCTACTCTTTTCCTCATTTCCTTTTATTTGCCAAAATAGCAAATAGCAAAGGCACAAATAAGAGAAAGAAAAGGTTGGAGAAGGAATTTGGGCACTGGGATAATTTTTCCGGACTCGCAAAAATGAGCTTGGGCCAAGAAAATAGAAGTGAGTGTGTGCGTGAAGATTGGATTCGAACTCGTTTGAATTTAAATCCAAAAGAGTTTGAATAAGAAGTGGGCATTCGGTAGGTCCAAAAATATTGAGAATTTAGGAGGAGCCTCGAAAAATGGGAAAAGAATTGTTGGCGAAGTTTGGAAGTGCAACTTGAAGCATAAGAGGCATGGAATTAAATTGCAAGTGTGTTATGGTGATTCCAAAGTTAATGGAATATTACTTATAGAGGATATATGTTATAAAGAGACATCACCATGTGAGTTCCCTCGATTTAAATGGATCAAAGATCCATGCCATTTATTTAGTTGAGTTGCAAAAGATTTATGAGATGATGGCATGATGACATGATGCAATGCAACACGCAAGCAAATGACAAGGCAACGACGGCGAATAACTGGACGACAACTGGCACATCGGTCTCGGGGCGTTACAAAGTCATGATTCCACTATTGGTGCCCTTTGAGGCGGCGACCGAACCTTTAAAAACAAGGTTGGGGCAATCTCCACAACTTAATTGGAGGCTCCCAACAACACCATGAAGCTTCACCACAATGGACTATGGCTCCGTGGTGTCCTCAACCGTCTAGGGTGCTCAAACACCCAAGAGTAACAAGATCCGCTAGGCATTAGTGGGGGAATCAAATTTCTCTTGGTGGAAGTGTAGATCGGGGCCTTCTGAACCAATCCCGAGCAAATCAACATGTTTGATTGGCTAGGGAGAGAGATCGGGTGAAAATGGAGCTTGGAGCAATAATGGAGCTTTGGGGGAGGAGGTAAGTCAACTTTGGAGAAGAAGACTCCCTTTTAAAGAGGGGGGAACAATCCAACCGTTACCCCCCCCCCCCCGAAAACACCCCCGCAGAGGGAAGTACTACCGCAGGGGGCAGCGGTACTACCACTGGGACCAGCGGTACTACCACTCCCGCTCGCGGTACTACCGTGCAGTCTGGGAGGGCTAGCATATGAGCAGGAGTCAGACCCAGTGCGGCACTGCCGCTCTCAAGCGGTACTACAGCTTCTACTGCCGCTGCTTAGTGCCGCACAATCCGACACGAGAGGCGACCCCCTCGAGTCGACGCGGTAGGAGCCCGGTACCGCAGCGATACTACGGCTGAGGACCCACAGGCGGTACTACCGTTGGGCACCGCGGTACTACCGTTGGGACCAAATCATACTCATAAAAAGGGAATGAAACCTCCATCGAAGCGGGAAGGCTCAGATGGTGTGAAAAGGATGTGTACATGTTGATTCCACCCTAGCCTTACCAAAGCGGACCCCCTCTTGATAGTACGGTGACTCCTACGAAACAAGTCCACCAAAATAGAAACGAAAGAGCTACACCGTCTTGATTAAAACTCCGAGGGGAAAGAATCGTCTCGTGCCAAAGGATGAATCTCTGAAACGCTCAAAGCACACGATTAGTCCGCAAACATGTTGTCATCAATCACCAAAACTACACTAAGAGAGATATGCCTTAACAATCTCCCCTTTTTGGTGGATTGATGACAACCAGGGAATTGCACAAAGAAAGAACATGAAAGTAAAGATACTTAAAACTACAAAATATAGACGATCTCCCCTGAATGTGTGCACCTAATTAGTAGTGCCTTTGGAATGCAAGGCACACGCATTAGGATCAACACTCCCCCTATATCTTATAGTCCAACAAACTAAGCAAGGTATATAACAGGATAAGCATGCAACTCACAAATTACCAAAGAACTTGATGGACAAAGATAATAAGGATAAGGTAGCATATGACTCCCACCATATGACTGGAACTACGTCTCATAGGCACAAAACCAAACAAATCAAAGGATGAGAGAAAGAAAGCAATGACACAACAAACCACAAGGACACACTCGCAACTCGGCAACGACATAAATCCCTAAACTCTCTCCCCCTTTGGCATCAAGACACCAAAAAGGCAAAGAGCGTTGCTACGGCTTCAGGTGATAGCCAACTGAGGATCTCGAACATCATATCCCAGCGGCATCGTCTGCACCGTCATCATCAGTCGGGAACTGCTCGGTGTCTGAATTGGTCCACGAACAGTGCTGCTGAATCCACTCCTCCTCATCAATGATCTTGCCCTCAGAACTACTGGCAACGGTTGCACCCAACTGACGCATGAGCTCCTTGTGACGACTCCTGGCCTGCTACTCAGCCACATGAGTCATGTACTGACCGTGAGACTCCATGCAGAAGAGTTTCTTCATCTTGCGCTTGAGCTTCTTTGCCCAAGAGGGCTCTGCTCCAGATGGCTCATAGTCATCGTCATCATCCGCATCATCCTCGATCTCCATGTTAGCAGCTCCAGGCGGAATGCCAGAACTCGGAGCTGTGGTGCCCCAGTTCTCCTTCTTCCTCAGACGCTTGATCTCATGAGAAACTAGATCCCCAGTCTCCAGCACCACCCTAGGATACACACGCTCCCAGACCTTCTCAATGAGCAACATGATAAATGGTCCATAGATAGGCACTTGTGCTCAGGGATGGCGGAAACCAACTCAGACCACATGACATGAGAGATATCCAAAGAGTCTCCGGTGTTTTCTTCCTTCTCATGTTGACAGAAAAGAAGCATGTCCACTAGAAAAGAGTGTACCATATCCAAGTTGCCAATGCGAGGGAAGAGGGTCTCCCATAAGATGCGATGGAGAATATCCAGAAATGTTGGCAGCTCATAGGTCTCCCTTTGAGTCACTGGGTTAATCTTCAAGGTACAGTATGGCCAGAGAGATTGCTTGTGAGTGGAAGTTGCATTGCGGTGAGGACGAAAGCTAACTAGGTTCGCTTGACCTTGATCCTCAACTTCAAGAAGCTCCATGAAAGCCTTCCACTTGACAGTAAGCAGCCTGCCATTTTTCATCCAAGTCAGAGTTTTGTCCTCATCTGTCCCAAGATGGACGGTGGCATAAAACTGAGCCACCAAATCTGCATCAAAATCCTTGTTGAACTACATGATCCTAAGGATGTTCAACTGAGAGCACATCTGAAGAGCCTCCCCAAAGTAGTCAGGATCCTTATCCATAAAGCCAACGTCGATGGAGCGAACATCAACAAAAAGATTCTTCTTGGCTTTGATCACATCAAAGTAGATGGCATACTGAAAACGGTTCCAGAACGGGCAATTGACCAAAGCAGGTTCTTGAGCGACCTCCTAGGGGTTGCGCCGACGCTTCTCCCAGAATTCCTTGGCAGACATCTCTGTCACAGACTTGGCCCTTATCTTGGGCTTGGACGCACTCATCTTCTTCATTTGAGGTGGAACACTTGATGAGGTTGCTGTTGTCTCAGAGGTGCGGTAGCACTTGGACGTTGCATGTCCGGGGTTGACACGGCGGACTTGCTGCTCAGGATGTTCATCACCTAGAATCAAACACACGAGCAGAATAAACAACACGAAAGAAAGAGCATAAGCCTCCAAACAAGACAACATGGATCAAAAAGTGGTAGGAAATGATGGAATAGGGCATCCAGCAGTAGTACCGCGACCAAACCGCGGCAGTACCGCTCGAGCGGTAGTATCGTGCAAGATGAGCGGTGGTACCGCTCCAGACAGGGAACGGCGGTTCCCTACTGCCGTGGACAGATCCGGCACTACCGGGGATGCCAAATTCAAAAAAAACCTACCAAACAACAATCCAAAAGGCCTAGATGCCATCTCCATCCTACTCAAGCCTCGACTTAGCCAAAAATCGAGAAAAGCAATGCATATTGCCCCAAACAACTAGATGTGAGATCTAGGTGTAGCGACCCGACCTCAAACGGTCAAGTCTCTGTGCTTCAGTGTCATCCCTGGATCGGTAATGCTGACACACACAGTACTCGAGGATTTATAACAGAGTAGCAATCACACACTTATTACATCGAATGTCTCAAAAGAGAACTTATTACAATAAATATGGCTTAAGGCCATCTAATACGATAACAGCGGAAGGCTTGGAAGATAAAGTGAGTCCATCAACACCAACGGCATAGCTGAGCTCCACGGCAACGACCTAACGAATCTTACTCCTCGTCTGAAAAGCCTGCAACATAATACGTTGCAGCCCGAAAACGGGTCAGCACATGGAATATGCTGGCAAAGTAACACAGTAGAGCAAGAATAGAATAATACTATCACTACATGCATATTTGGCTGGTGGAAAGCTCTATGGTTACAGTTTTTGCGAAAAGCCAATTTTTCCCTACAACAAAGGAATAGATTTTATTCAACTATCATAGTAGTTGAAACATCATTGAGAAGGTTCCTCCAACTCAATCCCAATTAAAGTAGTTAACAACCCAACAATATTATTTTAGAGTGATGAGATACTTATGATACTCCAAGTACTAGACACTCAAGATGTCCATAACCGGGGACATGGCTAACCATGATTAGTTTATACACTCTGCAGAGGTTTGCGCCCTTTTCCCCACAAGACCCGATCTCCTCCGTTGGATTTCTCGCACTACATGGTGTTTGAGAAACGGATGACCGAGACACAGTCTTTCAGAAGAATTAACCCCTTACTCCATGCAGACCATACCAACCTACATCCCTCTACCTGCTGATCCACCTCTTCGGGAGCTTCACGCAACTTACTCAACTATGCTAGAGCCCATAATAGCTTGTGGCTGCACATGGAAGTTTCTATCATGAAAATATCTCAGATCCCTTTGAGCCTGGGTGGCGGACCATAGGATTATCACACTGGTACTCCGGGATATCCTAGAACAACACTGGATTCTCCAGGTGCCCAATAAACAATCCACTCATATGTGTATTCAAGTTGCCACCTTAAGTTGAACAATTAATTAACAATCTCACATCTGTCATGGATTTCACTCACCCAAACCACGTCTACAAGCATAGCATAGCAATAATAGCAACACGTAGAAGTAACTCCCAAGGGTTTGATAAATAACAGGGCAATAGGTTCTACCTCATCAACTACTTCCCAACCCACATGTTAATCACATCCTAACCATGCAATGTTTGAGGATTGGAACTAATGCATAAAAACTGGATGATAAAGGGGTATGATCAAAGTGTTACTTGCCTTGCTAATGATCCGCAAAACCTAGGGATTCGTAGTAGCACACTTCGCACTCTGGGTGTTCTATCGCAAACAAACAATAGCATAAATAAGAAATCAAGCAAATAAACACGGGTAAATCTCAAATAAGAAGATCTAACCAGAAGGTTCAACTTAAGAACTCCGGTTTGCGAAAAGAATCAAATCAAACGGAGCAACGAAACTCAAACTGCGAAAGAAACAAGATCCGTTTGCTAATATGGAGTAAGGTCAAATTTTACCGTAGCAAAAACTTGTTCAAGTTAGTTAAATAGAAAGAGGGTTTGGAGACGAAGATCTAGGTGCTTGAATCGCCCGATTCCGACAAACGAGCGAAAAGATAAACTAAAACGAAAATCGGATCAGAAATCGGGATTGAAAACAATCCCGGAAAATCCGAGAAAAAGAAAATTGACGAACAGGCTAACGGACGAGCGTTCATTGTCTGCGGCTAATGAGTGAACTCCATTCATTAAAACGAATGTACGGACGAACGTCTGCAAAGTAACTAAACCGAAAAAACCGGCGAAACGATCTAAAAAACGAACTAGGGTTTTCTAATGAAAACCGAAGCAGTTTTTATAAAAAAACGAATGGCGCTATACCTCCGGCGAGGTCCGGCATGGGGCGGCGGCGCGGGCAGGCGGTAGCGGTGGCGGCGGCGCGGCAGCGAGGCGGCGACGGCGCGGCTTGCGGCGGCGCGGCTGGCGACTAGCGGCGGCGGGGCGGCTCGGGCTCCAAGGGGGGGTGCGGCGGCTTATAGGAGAGGGGGTGACTTGGAGGAGGGGGCAAGGCGTGGGAGGAGTCCCGGCAAGACTCCGAGTCGGGCGGCGACGGCGGCGCGCGCGGTCTCCAGCTCAGAGACGGCGGCGCGGGGAGCGGGCCGGCTCGGCTGGGCTTCGGCCCAGTCGGCCACTGCCAATTTTTTTAAATAATTTCCCTAGAACAAAAAAATCCTAGAAAATAATATAAAATCTAAAAATTCCAAAACAAATTTTCACTGTGTAAATAAAATATTTAGAACAAGATGAACATTTTCTTGGCCCTAAAATTCAACTTTGAAAAACGTGCTATTTTTCTAATTCAAATAAAATAGCAATAAACTCCAGATAAAATCAGATATTTGATTTTAATCTTTTTCCTCCAATATTTCATTTATTTTGGATAAGTCATATTATCTCCTCTCATATATTTTAATATGAAATATTTTCAGATAGAAAAATAATTAAAACAAAAAATGCTCATTTCGATATTTGATAAAAGTCAAATATGAAAACAGCGAAATCCCCAACTCTCCCCGAGGGTCCTTGAGTTGCTTAGGATTTCGAGGATCGCAAAACGAAATGCAATAAAATATGATATGCAAAGATGACCTATGTATAACATTCCAAATTGAAAATTTGGGATGTTACAAACCTACCCCCCTTAGGATGAATCTCGCCCTCAAGATTCGGGTTGGCTAGAGAATAGGTGTGGGTGGTCTTTGCAAAGATCATCCTCTCGTTCCCAGGTGGCTTCATCCTCGGTATGTTGGCTCCACTGAACTTTGCAAAACTTGATAACCTTGCTGCGGGTGACTCGGCTGGCAAATTCGAGAATCCTGACTGGCTTCTCCTCATAGGTCAAATCACTGTCCAACTGAATCGCCTCCAATGGTACTGTATCTCTTAATGATATATCGGCCATCTCAGCATGACACTTCTTCAGCTATGAAACATGAAATACATCATGAACTCCTGACAGTCCTTCAGGTAACTCCAACTTGTAGGCAACTTCTCCCATACGTTCCAAAATTCGATACGGTCCTACAAATCTCGGGGCTAACTTTCCCTTAACTCCAAAATGTTTCACTCCTCGCAGGGGTGACACTCGCATATATGCTCTATCTCCAATTTCATAGGTTATTTCCTTGCGTTTCGAATCTGCATAACTCTTCTGCCTGGACTGAGCTATCTTCAGTCCATCTCGGATTAACTTAACTTTCTCTTCAGACTCTTTGATCAGATCTGGTCCAAACAACCGTCGGTCTCCGACTTCATCCCACATCAACGGTGTTCTGCACCTTCGTCCATACAGGGCTTCGAACGGTGCCATATTCAAACTGGCTTGGTAGCTATTGTTGTATGACAACTCTGCGTAGGGAAAATTGTCGTCCCAACTAGATCCATAATCTAGCGCACAGGCTCTCAACATATCCTCCAGTATCTGGTTGACTCTCTCAGTCTGTCCATCGGTCTGTGGGTGAAATGTTGTACTGAACTCCAACCTTGTCCCCAAAGTTTGGTGCAGCTGATGCCAAAACTTTGAAGTAAACTGTGTCCCTCTATGTGATACAATGGTCCTCGGAACTCCATGCAGACATACGATCCTGGTCATATATATCTTGGCCAACTTTGCACTTGTATAGGTGGTTTTCACTGGGATAAAGTGAGATACTTTGGTCAAGCGATCCACTACTAACCATATAGAATCATATCCTGATTTGGTTCTAGGTAATCCGGTGATAAAATCCATGCCAAGTTTATCCCACTTCCATTCGGGTATCGACATAGCCTGTAACAATCCTGCTGGCTTTTGATGCTCAGCCTTCACTCTCTGACATACATCACATACGGCTACATACTCGGCAATATCCTTCTTCATACCAGTCCACCAGAAACGTTCCTTCAAATCCAAATACATCTTGGTGTTTCCGGGGTGTATCGAGTATGGTGAGTCATGGGCCTCTTGAAGTATTAACTTCCTGATCTCTATGTTATTGGGCACATAAACACGGTCCTTGAACCATAAGGTGTCATGCTCATCCTCACGAAAACCTTTGGCCTTTTCTTTGCTCATTCTCTCTTTTATCTCGGCGACCTCTTTGTCATCCTTCTGAGCTTCTCAAATCTTTCCTAACAATGTAGACTGAACCTCCATTGTTTCAACAAAACCTCTAGGAACAATCTCCAATCGAAGTTCCCGGAGATCCTCTGCTAACTCCTTCGGCAATCCCGTGCTCACTATGGTATTAGCATAACTCTTCCGGCTCAAGGCATCTGCTACGACATTAGCCTTGCCTGGATGATAGTGAAGCTTCATGTCATAATCCTTTATAAGCTCCAACCATCTCCTCTGCCTAAGGTTCAGCTCCTTATGGGTGAAAATGTACTTCAAACTCTTATGATTCGTGTACACATCACAACGATTTCCAATAAGGTAATGTCTCCAGGTCTTCAACGCATGCACTACGGCTGCTAACTCCAAATCATGCGTGGCATAATTTAACTCGTGCGGTTTCAGTTGTCGCGAGACATACGAAACAACTCTTCCGTCCTGCATAAGCACACTTCCAAGTCCTGGGCGAGAGGCATTGCAATACACTTGAAACTCCTTACGTATATCCGGCAGAATCAGCACTGGGGCTGTAGTCAAACGTTTCTGTAACTCCTGAAAACTCGCCTCACATTCTTCTGTCCATTTAAATTTGGTATCCTTCTTCAATAACTCCGTCATTGGCTTCAAAATTTTGGAAAAATTCTCAATGAATCTCCGATAGTATCATGTGAGTCCAAGAAAACTGCAGATCTCGCTAATTGAAGTGGGTGCCAACCATTCAGTGACTGACTGAACCTTGGTAGGATCTACTGCTACACCTTCTCGTGATATAACATGTCCAAGGAATCCAACTTCCTTCAGCCAAAACTCGCATTTGCTGAA
Organism: Triticum urartu; assembly: GCF_003073215.2. Classification (NCBI taxonomy): domain Eukaryota; kingdom Viridiplantae; phylum Streptophyta; class Magnoliopsida; order Poales; family Poaceae; genus Triticum; species Triticum urartu. The sequence continues at coordinate 322,010,664 of NC_053028.1, forward strand.
CTTGGCATACAACTGATGTTCCCTGAGTTTCTCGAGAACTAAACGCAAATGCTCTTCGTGCTCCTCCTCGTTCTTCGAGTATACCATTATATCATCAATGAACACCACAACAAACTTATCCAAATATTCCATGAACACTTTGTTCATCATGCTCATGAAGTAGGCAGGGGCGTTAGTCAGTCCAAATGACATGACCGTATATTCATACAACCCGTACCGTGTGGTGAATGATGTCTTTGGTATGTCCTTCTCTCGTATCTTCAGCTGGTGATATCCAGATCGCAAATCGATCTTTGAAAACACCTTAGCTCCTTGCAGCTGGTCGAATAAATCATTGATCATCGGTAGTGGGTATTTGTTCTTGATCATCACCTCATTTAACGCTCGATAATCAACAACCATTCTTAGAGACTTATCCTTCTTCTCGACCAAAAGCACTGGGGCTCCCCACGGTGATGATCTCCGTCAAATGTAACCTTTCTCCAATAACTCCTTGATCTGTTTCTTAATCTCCTCCAGATCATTTGCGGGCATCTGGTATGGTATCTTTGATATAGGCCCGGTGCCTGGCAATAGCTCTATCAAAAACTCGATGTCTCTATCCGGTGGCATGCCTGGTAACTCTTCTAGAAAAACATCTGGGTAATCCTTCACTACAGGCACTTCCTCCTGAACAACTCCCGTGAGGGTATTTACTTGGCTACTTCTTGGCGCATGCCTAGATACATACTTGATCCTTTTTCCCTCTGGGATAGTGAGACAAATTGACTTACTAACACAGTCAATGATTCCTCCATACTTTGACATCCAGTCCATTCCTAACATCACATCCAATCCTTGTGACTCCAAGATTATTAGGTCGGACGGAAAAACATGGCTACTAATGGTTAAGGGTATCTGGTCGCACCATCGACTAGCCATATACTCTGCTCCAAGTGAACTTACTAACAGATGGGTCCTAAGGGTTTGGGTTGGTAGTTTAAACTTATCCATGAATTCCCTTGATATGTATGAATGCGATGCACCAGTATCAAAAAGAACAAGGGCGGTAAAAGACTTAACCAAAAACTTACCAATCACCGCGTATGGCTGCTCTTCAACCTCCTCCACGTTGACGTGGTTCACTTGTCCTTTGTTGAATGGATTGGGCTTCTTTCCAGCGCTCCCATTGCCGTTTCCATTCTTCGCTTCAGGGCACTCCATGGCATAGTGTCCAGTCTTCCCGCACTTGAAACAAGTAACGTGGCTTAGGTCTCTCTTCGCGGGTGTGGCTGGATTGGAGTGGTTCTGATTGTTGCTTGCTCCATTCCCATTCCCATTCCTTGGGCCAGTATGATTATGGTTACTTCCTCCATTATGTGTGTGGCCTCCATGGTTATGAACAAGTCCTCCCGGGTTCGGGGTTAGGCGAGGCTTCTGCTGTGCTCCTGAATTATACCTTCCTTGTCCATACTTCCTCTTACGGCTCTCAATCTGCTGCTGCTTCCCTTTAATCATAAGAGCCTTATCTACCAACTCCTGGTAGTTGTTGAATGTTACCACCATCAACTGCATGCTCATCTCATCATTCAGCCCTTTCATAAACTTCTCCTGCTTTGCGGCATCTGTGGCCACATCATCAGGGGCATAACGAGATAACTTGCTAAACTCATCCGTGTAATGAGCCACAGTACGGTTCCCCTGGCATAAGTTGCGAAACTCATGCTTCTTCATACTCATAGCTCCAGTTGAAACATGGGCTGTACGGAAAGCCTGCTGAAACTGATCCCATGTAACAGTGGCTATAGGGTAGGTGACAGTGTAATTCTCCCACCACGAGGCAGCTGGTCCATCCAACTGATGTGCGGCAAAATGCACCTTCTCAGCATCGGTACATCCTGAAGTGGTTAACTCCCTTCCAATCCTGCGGAGCCAATCATCTGCTACTATGGGCTCGGTGCTACTGGAAAACACCGGCGACTGCAACCTCAGAAAATGGGCTAAGTTATCAACTGGTGGTGGTGGCAGTGGATTGTTGTTGTTGTTATTGTTGTTGCCTTGGTTCTGGACTAACAACTGCATCAGGGTATTCTGCTGCTAGATCAACTGAGTGAGCTCCGGTGGGAAGGTAAATCCGGGGTCACGTCTTGGAGGCATCTGATGGGTTTAGAGGGGAGAGATTAGAATAGAATGAGGTCTAATGAGAAAACACTACCCATATGCACATGAGACAAACACAATCAATTCACTCAATCAATCAAACAAGTGCGTACAATCGATCTAACTATCGTTACAAAAGTGCTCGGACTATACTATTTACATGGTGGAATACTACTACTGATGTGGTGGTCTACTAAAAATATTCTTCGGTTGAAGACTCCATGATGTCTGCTCCAGCTTCGTCTTCATAATCATCATCACTATTGTCGGGGTCCGAGTCGGTGTCGTCAATGATGATGTAGTCCTCCGGGCGAATCTCATTGGGTTCTTCGTCTTCTCCTCCTAGTGCGGGGACTCCCAGGAATACTCCTAGCTTCCTTTCCAAATCATCATTCTTCTCCACTAGTACGACGATTTCCTCCTCATAATCTACACGAGTAGCCTTAAGTTCTTCCTCCAGTTCTGTGATCCTTTTCATTGCCTTCTTCAGGTCTATCATTCCTGTGCACATCTGGTTCTCCTAGCGACGAATGTGTTGGTTTAACTCCTGGATGAAAGTTGCAATTGATCTATCCTTCCTGGTGCTGATCATCTCCCATTGCTCATCTCGACGCTCACAAATGTAATAGATAGTATCCTTAAGCTCCTTATGATAAACTTATCCAATGCGTCCCATGGTGATGTGAGCTTCCATACTCTTTCCTAGACTCCAGGTTGGTGCATCGAAGGAAAACTCAATGGGCTTAGTGACTGGCGTGAATGTCCTTCCTGGAACTTGAACTTGAATCATTGATTGCTCCTCTTCTGGTAAAGTGGCGTTGTAAGTCCCGGTGATACTTGGTATTCCAATGTTCAGGTACCTAGTGACTTCCTTCAAGTGTCGTCCAAAAGGTGCTTCTTCATCCGGTTGTGCAAACTTGTTCCTTGCGTCCGCCATCCTAAAGAGTAGAAAATGGAGAGGAGTCAGAAATGAGAAGAGAATAGTGATCTAGGGCTTTAGCTTAGTGGTCGTGTCCTACACTCAGCATGTGCTCTGATACCATCTTGTAGCGACCCAACCTCAAACGGTCAAGTCTCTGTGCTTCAGTGTCATCCCTGGATCGGTAATGCTGACACACACAGTACTCGAGGATTTATAACAGAGTAGCAATCATACACTTATTACATCGAATGTCTCAGAAGAAACTTATTACAATAAATATGGCTTAAGGCCATGTAATACGATAACAGCGGAAGGCTTGGAAGATAAAGTGAGTCGATCAACTCCAACGGCATAGCTGAGCTGCACGACAACGACCTAACGAACCTTACTCCTCGTCTGAAAAGTCTGCAACATAATACGTTGCAGCCCAAAAACGGGTCAACACATGGAATATGCTGGCAAAGTAACACAGTAGAGCAAGAACATAATAATACTATCACTACATGCATATTTGGCTGGTGGAAAGCTCTATGCTTACAGTTTTTGCAAAAAGCCAATTTTTCCCTACAACAAAGGAATATATTTTATTTAACTATCATAGTAGTTGAAACATCATTGAGAAGGTTCCTCCAACTCAATCCCAATTAAAGTAATTAACAACCCAACAATATTATTTTAGAGTGATGAGATACTTATGATACTCCAAGTACTAGATACTCAAGATGTCCATAACCGGGGACACGGCTAACCATGATTAGTTTATACACTCTGCAGAGGTTTGCGCACTTTTCCCCACAAGACCCGATCTCCTCTGTTGGATTTCTCGCACTACATGGTGTTTGAGAAACGGATGACCGAGACACAGTCTTTCAGAAGCATTAACCCCTTACTCCGGGCAGACCATACCAACCTACATCCCTCTACATGCTGATCCACCTCTTCGGGAGCTTCACGCAACTTACTCAACTATGCTAGAGCCCATAATAGCTTGTGGCTGCACACGGAAGTTTCTAGCATGAAAATATCTCAGATCCCTTTGAGCCTAGGTGGCGGACCATAGGATTATCACACGGGTACTCCGGGATATCCTAGGACAACACTGGATTCTCCAGGTGCCCAACAAACAATCCACCCAGATGTGTATTCAAGTTGCCACCTTAAGTTGAACCATTAATTAACAATCTCACATCTATCATGGATTTCACTCACCCAAACCACGTCTACGAGCATAGCATAGCAATAATAGCAACACGTAGAAGTACTCCAGGGATGCCACGCCGACCCCCACGTCCCCCTCTCATCCTCCCTCACTCTCCCCCTCGTCTCCCTCACCCTCTCCCGTGATGGCCGAGCGCGATCCTCGCCGTCGTTCGCCGTAGACGTCACCAGAGCCACCCCCTCGCCCCTCCGACAAGACCAATAGCTCCGCCTCGTCGCCCTGGACCTCTCCACTGACCCACGCGACTCCAAACGCCGCCGAACGCCGTCTTCGCCCTCGTCTTCAACCTCGGGCACCCGAGCCGTCTCCGGTCGATTCGTCGCCGCCAGGACCTCCCCGAGCTCGCTAACCCCCTCTCCGACCCCGCTGTGAGCTCCTCTTCCTCTTCCCCTAGCTCCTGTGCTCGTTTGGCCTCTGTAGTCGCCACTTCCACCGCACCCGAAAGCTCCCCGCCGCCGGCCATGGCGCCGTCGTGGCTAGAGCCACAGTGGCTCGAAGCCAAGCTCACCGTTGTGCTCAGCGCAGCACCAGGAGCCCGTAGCCACCACCAGCTCTATCTCTCGTGCACCGTAGCGTCGAACTCAACCCTGTCCGAACTCCGGCCGCCGCTGCCGAGCTCGCCGGCGTCATTTCCGGCGTTCCCGTGTCCAACCACTTGCACCACCGGATGCGGCAGCTCCCCAGCTACGCGTAGCACGTCTCCACCGGCGATTTGGTCACCGGAGGATCAAATCCGAAGCTCTCTGCCGTCTCGGCCTCACCGGCGACTCAACGCCGGCAGGATTAGCCCCGCTGACCAGGGGTTTGACCCCAGTTGACTCCATCTAAGACACTGATGTGTGGGGCCGGCTTCTAACTAATTTAGATTAGTTTAAATTAGAGCTAATCACTCTGTTAGAGGTTAATGACGCCGTTAACTACCCCTCTCTCACTGACATGTGGGCCCAGAGCCTAACTAACCCAGTTTAGTGCTAACTAAACACTAACCAACTCTGTTAGTTAGCTGAGAGACTGACAGAAGGGGCCCACCAGTCAGGTTTGACCTGGGCTGGCACCTTTGACCCGCTGATGTCACAGTGACGCAGTGCTGACACATTAATTCAATTTCTGGATTTATTCTTTAATAGGAAATTCCAGAAAATAATCAAAACTTCTAAAAATCATAGAAAATCAACCATAGCTCCAAATGCAAAGATTTATATATGAAAAATGATCAGAAAAATTCAATCTATCCATCTGTAAGGGTTTCATGTATGACAAAACAAGTTAACCTTGCTGTTTAAGCAGAATGAGGTAATGCACTAATAAAGCCATGTTTAATAAGCTAATAATTGAATCTTTGACTCAAATGAGTTTATCCCTTTCTGTTTTAGCTTGCATTAGGCCAAGACACCTTAATCTTGCCATGTCATAGCATGCATCATATTGTTGCATATTGCCATGTGTTGATCATGTTTCGGTGTGTCTTTCGTGGTAGGTTCTGCCTCCGAGGATAACCCCGAGTATCCGTCTGAAGGGCAGTACCCTACTACCACTACAACAGGCAAGCAACCCATTGATCATTCCGATACAAAACCATGTTCTCGCTTCTGCTCTGGTTTACTGCATTAAGACAACGCGATTCAAACTGTTGTGTGTTACGGTAGTTGAACCCTTATCCTCTGCATGACCTGTCATTGCCACAGTAACTAGATGAAACCCACTAGCATGTGTAGGAGTTGATTGAGCAATGTATGTGATTCCTACCTTGCTATGCCTGCTATGCTTAGAGTTGTGTCAGGTCTGGTTCATCTGGGTGATGGGCTAGAGTGATATGATATGTCGGTAATGTGAGGAATGTGTTGAACATGTTTTGGTAAAGGTACCGATGAGAGGCCATGTAGGAGTACATGGTGGGTTGTTTCATTGAGACCGTCCATAAGAACTGAGATCTGTATGCGTGATTTAAGATTCAGCTACTACCACACATTGGGCCCTGAAATATGACCCCGCTCGACTTACTGACCCCTCTCGCCCTCTGTCCAGGAGTTGCAACTAGTTTCTGGTGTTTGTAGGACATGTGTTGGCGGCCGTGCGTAGCGCTGACCCTAGGGGTGGGCTATGATGCGGTAGATACACTGTGGCCGGGTATGCCGGGCGCCCGTTTGGCGTCTCGGGACCCTGTACACATCGTTTGGGGCCGTTGAGGACACCCCGGCCGGATTTCCTTGCGGTTGGAACCTGAATAGGCGATAAACCTGGACTAGAGACTTGTGAGGTTAGTCAGGTCGTGGTCTACACCCACGTCGGTTTTCGCTTGAAGTCTGCCGAGCACATGTCGTGTGCAGACGCTAAGTGGTGGAAACATGTGTGACGAAGTACACCCCTGCAGGGTATAAAACTATTCGAATAGCCGCGTCCGCGGTAAAGGACTACTTGGTTGCCTATGCAGTTCATAGACAAGTTAATGGATACTACTAAAAGACTCAAGATAAGTGTGAGTACCGAGAATGGCCCTCTCGTAGGATGACGAGGGAGGATCCTCGGTGGAGTATTGTGTTGGTGAGTAGTGGACTCGTGTGCGAAAACTATTTTACTGGTGGAGTTCCGTAGGATAGCTTAGCCAAGAGTCAAAGATGGCTTACTGCAATAACCCCACCTCCTTCTTGAGAATAAGCATTTATAGTAGGTTCTGTTGTAAGACTTGCTGAGTACCCTTGTACTCATGTTTGCTTAATTACTATTTTCAGACGACAACACCGCCCCCTCCGATGGGTTCTACGTAGACCTTGACGTCGACGAGTGACTAGCCACCCAGGTGGTGATCCTGGCCATGGAGGGCCCTATGTAGATAGACAGGCTTCGAGAAGCTTTCTTTCTTTCTAGTGTCTGTACTCAGACTAGTTGCTTCCGCATGTTCTTGTATGATTGTATGACTTGAGTGTCGGGTCATGTGACCCCTGTCTGTATGAACATGTTATGTATGGCTCTCTGGAGCCTTTAAATAAAGTACTTGAGTTGTAGAGTTTTGTTGTGATGCCATGTTGTATGTACTCATATCGGGCATATTGTGTGTATGATTGAAATGCTTGGTATGAGTGGGATCCGACAATCTAGTTGTTTATCCTTGGCAGCCTTTCTTATGGGGAAATGTAGTCTAGTGTTCCTCGAGCCATAGTAGTCCGCTACAGCCCGGTTCACCGGAGTCCTGCTAGCCCAACACTACTGTTCAGGACACTTGACTGGCCGGCATGTGTTTCACTTTGTTCCTATGTCTGTCCCTTCGGGGAAATGTCACACGGAGACTTCCGGAGTCCTGTTAGCCCAGTGCTACAGCCCGGAATCACTCGCTGATGACCGACATGCTCGATGTGATTCATGTATGCCTGTCTCCATAGGTCTGTGCCGCTTTGGGTTCACGACTAGCCATGTCGGCCCGGGTTCTCTGTCATATGGATGCTAGCGACACTATCATATACGTGAGCCAAAAGGCGCAAACGGTCCCGGGCCATGGTAAGGCGACACCCGTGGGATACCGTGCGTGAGGCCGCAAAGTGATATGAGGTGTTACCGGCTAGATCGATGTGGCTTGGAATCGGGGTCCTGACAGCGTTGGCATCAGAGCCGGACTGCCTGTAGGTTCGTTGAGCCAAGATGGTCGATGTCGAGTCTAGAAATGCTTTAGTAATATGTAGGGGAATTGATTGTGGGAGGGAACGTAAGGCTCTTTTACTCCTTTACCCTATGCCTCTGATCTGAGTCATTCTCTTCTCATTCAACGTGGGTTAAGGACTAGGCTCTCTTCTTCTATCAGGTTCACGTGTTACTAATCCGTAGTAGCTTATAGGATTGTTGCTACAAGCCCCAGTTCAGTTTCTACTATTTTAGTATGTTGCTATTTGGATTAGAACCTTGATATGATGTTGTTGAGTGGTATGGCGAACTGTTGTGGATGTCTCAAATCTTTTTTTGAGCATTTACAGCTGTTATGTTGTCCAATTTTCCCTAAAAATTCTGATGTCTTTGCATTGTGGTTGTGCTTTCAGATGGCCAACCGTGTTCAAAACCAAGTGGTTCGCCTGACCCGGTGCCTCGATGTGCCCGGTCATACTGCTATGTTAGTCCGGGTAATGATCGAGACGGGTTACCGTTGGTATCCCGAATACACCGTCGAAGAGCAATTCCGAGACTTTAATCAAAGCCAATATTTCTGCACCGTCAGGATATTTCCTTCTTATCCTGGATCTACCGAGCCCCTTCACTGTTCCTATGGACTCGGGGTTACTGTTGAGATGGCTGTGCAGGATGCTGCCTATTCCATGATGACCATCATGCGAGTCCGGACTGGCCTGCTTCGGAACACCGACTTCCATTACATGCCAGCTTCACTTCTGGGAGCGCAAGGGTATCTTCAAGCTATCTATGCTGACTCCACTCAGGAGGACTCATTAACTCGTACCACTGTCGAGATGCTTGAAGATAAGGACCGAGAGAATCGGGCCTTGAGGCTGGACCTTTTCAATACCCATGCTGATCATTGGGCTACATTGACTCGGTTTGCACCTGCGGTGCAAGCTGGATGTATGGATACAAGGGATCTGTATCCTGTGAGATCTGCTTTGCCAGACATGGTGGATTGGCGTGATGTGGGAGGCATCACCCCACCCCGTGGTCCCCGCAGGCCACCGTTTGTTGGTCCAAGACCTCATCCTAGCCCCTATGGTCCACAGGCTCCTCAGGACCGTCTGTTCCCGGATGGTCACGTTGAACTTCCAGGCTATGGAGGTGATTTCTATGAGGACTACTACGGAGCTGTCTGAGTTAGTAGTAGTACCACTAGTATTGTAGTAGTTGTATCTCCACTGTCTTGCGTGACTTGTGGAATATGACTTTGTGTGTAATCAATTCCGGAGGTGTAGACAAATAATGTATAGGAGCTTGGGATGCCTCTGATGAGATGTAACGTCTTTCATCATAGTTGTACTGTAGCCTGGGCTTGTACTAAACTATGTATGATGTGTATGACCGTTGGTATATATATGGCAGTTTTATATTACCATGACATACGGATGAACATCTCTGCATTCCGTGTTATCCATTACATTCTGCACTTCCTTGCTAAGCTTGAGCCATCCTTATCTAAACCGCTGTCTTGTTTTCTCCTAGGATGGTCAACACCCGCAGCAACCCTGCTGCCTCGGAGCAGGGGGAAGCCAGTGCAGCTAGGGGTGAAAATCTGCCTCACCCGCCTTCTCTGGCCGAAGTAATGCTGGAGGCGGAAAGAAACAAGCGTGAGACTAACCGCCTGCTAGAGCGGATTGAGCAGAACACTGCACGCCATCCGCGAAATGACTTGGTGTCAATCAATGACTTTATCAAGCTGTACCCACCAAAGTTTAACCATTCCGTCGAGCCCCTCGACGCGGATGACTGGCTTCGCAGCATCACCCACAAGCTACGTTCTGCCAACGTAGCCGAAGCCGACAAGGTTACTTACGCTGCCTACCATCTCGAAGGCCCTGCTAGCCTCTGGTGGGAAAATTTTGAAGCTATGCGCCCGGTCGGCCAAATTACTACTTGGGCTGAATTCAGTGAGGCTTTCCGTGAGCATCACATTCCGGAAGGTCTCATGGATCGCAAGAGGGAGGAGTTCTGCAACTTCACCCAAGGAAGACTGACTATGGATGCTTATAGTCGTGAATTTGGGAATCTGGCACGTTATGCCCCTGAAGAGGTATCTACTGACGCTAAGAAGCAGGCAAGGTTCCGCAAGGGACTTATCCCTGAGCTTCGCCGCGATCTTCGTCTGCACGAGTGCACCTCTTTTCAGAAGTTGGTCAATAAAGCCATCAGTGCTGAGATAGGCCAGACTGATTATGACGCTTCACGCAAGCACTCCCGTGATTTTGGCTCTTCATCCGGCTCTAGAGCTCAGAAGCGCCGGGTGTGGATCCCAAGCACGGCGCTGCCACCCAGGTTCATTCCGAGGCCATCCTTTGAGGCGCCTCGTCCTAACCAGCAATTTGCACCGCCCAAGCCCTATGGTGGCCCCGCTGCTAACGCTGCTCCACGCCCCAATATGGTGACATGCTTTAAGTGTGGAGAGCCAGGTCACTATAGTCGAGAGTGTCCCCATAACAACAACTCCAATCAAACTGGAAAGTCCGTTGGCCGTGGTAAGCCCACGGGAAAAACATTCTACGTCAAGCCGGCCACCACTGCACGTGGCCATGTCAACTATGTTTCAGCCGAGGAGGCTCATGAGGATCCTAACGTTGTCCTTAGTACGCTCCTTGTTAACTGCCATCCGGCATCTGTTCTTTTCGATACTGGAGCATCTCATTCATTCATATCCGAGAACTATGCTCGATTGCATAACACGACATTCTGTGACATGCCCTCTACCATGGAAATTCAAACCCCTGGCTCTAGATGGCAAACTTCTAGAGTAAGCCATGGGAACGAAATTCTTGTCGATAGACTTGTCTTCCTTGCATCCTTAATAGCTCTCAAGTCCTCGGACATAAACATCATCTTGGGTATGGACTGGATGTCAGCTCATTATGCTAAGATTCATGTATGCCTGTCTCCATAGGTCTGTGCCGCTTTGGGTTCACGACTAGCCATGTCGGCCCGGGTTCTCTGTCATATGGATGCTAGCGACACTATCATATGCGTGAGCCAAAAGGCGCAAACGGTCCCGGGCCATGGTAAGGCGACACCCGTGGGATACCGTGCGTGAGGCCTCAAAGTGATATGAGGTGTTACCGGCTAGATCGATGTGGCTTGGAATCGGGGTCCTGACAGTTACCATGGTGGATTCTTCATTTGGCTCGTGTTATCGTAGTACAGGTCATGGTGAGATTCAGACCTAATTAAGTTTGAGTGCATATACTATGCACGCATGCATGCATATATGAATCTTCGTCGTTGGCTTGAAGTGTGGTGTAACATACATATGCATCGTCAACCTAACCCTCACTCAGTGTGGGGATTTCTAGTTCGAAATCACGGTGCCACATAAAAGTGGTTCCATTGTTACTCAAAAATACACCTCTCCATACATATGTTTGGGCCACACGCATGCAGTGGTTGTCTTCGGGGACTAGCTACTTGCGTGATTATTGGCGAGCTAGCCCATCTCCGAGGTCGCATGGACGGCCATCACTTTGACCGACAACAAGAGAGAGGTTGTACGACCAAGATGGATTATTCTAGGTCCGATTTATGATCCATCTTGGTGAGATATATGCCTCTCTGGCCCGCCGACTGAAAGTGTGTGTGTATGGGAGGGGGGTTGCTACATCGCACTTCGCTAGGTGAACCTCGGTTGGGGGGCATGCATTCATAGCTTAATTAAGATTCCCTTCGTGGCGACACGAGGGGGGTGGGAGGCTGCTAGCTACTTCTCACTTTGCAGGTGAACCTCGGTTGGGGGGGAGGGGCATGCTCATAACTTAGAATTCCCTTCATGCCGACACGAGGGGGGCTACTAGCTACTTCGCACTTTGCTAGGTGAACCTCGATTGGGGGGGCATGTGCATTCATAGCTTAGGATTCCCTTTGTGCCGACACAAGGGAGGGATGGCTGCTAGCTACTTTGCACTTTGCTAGGCTGAACCTCGGTTGGGGGGGAAGGTGTCGTGGAATTGTCACGGCAGATGTCTTAGTGTGAGGACTTAGTCGTGAGGCCAACACATCTATGTGGTATCTTGAGAGGGGTTGATTGGGATGAGAGACACAAGGCGGATCAACACACAAGACAAGGATTTAGACAGCTTCGGGCCCCAGGAAACATTATCTGGTAATAGCCCTACATGTTTTTTGTGGCTAGGTCTCATTATGCTCATGAGGGAGTCACCGGATAAACCGGCTCTCCTAGTTGTGTCTAACCTTAAGATTCTTTTTCTCTCTCCCCTCTTGGGGTGCCCTTCACCTCCTTATATAAGTTAGAGGGGCGGGTTACATGTGGAGTCCTATTAGGATTAGGACTAGCCTACCTTCTAATACAAACCGGATACAAGTCCGGGTCTTGACTCCTTGTAAGGGAAATATTCCTCACGCCTTGAAATCATCATGCCTAGCTAGCGGCGTTAAACGATAGCGCTTGTTGGGAGGCAACCCAATTTTATTTTCGATCCTTGATTTTTGCTCCTGTTTAGTAATAAATAATTCATCTAGCCTCCGTTTAGATGTGTTTATATGCTTTTAATTAGTGTTTGTGCCAAGTAGAACCTTTGGGAAGACTTGGGGAAAGTCTTGTTGATCGTGCTGTAAAAAACAGAAACTTTAGTGCTCACGAGAATTGCTGCCATATTTATTTGGAAATTGATATTTAGTTAATTCTTTTTGCATATGATTAATAGATAAATTCATAAGGTCCAGAAATTTATTTGAGAATTTTATGAGTTCCGGAAGTATACGTTTGATCCAGATTACTACAGAATGTTCTGTTTTTGACAGATTCTGTTTTTCATGTGTTGTTTACTTATTTTGATGAATCTATGGCTAGTAAAATAGTTTATAAACCATAGAGAAGTTGGAATACAGTAGGTTTAACACCAATATAAATAAATAATGAGTTCATTACAGTACCTTTAAGTGGTGATTTACTTTCTTATACTAACGGAGCTTACGAGTTTTCTGTTAAGTTTTGTGTTGTGAAGTTTTCAAGTTTTGGGTAAAGATTCGATGGACTATGGAATAAGGAGTGGCAAGAACCTAAGCTTGGGGATGCCCAAGGCACCCAAAGGTAATATTCAAGGACAACCAAAAGCCTAAGCTTGGGGATGCCTCGGAAGGCATCCCCTCTTTCGTCTTCATTCATCGGTAACTTTACTTGGAGCTATATTTTTATTCACCACATGATATGTGTTTTGCTTGGAGCGTCATTTTATTTCATTATGTTTTGCTTGCTGTTTGAATAAAATACCAAGATATGGAAATCTTAAATGTTAGAGAGTCTTCACATAGTTGCATAATTATTCGACTACTCATTGATCTTCACTTACATCTTTCGGAGTAGTTTGTCGTTTGGTCTAGTGCTTCACTTATATCTTTTTAGAGCACGGTGGTGGTATTATAGAAATAGATGAACTCTCATGCTTCACTTATATCATTTTGAGTGTTTTAAATATCATGGTAATTTGCTTAAATAATCCTAATATGCTAGGCATCCAAGAATAGTAAAAACCTTCATATAGAGTATTGAATACTAAGAGAAGTTTGATGCTTGATGATTGTTTTGAGATATGGAGATGGTGATATTAGAGTCATGCTAGTTGAGTAGTTGTGAATTTGAGAAATACTTGTGTTGAAGTTTGTGATTCCCGTAGCATGAACGTACGGTGAACCGTTATGTGATGAAGTCGGAGCATGATTTATTTATTGATTGTCCTCCTTATGAGTGGCGGTCGGGGACGAGCGATGGTCTTTTCCTACCAATCTATCCCCCTAGGAGCATGCGCGTAGTACTTTGTTTCGATAACTAATAGATTTTTGCAATAAGTATGTGAGTTCTTTATGACTAATGTTGAGTCCTTGGATTATACGCACTCTCACCCTTCCACCATTGCTAGCCTCTCTAGTACCGTGCAACTTTCGCCGGTACCATAAACCCACCATATACCTTCCTCAAAACAGCCACCATACCTACCTATTATGACATTTCCATAGCCATTCCGAGATATATTGCCATTCAACTTTCCACCATTCCATTATTATGACACGCTTCATCATTGTCATATTGCTTTGCATGATCATGTAGTTGACATCGTATTTGTGGCAAGGCCATCGTTCATAATTCTTTCATACATGTCACTCATGCATCATTGCACATCCCAGTACACCGCCGGAGGCATTCATATAGAGTCATATTTTGTTCTAAGTATTGAGTTGTAATTCTTGAGTTGTAAGAAAAATAAAAGTGTGATGATCATCATTATTAGAGCATTGTCCCAGTGAGGAAAGGATGATGGAGACTATGATTCCCCCACAAGTCGGGATGAGACTCCGGACGAAAATAAATAAATAAAAGAGTCCAAGGAAGCCCAAATAAAAAAAGAGAAAAGAGGCCATAAAAAAAGAGAAGGCCCAAATATAAATAAAATAAATAAAATAAAAAATGAGAGAAAAAGAGAGAAGGGGCAATGCTACTGTACTTTTACCACACTTGTGCTTCAAAGTAGCACCATGATCTTCATGATAGAGAGTCTCCTATGTTGTAACTTTCATATAGTAGTGGGAATCTTTCATTATAGAACTTGGCTTGTATATTCCAATGATGGGCTTCCTCAAAATGCCCTAGGTCTTCGTGAGCAAGCAAGTTGGATGCACACCCACTTAGTTTCTTTTGAGCTTCCATAAATTTATAGCCCTAGTGCATCCGTTGCATGGCAATCCCTACTCCTTGCATTAACATCAATCGATGGGCATCTCCATAGCCCATTGATTAGCCTCGTTTATGTGAGACTTTCTCCTTTTTGTCTTCTCCACATAACCCCCATCAACATATTCTATTCCACCCATAGTGCTATATCCATGGCTCACGCTCATGTATTGCGTGAAAGTTTATAGGTTTGATATTACTAAAGTATGAAACAATTGCTTGGCTTATCATCGGGGTTGTGCATGATGAGAGCATTCTTGTGTGACGAAAATGGAGCATGACTAAACTATATGATTTTGTAGGGATGAACTTTCATTGGCCATGTTATTTTGAGAAGACATAATTGCTTTGTTAGTATGCTTGAAGTATTATTATTTCTATGTCAATATGAATTTTTATCTAGAATATTTTGGATCTGAATATTCATGCCACAATTAAAAAGAATTACATTGAAATTATGCTAAGTAGCACTCCGCATCAAAAATTCTGTTTTTATCATTTACCTACTCGAGGACGAGCAGGAATTAAGCTTGGGGATGCTGATACGTCTCCAACGTATCTATAATTTTTGATCGCTCCATGCTATATTATATACTGTTTTGGATGTTTATGGGCTTTATTATACACTTTTATATTATTTTTGGGACTAACCTATTAACCCAGAGCCCAGTGCCAGTTTCTTTTTTTGCCTATTTTAGGGTTTCGAAGAAAAGGAAAATCAAACGGAGTCCAATTGACCTAAAACTTCACGGAACTTATTTTTGGACTAGAAGAAACCCAGAAGACTTGGATTCCATGTAAGTGTAGGATCGAAAGTATGTCTAGAGGGGGGTGATTAGACTACTTGACCAATTAAAAATCTATCCTTTTCCCAATTTTAGTCTTTGGCAGATTTTAGCTACCTTAGCACAAGTCAAGCAATCTTAACATAATTCAAGCAAGCATGCAAAGAGTCTATGAGCAGCGGAAAGTAAAGCATGCAACTTGCAAGAATGTAAAGGGAAGGGTTTTGAGAATTCAAACACAATTGGAGACACGGATGTTTTTGTCATGGTTCCGATAGGTGGTGCTATCGTACATCCACGTTGATGGAGACTTCAACCCACGAAGGGTAACGGTTGCGCGAGTCCACGGAGGGCTCCACCCACGAAGGGTCCACGAAGAAGCAACCTTGTCTATCCCACCATGGCCATCGCCCACGAAGGACTTGCCTCACTAGCGGTAGATCTTCACGAAGTAGGCGATCTCCATGCCCTTACAAACACCTTGGTTCAACTCCACAATATTGTCGGAGGCTCCCAAGTGACACCTAGCCAATCTAGGAGACACCACTCTCCAAGAAGTAACAAATGGTGTGTTGATGATGAACTCCTTGCTCTTGTGCTTCAAATGATAGTCTCCCCAACACTCAACTCTCTCTCACGGGATATGGATTTGGTGGAAAGAATATTTGAGTGGAAAGCAACTTGGGGAAGGCTAGAGATCAAGATTCATATGGTGAGAATGGAATATCTTGGCCTCAACACATGAGTAGGTGGTTCTCTCTCAGAAAATGTGTATTGGAAGTGTAGGTATGTTCTGATGGCTCTCTCTCCGAATGAAGAGTTGGTGGAGGGGTATATATAGCCTCCACACAAAAACTAACCATTACACACAATTTACCAATCTCGGTGAGGCCGAATTAAGAAACTCAGTCGACCGATTTAGCAAACCTAGTGACCGTTAGGATTTTCGGTGGGACTGAGATGCAACTCGGTAGGACCGATATGGTTAGGGTTAGGGCATAACATAATCTCGGTGTGATATTACACAAACTCGGTGGGACTGATTTTGGTAATAATCTAACCAGAGAGTTGGTCAGGTAAACTCGGTGGGACCGATTTTCTCATTTCGGTGGGACCGAAATGTTACAAAAGGGAAACAGAGAGTTTACATTGCAATCTCGGTGGGATCGATCGCTCATCTCGGTAGGACCGAAATGTTACGAAGGGAAACAGAGAGATTACAACCCCATCTCGGTGTGACCGAGATCCCTATCGGTGAGACCGATTTGCCTAGGGTTTGTGGCAGTGGCTATGACATCTGAACTCGGTGGCGTCGGATAGAAAGAATCGGTGGGGCCGAGTTTGACTTTTGGTTTAGGTCATATGTGGATGTGGGAAGGTATTTGAGGGTTTTGGAGTATATCACTAAGCACTATGAAGCAAGAACCTCATCACGCAACACCTCATCCCTCCTTGATAGTATTAGCTTTTCCTATAGACTCAATGTGATCTTGGATCACTAAAATATAAAATGTAGAGTCTTGAGCTTTGAGCTTGAGCCAATATTTTTGTCCTTAGTATTTTGAGGGGTCCACTTTCGTCATCCATGCCATGCCATTCATTGAGCTTTTCCTGAAATATTAATCTTGGAATAGCATTAGCTCAATGAGCTATATGTTGTTAGGAATTACCAAAACCACCTAGGGATAGTTGCACTTTCAGTAAGGGAAGCTTCGAGGAGGCCACGAGGTAGGGGGGCGCGCCCACCCCCCTGGGCGCGCCCTCCACCCTCGTGGGCCCCTCGTGGCCCCCATGGCGTACTTCTTCTGCCTATATATCTCCATATACCCTAAAAACATCCGAGACTACAATAGATTGGGAGTTTCGCCGCCAGAAGCCTCCATAGCCACCGAAAGCCAATCTAGACCCGTTCCGGCACCCTGCCGGAGGGGGCAATCCCTCTCCGGTGGCCATCTTCATCATCCCGGTGCTCTCCATGACGAGGAGGGAGTAGTTCTCCCTCGGGGCTGAGGGTATGTACCAGTAGCTATGTGTTTGATCTCTCTCTCTCGTGTTCTTGATTTGGCACGATCTTCATGTATCGCGAGCTTTGCTATTATAGTTGGATCTTATGTTTCTTCTCCCCCTCTACTCTCTTGTAATGGATTGAGTTTTCCCCTTCAAGTAATCTTATCGGATTGAGTCTTTAAAGATTTGAGAACACTTGATGTATGTCTTGCCGTTCGTATCTGTGGTGACAATGGGATATCACATGATTCACTTGATGTATCTTTTGGTGATCAACTTGTGGGTTCCGCCCATGAACCTATGCATAGGGGTTGGCACACGTTTTCGTCGTGATTCTCCGGTAGAACTTTGGGGCACTCTTTGAGGTCCTTTGTGTTGGTTGAATAGATGAATCTGAGATTGTGTGATGCATATCGTATAATCATACCCACGGATACTTGAGGTGACATTGGAGTATCTAGGTGACATTAGGGTTTGTTTGATTTGTGTCTTAAGGTGTTATTCTAGTATGAACTCTAGGGCTGTTTGTGACACTTATAGGAATAGCCCAACGGATTGATTGGAAAGAATAACTTTGAGCTGGTTTCGTACCCTACCATAATCTCTTCGTTCGTTCTCCGCTATTACTGACTTTGGAGTGACTCTTTGTTGCATGTTGAGGGATAGTTATGTGATCCAATTATGTTAGTATTGTTGAGGGAACTTGCACTAGGGAAAGTATGAACCCTAGGCCTTATTTCCTATCATTGCAATACCGTTTACGCTCACTTTTATCATTCATTACCTTGCTGTTTTTATAACTTCAGATTACAAATACCTTTATCTACCATCCATATACCACTTGTATCACCATATCTTCGCCGAACTAGTGCACCTATACAATTTACCATTGTATTGGGTGTGTTGGGGACACAAGAGACTCTTTGTTATTTGGTTGCAGGGTTGCTTGAGAGAGACCATCTTCATCCTAAGCCTCCTACGGATTGATAAACCTTAGGTCATCCACTTGAGGGAAATTTGCTACTGTCCTATAAACCTCTGCACTTGGAGGCCCAACAACGTCTACAAGAAGAAGGTTGTGTAGTAGACATCACGCATAGACCTGGCTCGGATGCCACTATTGGGGAACGCGGTATTTCAAAAAATTTACCTACGATCACGCAAGATCTATCTAGGAGATGCAAAGCAAAGAGAGGGGAGAGTGTGTCTATGTACCCTCATAGACCGAAAGTGGAAGCGTTCAGTAACACGGTTGATGTAGTCGAACGTCTTCGCAATCCAACCGATCCAAGCACCGAATGTACGACACCTCCGCGATCTGCACACATTCAGCTCGGTGACGTCCCTCGAACTCTTGGTCCAATTGAGGCCGAGGGAGAGTTCCGTCAGCACGATGGCGTGGTGATGGTGATGATGAAGTTAC
This sequence comes from Triticum urartu, assembly GCF_003073215.2. Lineage (NCBI taxonomy): Eukaryota > Viridiplantae > Streptophyta > Magnoliopsida > Poales > Poaceae > Triticum > Triticum urartu. The sequence goes on from NC_053028.1 coordinate 322,029,525, forward strand.
CGACGCAGGGCTTCGCCTAAGCACTACAAACGGTATGACCGAGGTGTGTGCCTGTGGAGGGGGGCAGCGCACATGGCTAAAAGATCAACTTGTGTGTCTATGGGGTGCCCCCTCCCACATATATAAAGGGGGGATGGAGGAGGAGGCCGACCTTGGGGTGGCGCGCCCAAGGGGGGGAGTCCTACTCCAAGTAGGACTCGCCCCCCCCCCCTTTCCTATTCCCACAAGGAGAAGGGGGGAAGGAAGAGGAGAAGAGAAGGAAAGGGGGGCGGCCCCCAACCCTAGTCCAATTCGGTTTGGGCTAGGGGGCGCCACTCCCTGGCCTGCCTCCTCTCTTCCACCACTAGGCCCAAGAGTCCCAATAACTTCATGGGGGGGGGCGGTAACCCCCGGTACTCCGAAACTCATCCGAAACGACCCGAACCATTCCGGTGTCCGAATGTATCCTTCCAATGTATGAATCTTTATGTCTCTACCATTTCGAGACTCCTCGTCATGTCCGTGATCTCATCCGGGACTCCGAACAACCTTCGGTCATCAAATCACATAACTCATAATATAAATCGTCATCGAACGTTAAGCGTGCGGACCCTACGGGTTCGAGAACTATGTAGACATGACCGAGACACATCTCCGGTCAATAACCAATAGCGGAACCTGGATGCTCATGTTGGTTCCTACATACTCTTCGAAGATCTTTATCGGTCAAACCGCATAAGAACATACGTTGTTCCCTTTGTCATCGGTATGTTACTTGCCCGAGATTCGATCGTCGGTATCATCATACCTAGTTCAATCTCGTTACTAGCAAGTCTCTTTACTCGTTCCGTAATGCATCATCCTGCAACTAATTGCAAGGCTTATAGTGATGAGCATTACCGAGAGGGCCCAGAGATACCTCTCCGATACTCGGAATGACAAATCATAATCTCGATCTATGCCAACTCAACAAACACCATCGGAGACACCTATAGAGCATCTTTATAATCACCCAGTTACATTGTGACGTTTGATAGCACACTAAGTGTTCCTCCGGTATTCGGGAGTTGCATCATCTCATAGTCATAGGAACATGTATAAGTCATGAAGAAAGCAATAGAAATAAACTAAACGATCATAGTGCTAAGCTAACGGATGGGTCTTGTCCATCACATCATTCTCTAATGATGTGATCCCATTCATCAAATGACAACACATGTCTACGGCTAGGAAACTTAACCATCTTTGATTAACGAGCTAGTCAAGTAGAGGCATACTAGGGACACTCTGTTTGTCTATGTATTCACACCTGTACTAAGTTTTTGGTTAATACAATTCTAGCATGAATAATAAACATTTATCATGATATATGGAAATATAATAACAACTTTATTATTGCCTCTAGGGCATATTTCCTTCACTAAGAAGAAGAAAAATAAAAATAATAAGCATAGAACTTTGCATGCTTCTAGTGAACCTATTGTAGAAAAACTTTTTGAGAATCCCAATGATGTCTCTATTTCTCATGCTGAGATACCGTCTAGTAATAAACATTTGCCTAGCGATAATGATAATGATGATCATATTGGTACTCAACGAGATAGTAATAAAGAATTTGATAATGATATAGAAATGTAACGTGTAGTTGAGCTAGATAACCCACCTCCTAAAAATAAAAGATATGATAAACAAGGCTTTGTTGCTAGGAAATATGGTAAAGAAAGAGAACCGTGGGTTCAAAAACCTATGCCATTTCCTAGCAAGGCAGCAAAATATAGAGATGAAGAGGCTTTTAATCGCTTTGTTGAAATGCTTAGACCTTTGTATTTGCGAACACCCTTGACTAAAATTATGAAAATGCCTCCATATGCTAAATATATGAAAGATTTGTCACCAATAAAAGAAAGATATCGAAGGCTGAAATCTTCACCATGCTTGCAAATTATTCTTTTGAGGGAAAAGTACCTCAGAAATTGAGAGACATGGGAATACCTACTATACCATGCCCCATTAAAAGTAATTATATCAGAACTGCCTTGTGTGATTTAGGAGCTGGTGTTAGTGTTATGCCTTTCTCTTTATGTAAAAGACTTGAGTTGAGTAAGGTGACACCTACTGAAATATCTTTACAAATGGCTGATAATCAACTGCTTTACATATTGAAATTTGTGAGAATGTTCCTATTGTAGTTGCTAATGTTACTATCTTAATAGACTTTATTATTCTTGATATGACTGGGGATGACAATATGTCGATTATCCTTGGTAGACCCCTTTTGAATACTGCAGGGGCTGTTATTGATTGCAGCAAAAAGTAGGATGACTTTTCATGTCAACGGTAATGAGCATACTGTATATTTTTTGAAGAAACACAACCAAATGAATAGTAACAACTCTATTGTAGAATTATGACAATCACTATTGGACCTTTTGAATTTCATCTTCCGACTCCCAAAAAGAAGTATCAAACTCTCATCGTTGGGGAAATGCATATTCCCATTAAGGTAACCTAGTGTTATACGAAAGTTCTTCGGAAATAGTTTGTTAATAAGACTTGATCAACCTTATTAAGAAATTCTTTTTAGGAGCATGTGGTCGATGAATTTAGTAAGCACAACCTACAGTACTTATAGTTTGCTCTGTATTATTTAGTTTAATAAAGTAAAATGCCATGTTTATCATGTTTACTTAATTATCCATGCAATAAAAATGACCCAAAATTAGAAGTCCTTGGAATATCCTGAAAATTTAGTATGACTTTTTCTAGAATATATAAGAATTTTTGGCACTGAACACATCCTGAGGGGGGTGCACAAGTGAGCCATAGGCTCACATGACGCGCCCACCCTGGGAGCGCCATGCAAGCTTGTGGGCCCCATAGGGACCCACTCATTTAGTGCCCATACTCGCAGCCTTCTTCTACCTCCAGAAAAAATCATCCTTGCTTCCTATCGCGTGTTCTTGCTCATTTTAGATTTTTGATCTCCTTACTCAGAGCTTCGTTTTCAAAACTGTTCGGAGGAATTGCTCCTTGGTATGTGACTCCTCCGATGGTCCAATTAGTTTTTGTTCTAGTGGATTATGTTTTGCATATTTTGCTATTGTTGTTGGTGACCATGTATATGAGCTTGCATGTTGAATTTTCTTGGTTCTAAGTAGTTTTGATGCATGATATAGCCTCTCGATACTTGTGGGAGTAGTTGTTATCAATTTTGTTGAGTTTCATTCACTTTTAATTTAGGGACTAAAAATTTCAGAGAAAATAAAATTCTTAGGAGGCTCTTGAGAGGTTCTTCGAGCCAGAGTTCCGCGGAAACTCCGGAGGAGAAGCTCAAGTACAACCTTCCTCGTGCAGCCAATGTGCGACCGTGCAAATGGTCGTAATACATTCTTGCATGACACGAGTATTCGAGAGGATTTCTATCATTTGGCAAACAATGCCAGACTCACCTCGTTCCTCCAAGATAAGTGTGATTAGTATCTCCTCCTCGCCAAAACTTCTGTATAAAACTTTCGATTTATGCCTAGGAGGGACACACCTACCATACCATTTCACCTCTATGATCAACCTTATGAGATCACACTTGATAGGTTTTGTCAAGTATGCAAAGTTCCTAATGAGGGTAGTCCTCTAGAGCCACACACTAGAGTTTTTGAGAACTTTGTGTTAGCGGTAACCATGGGAGAGACGAGAGGAGTCTCTAAAGCCCGAGTTGCTAGTTTACATTTTCCCATACCGCCTTACTTTTCATTATTTGCTGGGAGATGTTTAACTGGTAGATGGGAGAATGGAACGCTTAGCTCACATGATCTTGCTATTTTGCGTCGTGCACCTTATGGCGATAGAACTTTAGTTTGGGAGCTATCGTTGCACGACGATTACACACTAACCGTTCAAATGGTGTTATTTATGCTGGTATTTATGCTTCTCGCCTTGCAAGACATTTTGAGATTCCTACTAGGCATGATGAAGATGAACTTTTACCCACGAAATACCTAGATTATAATAGCATGACTGATCATGGTTTCATTGATAAGGGTAAGGTCTGGTTCCAGTATAACTTGGTGTTTAGCCAAGGCACCCGTGAGATTATTACTTTGCTTGCTGGTGCTTTGTTCGATCTTTCCAGGGTAGGTACACTATCATGCTCGATGACCTTTACATGTATTGGAGCCTAACCGCCGAGGCAGCACCTGCACCTGCACTGGTGCATCAGTGGGAGCCTCAGCAGCCTTTCCCTGGACTGGACTATTTCCAGCAACGGTCATAGACCAAGTTAGGCCAAGAGCATAAGCTTAGGAGAGTACGTATTCTCACCGACATTACAGTTATGTACCACACATTCATTTCAGTTGTCGATGTTCACCATTTTCATTGTATATCCACGTTTCTCTTTATTCCATTTCTTTTGTGTGTTTGAAAACTTCAAAAATCCAAAAATATTTCTCGCTTCTTTTCGGTTTTTCTTTCTTGTTTAGTTTGTTCGTAGTATTAAAAGAAAACCAAAAGATTCATCGTTTCTTTTTTCGTTATTTGTTGGGAGCTCTTCGCTGTAAATAGGTTTTCTCGCTTTTCATTTTCCTTCTTTCATTTGCTTCCTTTAGAAAAACTAAAAAACTCCAAAAATATTTCGGTGTGTTTCTTTGAATTTTTTTTCTTTTCTTTGAGTTGTCATAAGGAGAAGACTATGCTAAAATTATTGAATGGTCCGAAAGGGCGACGCAGCGGCAACACGCGGGTCGGTGTAGCCGCAGGGTGGAGGTGTGGTTGATGTAGGATCTTGGTCGGATGAGGGCGACGACGACCGGCGCAGAGCGACGGGCGGGCAGATGTGCTAATGACGGCCGTCACAGGCCACCGTGTCGCATGAGGGCACCGGGTCGTAGAGGAGGATGGGTGGTCGCGCCAGTGTCGAGGTAGAGGCGTGTGGGGTCGAAGGTGGCAGCGGACGATGCAAACCGATCTTAAATCGAAAAACCAAGAAGAAAACACTAGTCAATGCAATGAGCAATTTAGAGCATAAGACAAGATAGAATAAAATCTAATCTACATATCTTATGTTCCCTGATACTCAACACATCTAATCCTAGCCACCTACTCCCTCCATTCGGAATTACTTGTCTCGAATATTTTTCAAGACAAGTAATTCCGAATAGAGGGAGTAGGTCAGATCATAACACAACAGACTCACGTTCCATGTTTGGCTATCACTCGACTCCGTACGCACGTATTCTCTCTGTTCGGAATTACTTGCCTCGGTTATGGATGTATTTAGAACTAAAATATATCTAGATACATCCATTTCTACGACAAGTAATTCCGAACAGAGAGAGTAGTACATACGAGCGAGCTCAGTTACTTATGGGGTCCAGATGAGATGCCAAAGTAGGAGTATGATCGCAGTCGTAGCTACCTCCATCCTCCACCTGTGGCGCTGTGCGACAGCATATATACCCTGATGCGCGCCGCGCGTACCCATGCACGGTGCCGCGTTCGCTGTCATGTCGGGCGCCGGGCACCCTGCCGTGGCCTCGCCATGTGCACGGGGAGAGACGCGGAGCACCCTCCCGCGCGTGCAACGGCGACCGACGATGTAAGTACGTAGTACGTACGTACGCAGGTACCCGGAGCGTTCCAACCGCAAGAGGTTGGCTGTAGCTGGACACATGGGGACGCGTACGTCCAGCCACGCCGCCAACTCCAAGGTAGTTGCCGTGCATGCGCATTCAGATAAGGTAGGGTACATGATCCGTTTGAGCTCCATTTCTCGTCCGTACCTTTCCCATGGAGCATACATACATAGTTTACCCCGGAATCGCGTCGGCGCATACACATACATGCATGTAGGATCATCTCGGATTCTAAACAAACTTTTTGCCAGATACAGTACATACTGGTTGCTGGCCTGATATATACGACGTGTGTGACGATACGATAGATTCAGCGAGCCTGGCTGCTAACCATCAGAGATTGAGATTGGGAGAGATTTTGTTTGCTGTCTTGTCCTTCCACCTACCCAACCTGTCTTGTCTCTCTCTCCATCCAACTAGGGCACTGGTAGTACTACTCTACTTATATTAATCAGTGCTGTTTCATTTCTAGGCACGGGCTGATTGCCTGCCTCGCTGCTACAAAGTGCTGCTGCACATACACATGGTTCGCTCATCTTGGAAGTTAGTACATCAAACTGGGACTTGCAGCTTCTCGCCATATCCTTTCTTTCCCTTGGACGTCACGCCACAAGACTAGTAGTATCTTTCATCCAGCAGCATGAGGACGAATCCCTTTCATCCGCACAAACATTCAGGACGTAATCACGGACATTCATACAATTCTGTGTTTTTATCGATCTGTCACAGCTAGCGATGGCAACAACCATGAAGCAACCTTCCATGTGTCATACTCATCTGAACCCAACACGCTCTTGACAAATTGAATAGAAACATGGAGGATCCTGCCTGCCTGCTTCGGATTGCCCAAACATGCCTCGACACTAGTAGAGAAATTTCCACGCACCTGTGCTCTTCTGTTTCTTCCGTTCATACTCTCATCTGAACCCAACAGATTCTTGAGCGTGCATCTTACTCTGCTGCCCATGAGGGGGAGCCCATCTAATTTCAGTTAGGAACAAACAGGATGCTCTTCGTCTGTCGCCAACGGCACAACAAAACAGATAAGCAACAGCTTGTCTGGATCAGATTCTTGCTGCCCACCGCTCTCTTCATCAACCAATTGCTTCAGCCTCTCCCATATAAATACAGATACAGCCCCAAGGCTTCACCACCAACAGCCTACCATTCTCTTCCATTACTACCATACACAAGAAAAAACATCACCGAAGCTTCAGTCCTCAACAATGACTTGCCATCTACGGTCGGCGAGCACGCCCTCCAGCCCTCGCTCCAACAACACACAAGTTGAGCAACAGCTCCAGAGCCTCAGTGCAACCATCTCTTCGCCGTCGGCAACCATCGATACGATGTGCCATGGTTTGAGGAGGCTGGCAGACATCTACAGCTGCATCGACAAGATGATGTGCACACCAAGCAGCCAAGCCAGCCTTTGCCACACCCTGCAAAGGGTGGCAGTGGAGGCAGAGCTCGGACGGTCCCTCATCGTGCTCGATCTCTGCAACGCCATGCAGGAGACCTTCATGGAATTGAAGATGACTATCCAAGAGCTCTTGTTGTCCCTCAAGAGAGGAGACGACGTGTCTGCTCAAGTCAAGGCATACGCCAGGCTAGCCAAGAAAGCTCAAAAGCAGTTCAAGAAGATCAGCAAGAAGACTGCTTCCGATAAGAATGACTCCAGGGTGGTCATGCTAATGGCAGAAGCAAGAGAGATTACCATTTCACTGCTTGAATCCACGTCCTCAGTCTTGTCCAAGCAAATTGAGATGCCCAAGTGGTCTCTTGTCTCCAAAACATTTCACAAGAGCAAAACCGTGTGCGAAGAGGAGCAATTGCAAGCGCTGGAGCGCAGTATCGGAGATCTTGAGAGCGGAGTGGAACTTCTGTACAGGAGATTGATCCAGAACAGAGTTTCTCTTCTCAACGCTCTTAGGCCTTTTTTGGTTCATAGGGTAAAAAAATCATAGGAATAGGAAAGTCATAGGAAATGAGATGACATGTATCTCAAATCCTATGAGTAGGAATAGGAAAGGAGATGCTCTTTGATTCACATCATAGGATTTTTTCCATTGAATCTAGGCTAATGTTTTTTCCTATGAAATATGGAGGATAGGAAAAATTCCTCCACAAAAATAGGATTCCATTCCTACAAACCAAAGGGCTCTAAAGGATTTTTTTTATAGAAATCCTATCCTATGAAATTTCTATAAGATTCCTCTAAACCAAAGGGGGCCTTAGTTTGTAGATACCTTGAGCTCTAGTTCCCTGCGGTTGGCATCCACCTTTTAAAGGATTCGTCAATCAGCATGATAGCAATTTTGGTAGTATGTACAATTGTGGATATATGAAGAAAGTTCACTTAACTGAAAAGAGAAGAGAAACAGTTTGGCAATTTCATAATTTCTGAATTTTCCCATTTATGCTGATTAACTTACTTTTTGTTAAAAAAATAACTAACTGACTTGGTTTCTCATAACTGGAAGAAAAGACCTCTCTCCTCAAACATACTATCTTATTTACAAGCAAGTAAGCAACAAAAAAATAACATAGAATTTGGGGTATTCCTGTTGTTATGACCGGCATAGGGGCTTAGCCCAATGGGTTATGGCCCAAGTATCTTAATTAGGGGTTTAACCCAATTATCTTATCGTATTAGGATCGTTTGCTTAGGAGTCAAGTAAACCTCTCTATATAAGAAGAGGAGATGTATCAATCTAATCAAGCAAGAAGCAATCAATATTTGCTCGGCTTCCCTTAGGGAGCTGGGAGACCTAAACCCTAGCCGCCTCCTGCTTTCGCCGCCGCTGCTCCCATCGCAAGAACGGCGCCACGCCGCCGGCCGCCGCGCACCAGCCCTCGCCCTTCCCCTCCTTCCCTTACAGGCTACGCCTTATACCGAGTAGAACCCTAGTTTCTACAAATTTGGTACCCAAAGAATCGGGTTCTATCATGTCGTCATCAACACCCACGCCGCCGCTGCCCATCATCACCACCGCCCCGATGACCACTGCCGGATCCCCAACGCCGCCGGCCCCCGTCACTTCCGCGTCGCCGACAACCTCCGTCTTCACGCCGGAGGAGATGACCAGCACCCTGCGGGACCTTGTGACGGTCGTCCAGGGCATCTCCCTGTACTTGGCCGGCCCGCACACCACCCCGCCGGCTGCGCCCCCCGCCTACAGCCACCCGCGCGACGCACTGGCCTATCCAGAACGCGTCGGGCCCGAGCGGGATGCCCCTGCTGCCGTTCCAGGCGGGCTACACCGGCAGGCCCCCGCCTCTGCTGCACCTGCCCTGGTACTCGGTACCCGCGGCGATCACCGGGGCCCATCCGTCGCTCCAGCCGCTGCCCGCCCCAGCGCCGTCCTGGCCGCAGTGGCCCACGCCCGTTCTCACGGCGCCACCCGCGCCTCCCGCGCCCGCCCCAGCGTCGTAGTGGCCGCACTGGCCCGCGCCGGCCCCAGCTGCGCCGCCCGCACCGGTCCAGCTCCCACCGCCGCCGCCCAGCTCCGGATTGGGCCAGTCCACACCGGGAGAACTTCCGATCCAGCAGGTCTGGTTTCCGCCGTCACCGTCCCTGATCCCAGCCTGGCTAATCGGGACGTCGCCACCGCCGGTGAACACAGAGGGCGGGGATCCACCGGTACCCACGCTGTAGTCTCGGGCCTCGTCCGGCTCCGCGAGGGCCTACGACGGCCTCCCCACCGTTGACCGGGCGCCATCATCATCACTGCTCCGCACCGCCGAGCCGGTCGGCCATGGCGCACCGACCCAGACGCCGCCACGGTTCGCCAAGATCGATTTCGCCACTTATGACGGCACAGAGGACCAGCTTAACTAGCTCAACCAGTGTGAGCAGTTTTTTCATGGCCAGCGCACGCTCGCGTTGGAGCGCACTTGGCTGGCATCCTACCACCTCCGCGGTGCAGCCCAGACCTGGTACTACGCCCTCGAGCAGGACGAGGGCAGCATGCCCCCTTGGGAGCGCTTCCGCGAGCTCTGCCTCCTTCGCTTTGGGCCTCCGGTTTGCGGGAGCCGCCTTCCCTTCACCTCCACGGTGTAGGACTTCGCCGACCGTTTCCAGGCCCTGGCATGCCATGCGTCGGGCATGACGGCGCAGCAGTGGTCCGACCTCTTTGTCGGTGGACTTCCGGATCACATCCGCGTGGACGTGGAGCTTCGGGGACCCCAAGATATCCAGACGGCCATGTACTACGCCGCACGTTCGAGCGCCGCGCGGTGGCCGTCCAGCAGGAGTCGCCGTCCCGGGCCACTGGGTCGCTACCCTGGCCAGATCCCGCTCAGGGTCGGCCTGCTCAGGCTTCCGCGACACCCCTCGCCGCGGTCGCGGCGCGCCTGTTCTGTCAGCTCACCTCGGCCGAGCTACTCGAGCGTCGCCACCAAGGGTTGTGCTTCAACTGCGATGAGCCCTACACACCCGGCCACGCCTGCCCGCGACTCTTCTACCTGGAGGTTGCAGACTACATTCCGGAGGACGCCGTCGCCGCCGACCTTGCCGCCCCGGCTGTCGCGAAGGTGTTTGACGCTGGTTGATCACCTCGAGGAGTTCAGCAAGCGTTTCCCCACCTTACAGTTCGAGGACGAGCTGTTTGTGCAGGCGGGGAGAAGTGTTATGACCGGCATAGGGGCTTAGCCCAGTGGGTTATGGCCCAAGTATCTTAATTAGGGGCTTAGCCCAATTATCTTATCGTATTAGGATCGTTTGCTTAGATGTCAAGTAAACCTCTCTATATAAGGAGAGGAGACGTATCAATCTAATCAAGCAAGAAGCAATCAATATTTGCTCGGCTTCCCTTAGGGAGCCGGGAGACCTAAACCCTAGCCGCCTCCTGCTTTCGCCGCTGCTGCTCCCGTCGCAAGGACGGCGCCACGCCGCCGGCCGCCGCGCACCAGCCCTCGCCCTTCCCCCTCCTTCCCTTATAGGCTACGCCCTAGACCGGGTAGAACCCTAGTTTCTACCACCTGTCATATAAAATGTTGTCCAGTTTATGATTTTACACTAGCGATGTTACAAGAAGTAATGGTGTCTCTAATGGCCTATGGGTCTCGGCTAGTTGATGGATCAACGCGGCCAGATTCCTTCATACCAGAGTTGTTTGTTGCCAATGGCCATGTATGAGATGGGACGCCGAAGAAAGGCCGTGGCATCACCTCCCACCTTAGATGAAAGAGTGGTCTTTCAGGATTGGTCGTTAAGTGTCACCACCTCCCACCTATCCTACACATTCGATCAAGGTTATCACTGCGAAGCTATAATCAAGGTGCACGGGGTCTTACTGTCTAGCCATTGGTACTCCGCATCTTCACAGAAAATTCAATTTCACCGGGTCCATGTCGGAGACAGCAGGGTAGTCATTACACCATTCGTGCAGGTCGCTACTTATGCGACGGGAGGCTAAAAAGAGAAGGTATCATCCATCCTTAAAGCAGTCACTTCAGTCTTCTTAGGGGATGGCCAGAGGGCTAAATTTTGAACCGACAAGTGGCTGCCTGGAGGGGGCTTCATTGAGGATTTTGCTCCAGCTTTGTTCTCCTTTGTCAAGGATTATGGGCGCTCTGTCCAAGAGGCTCTCTGCAATCGTAACTGAATTAATGATATCGCGGGAGGCATTCGATACATGTCATGTCTCAATATCTCAGAATTTGGGACATCACTCAAAGTGTCTCCTTATCTATTGGTGTTTCAGATTGCCTAGTCTGGAAGTTGACCGCTGATCACAAATTCTCGGCCAGCAGCGTGTATAGCATGTTCTTTGCAATGAATGTGTGTTTTGCTTGCCACAAGCCGATTTGGAGATCCAAGGCTCCCCCGAGATGCAAATTCTTTATGTGGCTTGCGGTCCATCACAGGTGCTTGACCGCTGATAATCTGGAGCGTAGGGGTTGGTCTTCTAATGAAAACTGCCCGATGTGCCTCTCGACACACGAAGACGGTACATATCTTTTTGTGCATTATGGTTCACATAGCAGGTTTACCCAAAAAGGCTTTCGCCCTCTTTATATATAAAGCAAACCACCAAGCCACAACATCCAACAAAGGTTTACGAAGCAGACACACAAAGGTAGCACAAACAGGTAGGTTTAATAAGGGTTCTGCTAAGGGCACAACTTAATAAACCCTAAATAAAACACAAAGGATGAGGATGTCGATGGATGAGGAAAGCCATCACACGGAGATCAGCGATGAGGATGCCGATGGCGTCTCGGTCCTGCGGGCGGGTAAGCAGCCGCCAAAGCTGCATATAACCACGCATTTTGAAAATGGCGTCCGTACCACGCCAAAGAGGCACACGTCGAATCACAAGCTTATTGTGTATCGTCCAGGCAAGCACCCCAATATTCAGCCACCCAATGTGACGGAGCCGCAGCGGGGAGACAAGGAGTTCCGCAAATAGGTCTGGGAAATTAGACACACAACATGTTTCGATGAAGTTCAGAGAATGGATGCACACAGATTTTCGAATTCTTGATGATAGCTTCGCCAGTACTGAGGATTGGTGGTTGAGTGCGCGGAAGGAGATTATCAAGAACGAGCGGCGCAATTTTGACACCATTATCAAACTGGTGCATTGGAGGATTTGGAAGGAACATAATGCCATAATTTTTGAGCAGGTGGCGTGCAACATTGATCGGGTGCTGGATCAAATCAGTGAAGATATTAGGGCTTGGAGGGTTGCTGGCTGTGTCAGTGATCTCTTTTAGTTTCTCCTCTTTTTCTTGCCTTCGTGTTGGCTCAGGTGGTGGGCCTTCTTCTTTGTTTCTTCAGAGTTTATACTCCGGAGGCAGACAGCTCTAGATCTGTCTTGCCTTTTGTATTTCCACTTCATATGTAATAAAAGAGCGGCCTATATGGCCCTTCGACACAGTCATGTAATTAAGGAACCATACATATACTTTCAGTCATAAAACAATATGTCATAGGTTGTATTTAGCTTCTCAGTTATAATTGGTCTTTGCGTAAAAAACACAAAGAATCAATCTATAAAATAGTACCCATGCCGGGTTACCACTGAAATCCGTATGTATGTACGTACGGTACGGGAGCAATATATACAGCCCTGATGCGCGCCCCACGTAGCATGCATGGTGCTGCGTGCGCATGGCCTCGCCATGTGCACGGGGAGAGACGCGGGATGCCCTCCCGTGCGTGCAACGGCGACCGACGATGTAAATCTCTACCTAATAATAAGGGCAGTACTCTGCACGAACGCACCGGCGCAAGTTTCAGCCGGTCCATCCAATACCGTTCGATATAAAAACGCATAACCGTCAGATTTGTCCCACACCGCATTCTCTTTTGTTATCTTCCCCCACGGGAAAAAAGAGGAGAAAAAAGGGAACGCCGCAGCTCGCACGATCCTGCATGCTGGCCTGCGCTGCCCTCATTTGGACCACCGCTGCCCTTGCTCGCCGCCGGCGAAGCAAAACATGACCCGCCTTCACCGCCGCCGCGCGAAGCAAAAAAAAATTACGGGTTCCAACAAAATCAGAAGACGGTGGTAGCAATTTTTAGGTTGGTTCAGCAAAATCAAAAAAAGTAGGGGTGGTAGCAAAAACTTCTGATGCTTCCAGCAAGACTGGTAGAAGCAAATGGCGTCTCGGTAGTAGCAAAAATCCGAAACGGTTGCAGCAAAAAAAAGCCGTCGCCGCCGTCGACCAAGACCGTTGTGGGTGGATGTAGCAAAAATTGTCTTCAGTTCCAGCAAAATGAAAATACGATTGTCGCAAAATCTATCTTCGGTTCCAGCAAATCAAAGCATGGTTGTAGCAAAAAATAGACTGAAAGAAACAGGCGATGTCATGGAGATGGATGTAGCAAAAAATCCACGAAACACCGGTAGTAACAAAACCCAAAATAGTTGTAGCAAAATGGTTCGCCGGTTCCAACAAAAATCACAACGGTAGCAGATTTTGGGATGAGTGGGTGGTAGCAAAAACATGTGTTGGTTCCAGCAAAAAAAGCATGATTGTAGCAAAATCTTGCTGTGGTGGCCATGGAGAGGAGCGCAAATCAGCTGCGAGCGGCCATGGCGACGAGCGCTAGTTGCACTGGGCTAGTCGTTTCCAGCCAAGCACACAGTTGAGGATCTGCGGCCATATAACCATCGCATCACGACATTTAAGGGGGGGGGGGGATAGGGGAGGGAGGGTAGGAGGAGATGCACGAGGAGTAGCAACAACTAGTACTCCATGGTCAAAGGAGGAGTGGAGGGAGAGAGGAGGAATCGAGCTCAAGAGGGCTTCCATGATGAGAGGGATTTGATGAAGAAAGATAGATGCGGGTGTGTCTGAGGATAAGGTAGCGGTGTGTGATGGGGAAAAGTAGCACTGCGGGGCCAAGTCAGGTGCGTGTCGCGAGCGATCGGCCGAATACTTGGCCGGCGCACCGGGCACAAACATTTACCTAATAATAAAGTATGTAGGATTTCTGCCCGTCCGTCGCATCGTTTTGCAAATAAGCCCATGCGTTTTTATGAAATCAACCCGCAGTCCAGATTTAAGTCACGCCAAACCGTTATTTTACAGTTTTTCGAACCCCCCCCCCCCGACTTTTTAGGTATTCCATCCGCAGATCATATTTAAGTCAAACAAATGCTTTCCTAAACCATCCATATCTTTTAAACCGTAACTCCGGTTTAAACATGTTATATATGAAATTTGATTAGAAAAATATGTAGAATATAAATATAAAATTATTTTAATATATTAAGTATTTATAAATATTATTTTGAAAAATATTTAAGTCAAACAAATGGTTTTTTAAATTATACGTATCTTTTAAACCGTAACTCGGATTTTAATATATTATATATGAAGTTTGATTAAAAAAATATGTGAAATCTGAATATGATATTAATTTTACCTGTTAAATATTTTTAGATATTGTTTTGAAAGCAAACTTATAACTATAGCGCACGATTCATTTTTCTTTCATACAGACGGTGATCCAGGTTGCAAATAAACACCTACTATAGTCATATAGGAAAAAAAACATCGAGAACTACACATGCATACCTTTGAATACATCGTAGGGGAGAACAACAGATTTCTCATCGCGAGTGTGTGTGTGTGTGTGTGTGTGAGAGAGAGAGAGAGAGAGAGACGTCTTAGGATTAACCACATTCAAACACATTTTGGTTTGTGTGAACACTAAGGCCATCGCTGACGAGCGTGAGAAGAAGGATAAGCGGCAATACAAATATGATGTGTTGCTAAAATAAAGAAAATGAACCTATTATGATCTTAAGTGATGGTTATTTGATTAAAAATGTGTGTTGTGTTTTTTCTCCCGTTGCAACTCACGAGTTCTTTTGCTAGGAAGTACGTACACATGTAGCCGGAGCGTTCCAACCGCAAGAGGTTGGGTGGAGCTGGACACATGGGGACGCGTAGGTCCAGCCACGCCGCCAACTCCAGGTCCAATGTAGTGGAGTAGTAGGCGAAGCTGCCGTGCATGCGCATTCAGATAAGGTGAGGGTACGTACATGATCCGTTTGAGCTCCGTACCTTTCCCATGGAGCATACATGCATGCATTGTTTATCCCGGAATCGCATACGCAGACATGCATGTAGGAGTACCTGGGGGGTTTGTTAAATGGATCCTTGGGGATCATCTCAGTCGATCGGGTTCTAAACACAACCCTTTTTTGTCAGTTACGGCACATACTTGTTGCTGGACTCATCCATACATTCGACGTGTGTGACGATACGATGGATTCAGTGGGGCTGGCTGCTAACCATCAGAGATTCTTAGTAGGGATGAATGCATCAGCACAAGTACAGGCAGGCTGCTCCTTTTGGCTGCCTTGTTGGTACGGTACTACGAATCACGGTTATTTTCAAGATTATACTATAATTCAGGTGTTTCAGATTGTGCCAAATTTATACTATCAGCGAGCGCAGAGCCAAGCCAATCTCGCACTCGCACTCCCACCAGCAAAATGATGCGGCACATAGAAATACTCCTACTCTACTTCCCTCATCTGGCAGCAAAGTGGGACTTGCGGCTTCTCGCCATCTCCTTTCTTTCCCTTGGACGCCACATACTACTACTATCTTTCATCCAGCAGCATGAGGCCGAATCCCTTTCATCTGCAGGTAGGTACTCCCGGACATTCATACAATTCTGTGTTTCGATTTGTCACAGCTAGGGATGCCAACAACCTTCCTTCCATGTGTCGTCCAATGAGTTGGGTCACACAACGCTAAAACGTCGCCGTTCTAGCAACTTTTTGAATATAAATATAAGGGGGGGAGGATCTGATCTTGCCTGCTTCGGATTGCCCCAACATGCTTCGATCGGCACTTGAGAAATTTCCACGCACCTGTGCTGTTTTGTTTCTTCTCTTCACATTCATCTGAACCCAACAGACCCTTGAGCGTGCATCTTACTCTGCTGGCTGGCCATCTAATTTCAGTTAGGAACAAACAGGATGCGCTCTCGTGCAGCCTGCCTTGTCGCCAACGACTGAAACATGCCAGCCACAACAAAACAGATAAGCAACAGCTTGTCTAGATGAGATTCTTGGTCTCCCCTGCTCTCTTCATCCCATATAAATACAGGCACAGCCCCAAGCCTTCAGCACCAACACATTGCAGCTAGCCTTCCCTACCATTCTCTTACATTAGCATACACAAGGAAACATCGCCAAACCTTCAGTCCCCAACAATGGCTTGCCATCTACGGTCGGCGAGCACGCCCTCCAGCCCTCGCTCCAGCAACACACAAGTCGAGCAGCAGCTCCAGATCCTCAGCGCAACCGTCTCTTCGCCCTCGGCGACCATCAATACCATGTGCCATGGTTTGAAAAGGCTGGCAGACATCTACAGCTGCATCCAGAACATGATGTGCACACCAAGCAGCCAAGCCAGCCTTTGCCACACCCTGCAAAGGGCGGCAGTGGAGGCAGAGCTCGGACGGTCCCTCGTCGTGCTCGACCTCTGCAACGCCATGCAGGACAGCTTCATGGAGCTGAAGATGACTGTCCAAGAGCTATTGTTGGCTCTCAAGAGAGGAGGCGACGCGTCTGCTCAAGTCAAGGCATACGCCAGGCTAGCCAAGAAAGCACAAAAGCAGTTCAAGAAAATCAGCAAGAAGACTGCTTCCGACAAGAACGATTCCAGGGTGGTGATGCTACTTGCAGAAGCGAGGGAGATCACCATTTCGCTGCTCGAGTCCACATCCTCGGTCTTGTCGAAGCAAATTGAGATGCCTAAGTGGTCTCTTGTCTCCAAAACATCACAGAAGAGCAAAGCCCCTTGCGAAGAGGAGCAACTGCAGGCACTGGAGCACAGTATTGGAGATCTCGAGAGCAGAGTGGGGCTTCTGTACAGGAGATTAATCCAGAACAGAGTTTCTCTTCTCAACGCTCTTAGTTCGTAGATACCCTGAGCTCTGGCTCCCTGCGGTTGGCATCCACCTTTTAAAGGATTAGTCAATCATCATGATTGCAATTTTGGTAGTATGTACACTTGTGGAAATGTGCAGAAAGTTCAGTTAACCGAAAAGAGAAGAGAAACAATTTTGGCAATTTCATATTTTCTGGATTTTACCATTTATGCTGTTAACTGATTTTGGTTAGACAAGTGTCTAACAAAAGATCTCTCTCCTCAAACATACAATCTATTTACAAGAAACAGAACAATAACATGGAATTTTGGGCATTCCTGTCACATAGAATGTTGTCTAGTTTATGATTTTACACTAGTGATGTTACAGGAAGTAATGGTGTCTCTAATGGCCTATGGGTCTCAGGTAATTATTTGCCAAGGTTCATATAATTTGCCAAGCATGCTAAAACAAGCCAGCTCGAATGCACGACCTATAACCTTGTGATTATGCATTATCATTACCAAGGGGAATACCTAATGATGCTGATGACTAACAATAATCACATGCAACCAATAATATCAAAACAAATCCACTGAAGATCCTTAACTCTTATCATGTTGTTGTACCTTCCTTTCTGCTTCCAAATGATATAATGAACTTCACGTTTATATCGCTGTACTGGTTATGTTCAAAAAAATTTGGAAGGATGCACCATTAAGTGATATGTGCAATCAGAAGTGGACCAAACCAACGTCACTTGGACATTTAGTTTTTGCGACCATAACTTTTCAAACATTTCGTTACATTCTTATTATTACATTTCTCGTTTATGCTTATCATGCGTCATAAGTAATTTTCATTCAGACGATAACCTCAGACAGCCACAGCCAGATGAAATTTAATATGAAAAGAAGAATACGTGTTGGTTGTGTCAAGAATCTGTGTGCACTTAACATGGTTGTCCTTGCTGTGGATAGCTGAGACACGCCAGCGCTGCTGCACAGGCAGAAGACCTCATCCTAATGTTGACAAATTAGCGCTGCTTCCGTTTCAAAAAAAAAAAAAAAAATTAGCGCTGCTGCACAACCAGATGAATTATTCCTCTCAGCAACAGAAAACCTGCATTTTATTTCCTTGGACAATACTGCTTCATGATCATATAACGAGATCCGAAATCAAACGAAGCACCCGTGCACTGCACTGTGTTATCAATAACCAAGACATGCCAGCCATATATGCTAACTCTCCTATGGAGGTTAGCAGATGAGATTCTTGCTGTCGGCTGCTCTGTTCATCGTGCCATTGCTGTTGCCTCTCTGATATATATACAGGGAGAACCCCAAGGCTTCAGCACTAACACACTGCCTACCATTCTCTTCCATTTCTATACAGAAGAAAACAGCAACAAAGCTTCAATCTCCAAGCATGGCTTACCATCTACGATCGGCAAGCACGCCTTCGAGCCCTCGCTCAAACAGAGCGGAAGTCGAGGAGCAGTTCCAGAGCCTGAGCACAACCATCTCTTCGCCCTCGGCGACCATCGATACGATGTGTGATGGCTTGAGGAGGCTCAGTGACATCTACAGCTGCATCGAGAAGATGATGTGCACACCAAGCAGCCAAGTCAGCCTTTGCCAGAGCCTTCAAAGGGCGGCAGTAGAGGCGGAGCTTGGACGGTCCCTCGTCGTGCTCGACCTCTGCAACGGCATGCGGGAGAGCTTCATGGAATTGAAGATGACTGTCCAAGAGCTCCTTTTAGTTCACAAAAGAGGAGAGGATGTGTCTTCTCAAGTCAAGGCATATGTCAGGCTAGCAAACAAGGTGCAAAAACAGTTCAAGAAGATCACCAAGAAGACTGCTTCCGACAAGAACGACTGTAGGGTGGTGATGCTACTGGCAGAAGCGAGAGAGATCACCATTTCGCTGCTCGAATCCACATCGTCAATCTTTTCAAAGCAAGTTGAGATGCCCAAGTGGTCTCTTGCCTCCAAAACATTCCAGAGGACCAAAGTTGTGTACCAAGAGGAGCAATTGCAGGCATTGGAGCACAGTATTGGAGATCTTGAGAGCGGAGTGGAACTTCTGTACAGGAGATTGATCCAGAACAGAGTTTCTCTTCTGAATGTTCTTAGCTCGTAGATACCCTGAGCTCTAGTTCCCAGCAGCTGGCGTCCACCATTTAAAGGATTAGTCAGTCATGAGAACAATTTTGCATTGCGTATACTTGTGGATATGTACAGGAAGTTCACTGAACCGAAAAGCAAAGAAAACAATTTTGTCAATTTCATTTCCCTGAATTTTTTCATTTCTGCTAAACTCAAATATCATTCACATGGTTGGGTAGCTTGATACAACTATTTACCGAAAAAGGGTTTCCCCCCGCTTTGTATTCCAAAACAACGAACACCATACACATAGCATTGCTGGGGCGAGCAGCACAACAAGCCCAAAAGAAAAGTAGAAAAGAATGCCAACAACGGCAGTTCGACAAAGCATGGATGAACCGCCACCGCTGCGCCCTCCAGAGACACACCACCACCGCCCGAGGCTCCGATCTGCCGCGTACCAAGCGGCACCTTCAAGAAGGAATGCAACGCCGACGACGCTGCCGCCCGGACGAGTCCTAGGGTTTCCCCCGGTATGCGGAGGGAAGTGGAGGATGGCTACCACCGACACCCTCCAAGAAGGAAAGGTGGCACCCGTCGGTCTCACCGCATCGGAGCCGGCCGAACCGGCAAGGGTTTCTCCCGCACACCAACCCCACCGCCCAACCGGAGCCGACCAGCCAAACCACCGCCCAACACCATGCGCCATCGCGGATGCGCCGCCACCCAAGTTGTCTCACTACGAGCACCAACACGAGGCCAAGAAGGCCGGAGAGAAGAGCCAAGCGACAGGAGCAGCAACACCAAGGCCGAGCGGGAGGGAACCACCTCCTCCGCCGTCGTGCGAGAAGCCCACGCCTCCGGCATAGTCGCGGTTGCCGTCCGGACACGGCAGCGGGGCAAACCAGGCCACACCTGGCCCGGCCAGGCCTGCAACGGGCCCGCTAAGCCCCGCCAGCCATGCTGCAGCAGGCTGGCGGCGGCGCAGCCAGCACCTCGCCGCTCAGCGCTGTTCCCCTGCCTCCCGGAAGACTCGCCAGGGATCAGCCCCGCCGGCGGCCCGCCCAAGCCCAGATGGGGCCCGTAGGGCCCAGATCTGGGCCGAGCGCCGCCGCCAGGACCCACCGCTGCGCCGCCCCACCGCCAACGACGCCGCCGCCGTCCAGCCGCCCGCCCGCGCCGCGCCAGGGAACCCCGCCGCCACCCGGTCCGTCGCCGCCTAGGAGCACCCCCCGGTGCAGCTCCGTCCCGCGCCGGAGAGCCACCGGGAGGGGAAGGTCAGGGGGCCGCCGCCACCAGCGACCCCAGGGCCAGGGCGGCCGCGGGCGCCAGCGACGGCTGCAGGAGGAAGGGGAGATGTGGGGACTGGAGGAGGGAGGCGGCGATGCGCGGCCGGTCGCCCACGGGGGCGACGCGGTCGCGAGAGCTAAGAGTCTAAGATACAACTATTTCAGTACAATGTGTGTCAGATAGCAATGATATTTATCATAGTAGACCCCACCTTCATTAATACTTTCGAGTATAAGATTACAGGTACAGGCAACACCCAACACATAAACAAATATCTGGCACGGCATGCTAAATGACCCGATAAAGCGGGGCAAAAGCCTTTTTTATAAATGACCCGATAAACCTCAATGTTAACTTCAGTTAACATGCCACCCTATCTTATCCTCTCTCAAAGAACTGCACCTAGTTGCACCGCTCTCTGAAGAAAAAGTAGCGATGATGATGTTTCAAGAGATACCCCGATTAGACTTTTGTCGCTTCAGATTTTGGCGACAAGGGGAATTTTCTGTAGCCCAAAAGACCAAGGCAGTCTGGGCATTCAAGAGTTACATGTTTAAAATAAATGCATGCTTAGTAAATGGTTGCGTAAATTGCTTACCAAGAATGGGATCCGTGAATCGCTTCTTCAAAACAAATACTTGTGAGGAAAGAGAGGTGTGGAAGGCATAAAAAAACACCCCTGGGTCACCCTCCTCTGGCGACACGGGGGCGACTCCTCCAGCGCCGCCGCCAGTTCCTCTCCCTCCCCCTTCTCGTCTCGCCGCCGCCGGCGAAGCCCGGGCGGGTTCCAGAGAGGGCGGCGGTGGGGCGTCTTCCTGGGCAACCTCCACCCCTCTCCTCCTCTCCTTGTTGGGGCGCGGCGGTGCGCGCCAGATCCGCGAGGCCCAGTGGCGGGAAGCGGCGGCAGTCCACGGCGGGCGGCGGGCAGGGCTCTGCGGCGGCGTGGATGCCCAGGCGTTGGTGGGGACGAGGCGGTGTAGGCCGGGGCTGGCGGGCCAGATCTGGGCGCTGCGAGCTTGCAGGCTGCTACCGTGTTCATCCTCGCCGCAGGAGGTGCAGCACCCGCTGATCGTGGCGGGTGTGGCGGTGGTGGATGGGGCTCCTGGCAGTGACGTCGATCCGAGTGGCCTTCGATTCCTCTCTTCGTCATCTTGGCACTATTTTCATTGAAGAGTTGGCCCTCTCCCAGTTGCAGTCCATCGTCGTCTCGCGCCCGGTGCAGCAGGACCGAGCTTGTTTCGCGCCTGTGCAGCAGTACCGAGGTCGTCTCGCGATCGGTGCGGTAGGACGGTCGATGGAGGCCAGTTTTGGCCGACCTATTGAGTCTCGGTGCTGGGGGCAGCCAGGGGTGCGAAAGGCGGGGCCTTTCTGCTCGTCTCTTTGGGTAGCAGCAGGTTTCAGGTGAGGGGGTGTCAAGGTCTTAGTTGTTGGGGCGGCGACGCTGGCGGTGGTAGCGCGGTGCTCATGGGCAGAGCCCGTGGCTCAGTGCTGCCCAGTGTCCATGGCCGTGTGGGCGGTGTGGCTGCCGGGGTGTGGCGTTCGGTGGCGGTGAGTGTTGGACGGGGTGAAAACATGTTCTATCTTCGGACGGACCGGCGGCGGCGAAGCTCGCTCCCTTCTTGAAGGCGTCGTCACGGCTCTCATTGCTCGTCGTGATGCTCCTGGGGAAACTCTGATCCTCGGATCGGGCGGTGGTGGTGCTCCGGTGTCGTAACCTTCCTGAAGGCGCCGCCTTGGAGCCTACAGTTCGTCGTATGTGGCTTCATCTCCTCGCGGTGGCGTTAGTGCTAGGGGTGGTGTTGCTGCGTTCAGCGCCTATGTATCCTACCTTGGGTGTGTGCGGGTGTTGTGATGGCGTGCGTTCGTACCAGGTTGTTGATGATCATTGCTTTATATGTAAAGCGGGGCGAAAGCCTTTTTCGGTAAACAAATGCTTGTAGACCTCATCTTGCTCTTATACTCCATTGTAATAACTCAATGTTGTTAAGCTTTATGCACTAGCCAACGCAACCAAAAGTCCAAACAGATGGAAAGGGCTAGTGCAATCCACATATACTATAACACCCTGAAAATGCAACTATCCCTAGGTGGTTTTGGTAATTCATAACAACATATAGCTCATTGAGCTAATACTATTCCAAGATAATTATTTCAGGAAAGCTCAATGATTGGCATGGTATGGATGTGAAAGTGGAACCCTCAAAATGCTAAAGACAAAGGATTGGCTCAAGCTCAAAAGCTCAAGACTCTTCTTTTTATATTTTAGTGATCCAAGATCACATTGAGTCCATAGGAAAAGCCAATACTATCAAGGAGGGATGAGGTGTTGCTTAATGAGCCTCTTGCTTCATGTGCTTAGTGATATGCTCCAAAACCCTCAACTACTTTCCCATATCCACATATGACCTAAACTCTAAGCCAAACTCGGTCCTACCGATTCTTCCTATCCGGCGCCACCGAGTTTCACTTGTCATTAGCCACTGCCAAACCCTAGCAATTCGGTTCTACCGATAAGGATCTCGGTCTCACCGAGATGGGGTTGCAAACTCTCTGTTTCCCTTTTGTAACTTTTCGGTCTTACCGAAAGAGCGAATCGGTCCCACCGAGATTGCAATGTAAACTCAGTGTTTCCCCTTTGTAACTTTTCGGTCTCACCGAGTTCCACTCGGTCTCACCGAAAGAGCAAATCGGTCCCACCGAGTTTGCCTGACCAACTCTCTGGTTAGCTAATTACCAAATTCGGTCTCACCGATTTTGTGTAATCGGTCTCACCGAGATTACGTTATGCCCAAACCCTAACCGAATCGGTCCTACCGAGTTGCATGTCAGTCCCACCAAAAATCACTAACGGTCACTAGGTTTACATTTTCGGTCCGACCGAGTTTATTGATTCGGTCCCACCGAGATTGGAAAACTGTGTAACGGTTGGATTTTGTGTGGAGGCTATATATACCCCTCCACCTTCTCATTCAAAGAGAGAGCCATCAGAACATACACACCATTCTAACTCATATGTTCTGAGAGAGAACCACCTACTCATGTGTTGAGATCAAGACATTCCATTCCTACCATATGAATCTTGATCTCTAGCCTTCCCAAGTTGCTTTCCACAAAACCCCTCTTTCCACCAAATCCAAATCCTATGAGAGAGAGTTGAGTGTTGGGGAGACTATCATTTGAAACACAAGAGCAAGGAGTTCATTACCTACACACCATTTGTTACTTCTTGGAGAGTGGTGTCTCCTAGATTGGCTAGGTGTCACTTGGGAGCCTCCGACAAGATTGTGGAGTTGAACCAAGGAGTTTGTAAGGGCAAGGAGATCGCCTACTTCGTGAAGATCTACCGCAAGTGAGGCAAGTCCTTCGTGGGCGATGGCCATGGTGGGATAGACAAGGTTGCTTCTTCGTGGACCCTTTGTGGGTGGTTGCTTCTTCGTGGACCCTTCGTGGGTGGAGCCCTGTGTGGACTCGCGCAACCGTTGCCCTTGGGTGGAGCCCTGTGTGGACTCGCGCAACCGTTACCCTTCGTGGGTTGAAGTCTCCATCAACGTGGATGTAGGATAGCACCACCTATCCGAACCACGGGAAAAACATCCGTGTCTCTAATAGCGTTTGACTTCTCCAAACTCTTCCCTTTACATTCTCGCAAGTTGCATGCTTTACTTTCCGCTGCCTATAAACTCTTTGCATGCTTGCCTGAATTATGTGATGATTGCTTGACTTGTCCTAAATTAGCTAAAATTTGCCAAGAACTAAAATTGGGAAAAGGTTAAGTTTTATTTGATCAAGTAGTCTAATCACCCCCCCTCTAGACATACTTTCGATCCTACACACCCCCTCTCACGTGTGACGGAGAAGACAAGTCAACACATGCAACCGGAAGAGAGCGACGGCGCGCGAAACTCACCTATGACCCAAGAGCTAATAGCACATGTACTGTCGGACAATAGCGGAGTAGGTGTAGTGACTGAAACACCAAAGTCCTGAAGTAACCACCGTAACCAAGTCACCTCTGCCGTCAAAAGAGCCATAGCTCGCAACTCGGCCTCTGCACACGAACGGGAAACTGCAGTCTATTTCTTCGTCTTCCAGGCAATGAGAGAACCACCAAGAAAAACACAGTAAGCAGAAAGTGAACGGCAATCCGAGAGATCGCTAGCCCACGTAGCATCCGAATAGGCCTGAAGCTGTAATGAACCGGAGCGAGGAAAGAACAGACGATGAGAGATCGTGCCACGAAGATATCAGAGAACACGAAGGAGGTGGTTGTAGTGAACCGAAGTGGGAGCAAAGACAAACTGACTCAGAATATGGACAGGATAAGAGATATCCGGACGAGTGACAACTAGATAGACAAGATTCCCAACAAGATGACGATAACGCGTCGGGTCAGACAAGGGGTCACCATCAGTATCACGGAGGTGAACATTGATCTCCATGGAAGTCTCAGCAGTGCGGTCATCAGTAAGAGCAGCACAAGCAAGAAGATCCTGGACATACTTTTCCTGAGAAATAAAAAAGCCATCAGAGGTAGAAGAGACATCGATCCCAAGAAAGTAGCGAAGAGGGCCAAGACCAGACATAAGAAACTGCTCATTAAGGCGTGCCTTCACAAAGGCAGTATACTCGGGGTCGTCACGAGTGATAATCATGTTAGCAACATATAGAAGAAGAAGAGTCCGACCACGAGCTGAAAGATGGATGAACAACGCCAGATCATGAGTCCTCGCTGGAAAGCCAGCGGCAGTCACCACGGAGGCAAAGCACTCGAACTAGACGCGAGGGGCTTGCTTAAGGCCATAGAGAGCGACGAAGATGGCAGACCACGCCATCAGGAACTGAATACCCGAGTGGTGGCTGCATGTAAACCTCCTCACACAACTCACCATTAAGAAAGGCATTCTTAACATCAAGCTAAGATACAAACTAGTGGAGAACAGAGGCCACGGCAAGAAGTGTGCGAACAGTGGTCATATGGGCCACAGGAGCAAAAGTCTCATCATAATCACGACCATGCTCCTGCTGAAAGCCACGAGCCACAAGATGAGCTTTGTAACGCTCAAGAGAACCATCAGGGGACTGGGCAAGTGGTGTACCCTGGCACTCACACCCCACCATCGCACCCTAACTCCGTCAACCACCCGCAACCACACCACCCGCGACTCCATAGTTTCCCGCCCGCACCTGAGACGCACGCTTCGCCCACAAACGCCATGCCTTCTTCCACTGCCATGCAACCAGACAACCCCGAGACCTACACAAAGGCCCCGGCTCTGGACCAACCGACGGCCCTTGACCAATAGATCCACCCGCAGATGCTCTGCTGGTAGATCTGCGCCAACCCGCCCGCGGCTGAGGAACGAGGGAAAAAGGGGAGCGGACGAATCCGGACCGACACCGCATGCCAGCGACAGGTGACGCGACCGCATCGAGGCCACCCATCCCTCCAACTGAGCTCCCCGCCGAACACGAGGAAAGGGGGAGGAGGAGTGGACGCATCCGGACCGACAAATGTGTCGGCGACAGGTGGCACGACCGCATCGAGGCCACCCATCCCTCATACCAAGCTCCCCCGCGAGCACCGCCGTGTCGCCCACCCATGGCAGCTCGCACACCTCCCCGCGAGGCCATCCGCAACCATGCGCCCGCCGACGAGGGAAACCAAATCGACCCGCCGCCTCAGCCGCACCACGACAAGAGGGCTGCCCGCAGCCCATGCTGCCCGCAGCATGCAGCGACAGGGGCGGATCCGGACGCACCGCCACGAAGCCACCGCGCCGTCACCACCCGCTGGCCTACAACACTAGGACTACAGCTCCGCCACCCCCCACCAGCAGATCGCCACGGCAGAGGGCGGCCGCCTGCAGCCAAGGGCACCCACGCCCCGCGCCGAATGACGACTAGATCTGAGTGCCACCGCCACGCCATCCCTGACTTGCACGCGCGCACCACCACCACGCCGCATGTCACGCCGCCAGCCCACATCGCCGTCGTACCTTAGCGCTGATGCACCGCTGCGCCCACCGGCAAACGCCGCCTGCCCGACTAGCTATCGCATCTTGCGCCGAAGCCACTGCGCGGGGAGACGAAAGAACCCTGTCACCGTCGGTGACGACCGGGCTTTGCCCGGCCGCGCCCTCGGGCGGCGCTGAGGGAGGAGGAGAGTAGGGAGGGACGCCCGGCGGCGGCAGCTAGGGTTCCCTCGCGGTCGCGCGCGGGGCGACGCGAGAGGGAGAGAGGCGGTGGGAGAAAGATGTGTTTTTTTTCACATTTCTCCTATATGCACCAAGTATGCTTCCATACGGACGGCGAGCAATTATTTAAGATAGCCAGCTTAAACTTAATATTAAAAGCAGAGCAATACTGTTCGTATAGTCGAGAATCTGCATCCACTTACATGGTTGTCCTTTTGCTGCGGGATCGCTGAAACACACCAGCGCTGCTGTGCAACCAGTGCAACTCATCATAACGTCGGAGAACCAGCAGAGAACAGAACTAAAATAATCATTGCAGCAACACGAAACCCGCATTGCATTTCCTTGGCTAATCTTCCATGATCATATATAACCCGTATCCAGATCCGAGATCAAACTCGTGCAGTCAGCTGTGTCACCAATGACAATGACCTAGATATGCCAGGCAGATATAAGCTCACTGATTCACACTTGCTGCGCTAAATAAAAACACGTAGGAAGCTGGTCTGTCTGAATGGGCCTTGGGTGGCCATGTTTCTTTCAACAGATCACCTTAACACATATGGAGGTTAGTTGGATGAGATTCCTGCTGTCGACTGCTCTACCTATCATGCCATTGCTCCGTTATAAACACAGAGAGAAGCCAAGGATTGAGCACCAACAAACTGCAGCCCTTGTCTTGCCAACCTTTCTCTTCCATTTCCATACCGAAGAAAGTAGCATCAGAGCCTCAAAACCACAAGCATGGCTTACCATCTAAGATCTGCAAGCGCGCCTTCCAGCCCTCGCTCAAACAAACCCCAAGTAGAGCAGCAGCTCCAGAGCCTGAGCGCAACCATCTCTTCGCCCTTGGTGACCATCGATACGGCATGCAAAGGTTTGATGAAGCTGGAAGACATCTACAGCTGCATTGAAGAGATGATGTGCACACCCAGCAACCAAGTCAGCTTCTGCAAGACCCTGCAAAGGGTGGCAGTGGAGGCCGAGCTTGGACGGTCCCTCGTCGTGCTTGACCTCTGCAACGCCATGCAGGAGACCTTGATGGAGCTGAAGATGACTGTCCAAGAGCTCTTGTTGGTTCTGAAGAGAGGAGAGGATGAACTTGCCAGTTCAAGGCGTACATCCGGCTAGCCAAGAAGGCACAAAAGCAGTTCAAGAAGATCAGCAAGAAAACTGCTTCAGACAAGAATGATTCTAGGATGGTGATGCTAATGGCAGAAGCGAGAGAGATCACCATTTCACTTCTCGAATCCATATCCTGCATCTTGTCGAAGCAAATTGAGATGCCCAAGTGGTCTCTTGTCTCCAAAACATTGCAGAAGAGCAAAGTTGTGTGCAAAGAGGAGCAATTGCGGGCATTG
Organism: Triticum urartu; assembly: GCF_003073215.2. Taxonomy (NCBI): domain Eukaryota; kingdom Viridiplantae; phylum Streptophyta; class Magnoliopsida; order Poales; family Poaceae; genus Triticum; species Triticum urartu. The sequence goes on from NC_053028.1 coordinate 322,057,437, forward strand.
GAGTGCAGTATCGAAGATCTTGAGAGCGGAGTGGAACTTCTGTACAGGAGTTTGATCCAGAACAGAGTTTTTCTTCTCAATGCTCTTAGTTTGTAGATACCCTGAGCTCTAGTTCCTGCGGTTGGCATCCACCTTTTAAAGGATTAGTCAACCATCCTAACAGTTTTGCAATATGTATGCATAGAAAGTTCAATAGCAAGCAAAAGCAATTTTGTCAATTTCCTATTTTCTGAATTTTATCATTTGTGCATGCCCCACGATATAAATCAGTATCCTGATTAAACGACTTGGTTTCCCCTCAAACATACTATGTACTTACAGGCAACAGAACAATAACAACTGATATAAATCAGTATCCTGATGACATGACTTGGTTCAGTAAAATGTTGTCTACTTTATAGTTCTACACTACTGATGTTATAAGAAGTGATGGTGCCTCCAGAATCTGGAAGGTGGAACATGCCAGCTCCAACCCACGACCTAGTGATAATGCATTATCATTATCGAGGGGAATACCTAATGATGCTGATGACTAACAATAATCAGGCCAACACAAGCAACCGATACAAATCCAGTGAAAATCCTTTCTTATCATGTTGTTGTACTTTCCCTTCTGCTTCCTAATGGTACAATGAACTTCATGTTTCCGTCATTGGATTAGTTTGAAAAAAAATCAGTAGCATGCTTTTTTTAACATCAGTACAGACACAAGCGCTCATATATACACGCATACACTCACCCCTGTGAACGCACACATGCACATCCTACCCATATGAACACCTTCGAAAGACTAAGCCGGCATATCATCTTGAGATTTTACGAAAGTGTATCGCCGGAAATCCTGAAATAAATCCAGGATAAATGCGAGCACCAAGACTTGAACCCTGGTGGGCTGAGAATACCACTGTCCACCTAACCATCAAACTACAGATTGGTTCGCAGTAGCATGCTTCTATTTTATGCATAGCATGCATCGTAGGTAATTTTCGTTCACACAATTATCTCAGCTTGCCAGATACTAGAACCTAATATTAAAAGCAGAATTATACTTGCGTGTTGTGTCCAGAATCTGTGTGCACTTACATGGTTGTCCTTGCTGTGGATAGCTGAAACACGCCAGTGGTGCTGCACAGGCACAAGACCCCATCATAATGTTGAAAAATCAGCGAGCACCAGATAAATCATCCTCAACAACAGAAAACCTGTATTGTATTTGCTTCAACAATACTTCATGATCACATATCAAGATCCGAAATCAAACAAAATACCCGTCAGTATACTCTGTTACCAATAACCAAGACATGCCAAGCATATAAGCTAACTCATTCATGTTTGGCACGCAAACCTAAAGCAGATAAAGCAACACTCTCTTATGGAGGTTAGCAGATGGGATTCTTGCTGTCGGCTGCTCTGTTCATCGTGACATTGCTGCTGCCTCTCTGATATATATACAGGGAGAACCCCAAGGCTTAAGCACCAACGAACTGCAGGTCGTCTTGCCTACCATTCTCGTCAATTTCTATACAGAAGAAAACAGCACCACAGCTTGAATCTCCAACCATGGCTTACCATCTACGATCGGCAAGCACGCCTTCGAGGCCTCGCTCAAACAAAACTGAAGTCGAGCAGCAGCTCCAGAGCCTGAGCACAACCATCTCTTCGCCCTCGGCGACCATTGATACGATGTGTGATGGCTTGAGGAGGCTCGGTGACATCTACAGCTGCATCGAGAAGATGATGTGCACACCAAGCAGCCAAGTCAGCCTTTGCCAGACCCTTCAAAGGGCGCCAGTGGAGGCGGAGCTTGGACGGTCCCTCGTCGTGCTCGATCTCTGCAACGGCATGCGGGATAGCTTCATGGAATTGAAGTTGACTGTCCAAGAGCTACTGTTGGCTCTCAGGAGAGGAGAAGGTGTGTCTTCTCAAGTCAAGGCATATGTCCGGCTAGTAAACAAGGTGCAAAAACAGTTCAAGAAGATCAGCAAGAAAACTACTTCCGACAAGAACGGCTCTAGGGTGGTGATGCTAATGGCAGAAGCAAGAGAGATCACCATGTCACTGCTCGAATCCACGTCCTCAATCTTGTCGAAGCAAGTTGAGATGCCCAAGTGGTCTCTTGCCTCCAAAACATTCCAGAGGAGCAAAGTTGTGTGCCAAGAGGAGCAATTGCAGGCACTGGAGCACAGTATTGGAGATCTTGAGAGCGGAGTGGAACTTCTCTACAGGAGATTGATCCAAAACAGAGTCTCTCTTCTGAATATTCTTAGCTCATATATACCCTGAGCTCTAGTTCACTGCGGTTGGCATCCACCTTTTAAAGGATCGTTAATCAATCATGATAGAAATTTTGCAGTATGTATACTTGTGGATATGTATAGGAAGTTCACTGAACCGGAGAGCAAAAGAAAAACAATTTTGTCAATTTCATTTCACTGAATTTTCTCATTTCTGCTAAACTCTAACATTATTTACATGGCTAGGTGCCTAGATACAACTCTTTCAGTAGAATGTTTGTTAGATACAAATGATATTTACAGGTCTTGGTAAATAATTAATAAAATGACTGCATGCATCCCCTGATGCAGAAGCCAGGGGGTCATCTTCCTTTTCGTAAAAAAATAGTACACCCCACCTTTTTTTAAGATTTTATGATTATAGGATTACGGGTAGAGACAGCACATAAACAAATATCTGGCATGGCGAGCTAAAAGACCCGATAAATCTCAATGTTAACTTCAGTTAACACACCACCATATCTCTTCATATCCTCGCTAAAAGAACTGCACCCAGCTGCACCGATCTCTGAAAAACTAGTAGCGATTATAATGCTTCTAGAGATACCTGAAGGGGTTCGATTAGACTTTTGTCCCTTCAGATTCTGGCGATAAGGGGAATTTTGCTTACCGAGAATGGGATCCGTCAATCGCGTGTTCAAAACAAATACTTGTAGACCCAATCTGGCTCTTATACTCCATTGTAATAACTCAATATCGGTACACTATAAGCGCGACACAGGACCCATGTCGGGAGCCTGAAGCTGGGCAACCTCCATATCTCTTTTGTCTCCGACGAGATACCCTCAAGCTCCGAACTCCCTCTCTGTACTGTCTTGCATGACCTCAGACACAAAGGATGCGCCGACAGGTCGAGCTCCGCAACCACCGGCTCCAAGGAAAAGCCACCACGGCAGAGGTCGGCAGTAAGGAGGCCAAAGAGGATGGTGGAGGGGTCGCGGTAGGGTTCCCTTGGTGCTGGTTGGAGGGGGCGTTACGAGTGGCCAGTGGCAAATTTTAGTGTTTTGACCCTTTTCTGAAATCTATTCGAGATTTAACCCTAGTTTGAAAAAAATTCGAGATCTGACTCTTTTGGTACCGCCAGAGTCTATGGCGGTATGGTATAACAGCCTACTGCCAGGGACTTTGGCGGTAGGAAACATCGCTACCGCCAACCCACACTCTTGTGAAAGAGCCCGCTCCCGCGACCCGCTCCCCCCCCCCAAACCCTCGCCACCGCCGCCACCTCCCCTGCCCATCTCCGACGGGATCCGGCCGCCCTCGCCGGCACGCGGCCCGGATCCGCTCCCCCCTCCCCCGCCCTCCCTTCCCCGCCCCTCCTTCCGCCCTCGTGTCGCCTCCCCGGGAGGCAACCGGGGCGGCCCCCGCGCCTCTCCTCTCGGCTTCGCCTCCTCTTCCTCTCCCCTGCCGTCGCCGGCGGGCACCCCCGGCTCCGGCCCGGGGGGTGCCGGCGGCGGCAGGATCTCCTCTCCCCGCGCGCGCGTCCTCCTGGCCTGGGGTAGGGGGGCGGCGACGGTGTCGCTCGGCTGGGCTGCGGTCCGGTGACCCGGTGGGGTGGCCGGCGGCGAACATGGTGGCGGCGTTGCTCCTTGGCGGCGAGGCGGCGTGGTGGTGCAGGGTGGCCGACGTCGTGCCCTCGGCCCAGATCTGGGCCCGGCGGGCCCCATCTGGGTCCTAGCGGGCCGGCCCCTGGCGTGGCCTCATTGTCTACGACGCGGTGAGGAGGAGGAGCGGCTCGGATATGGGGCGTCGGCGCCGATGGCGTGCCGGCAGCAGCGCGAAGGCGGGAGCTTTACGGGCCCACGAGGGCTCGGCCGGGCCTGTGGGCCCACGGGCCTGGTGTGCTCCTGCTATTGCGTCCGGACGGCTACCGTCGCTGACGGTGGAGGTGGGGCCCTCCCGCGTGCCGACGGTGCTGATGCCCTAGTCTCGGCTCTGATTCTTCGTCACGCTGTCCTCACTTCACGGTGCCGTGGTGAGACGGCGTGGGGGCCTCATGACCATGTTGGCGCATGGTGGTGGTTGGTTTGGTGGCTGGATCCGGAGCGCCCGAGGTGCGGGTTGGGATCGGGAGAAACCCCTGTCGGCATGGCCGACACCGGCGCAGTGGCGCCTGTGGGTGCCACCTGACCTTCCGGGAGGGCGTCGGGGGCTACCCTTCCTCTCGCCTCGTCGTGTACCGGGGGAAACCCTTGGCAGCAGCGTCGCCATCATCGCGATCCTTCTTGGAGGTGTTGATAGGTGCCGACGCTTCGGAGTCTTGGAGCCTAGCGGAAGATCTCGGTGGGCGCTGCGATCGCGAGGCTTCTTTGTTTTTGTTGATCCGCCGTAGTCGACATTTGTTTCTTTTGCTCTTTCTCCGTCGTTTCTTTTGGGCGTGAATGTGCTGCTTCCGCCCCAGCACCTATCTCTGTATGGTTCGGTTGGTTGCTTTGTATATAAAGAGGGGGGAAACCCTTTTTCGGCACAACCCTACCGCCAAGGTGCTTGGCGGTAGGCACGAGCACACACTGTGGTCAATACTTAGGAGGTTTTTGGCGGTAGGGCATGCAACCCTACCGCCAGGGACCTTGGCGGTAGGCTGTTATACCCTACCACCAAGATCCCTGGCGGTAGCAAAAGGGTCAGATCTCGAATTTTTTTCAAACTAGGGTCAAATCTCGAATATGTTTCAGAAAAGGGTCAAAACACGAAATTTAGTCGTGGCCAGTAAGTCGGGCTCCGACGAGTCTCCAACAGGATATTTGTAACCACAGGTATACATAGATATTTTGTTCTTACTAGTACATTTCTCCTATATGCACCAAGCATGGGTCATCGATCAGTTTACACCCTGTCCCGTCCCCCGTGTCGCCCACCCCGCAGGTGACCCAAGCGGAACCCTAGCCGCCAGGCGAACTCCCTCCTCATCAGACCTTCCTCCCATCGCCGCCACCAGCAGGCGCCGCTGGGCAAAGCCCGTGCAGCGGCGGCGGCGGGGCACTCCGATTCTCCTTCTCACGGTGCTCGGGCGTTGCGGGGTGTCCGTCGTGGGAGCACGTGGTCGCCGTGACGAGCTTGTGCTGGGGCTGCGCGATAAGCGTGTACGGCACGCGGGAACGCGTGTCGTGCGCGGACGCGGGCGTGGGGATCTGGCTCTCATGGCGCGGCGGCGGCTGGCAGATCGAATCTCGAGGCGGCGGCCTCGACCGGTGGTGCGCGGTGCGGCCTGCCTGGCGGGCGGCACCCGCGGGTGCAGATGGGGGCCCTTCCATGGCTGCGTGGGCGCCGTGGAGGCAGCGGCGCTGCGGCGGCTTCTCGATGGCCGACCGGAGTTCCATGGGAGGCGTCATCTCCGACTCGATCTATTCTGGTTCGTGCTGGCTACGGTACTTAGCGACTACGGTCGACGCCAGTACTACCTGGACGGATCTGGCGGGTGGGCATGGATCCAGGGGAAACTCCAGGCCGACGTGGCGGCCGCACCAAAATTGATGCCCTCGGCGCCGATTCCCTTCTTGGTGGCTTCGGTGTGGATCCTACGTCCCCCACCTCTGCCATGAGCGCAGGTGAAAGCCTCCATTCCTCTGTTTGGGTGACGATGGCACTTTGGTGTCGTGTTCCTTGCGTCGGTCGGGGACTGCTCAGGGTGGTGGAGTTGCTGGTAGTTCGGAGTCAACGCGAGATGGCATGTAGGTGGAGCGGTGTGGCATCAACCGTATCGTCGACGGTGGGTCTCGGCGGCATGGCGCAGTGGAGACTCGGCGTCTGATGCGCGAAGATGGACTCGCGTAGGAGGAGGAAGCTGTCTGGCGTCATGGTGACGTTGATGACAGAGAGGCCTGGCAAGGTCGATGCATCAGTTCTACTCTGAGGATGGATCGATAGAAGATGGAGGTCATAGCCCTTGCAGCGTGCGGACATTCGGCACACATTCATCAAGAGGATAGGAGTAGCAGCAGCGTTGCCAAGATGATGGCTTCAGACTTATTGATGTATCACCTTGTATGGTCTTTGTGAATAATTAATAATATGGTTGCATGCATCGTCGAGTCCGGAGGTACATCCTAGAATATGCACCAAGCATGCTTCCGTACGAACGGCGAACTTAATAATATTAAAATCAGAGCAAAATACTGTTCGTGTAGTCAAGAATCTGCATCCACTTACATGGCTGCCCTTTTGTTGTGGGACTGCTGAAACACACCAGTGCTGCAACTCATCCTAACGTTGGGGAACCAGCGGAGAACAAGACTAAACTAATCATGTCAGCAACACGAAACCCGGATTGCATTTCCTTGGCTAATTTTCCATGATCTTATATAACCCGTATCCAGATCCGAGATCAATGAACACTCGTGCAGCGCACTGTGTAACCAATGACCGAGACATGCCAGGCAGATATAAGCTCACTGATTCACACTTGCTGCGCTAAATAAAAACACGTAGGAAGCTGGTCTGTCTGAATGGGCCTTGGGTGGCCATGTTTCTTTCAACAGATCACCTTAACACATATGGAGGTTAGTTGGATGAGATTCCTGCTGTCGACTGCTCTACCTATCATGCCATTGCTCCGTTATAAACACAGAGAGAAGCCAAGGATTGAGCACCAACAAACTGCAGCCCTTGTCTTGCCAACCTTTCTCTTCCATTTCCATACCGAAGAAAGTAGCATCAGAGCCTCAAAACCACAAGCATGGCTTACCATCTAAGATCTGCAAGCGCGCCTTCCAGCCCTCGCTCAAACAAACCCCAAGTAGAGCAGCAGCTCCAGAGCCTGAGCGCAACCATCTCTTCGCCCTTGGTGACCATCGATACGGCATGCAAAGGTTTGATGAAGCTGGAAGACATCTACAGCTGCATTGAAGAGATGATGTGCACACCCAGCAACCAAGTCAGCTTCTGCAAGACCCTGCAAAGGGTGGCAGTGGAGGCCGAGCTTGGACGGTCCCTCGTCGTGCTTGACCTCTGCAACGCCATGCAGGAGACCTTGATGGAGCTGAAGATGACTGTCCAAGAGCTCTTGTTGGTTCTGAAGAGAGGAGAGGATGTAACTTGCCAGTTCAAGGCGTACATCCGGCTAGCCAAGAAGGCACAAAAGCAGTTCAAGAAGATCAGCAAGAAAACTGCTTCAGACAAGAATGATTCTAGGATGGTGATGCTAATGGCAGAAGCAAGAGAGATCACCATTTTACTTCTCGAATCCACATCCTGCATCTTGTCGAAGCAAATTGAGATGCCCAAGTGGTCTCTTGTCTCCAAAACATTGCAGAAGAGCAAAGTTGTGTTCGAAGAGGAGCAATTGCGGGCATTCGTGTGCAGTATCGAAGATCTTGAGAGCGGAGTAGAACTTCTTTACAGGAGATTGATCCAGAACAGAGTTTCTCTTCTCAATGCTCTTAGTTTGTAGATAGCCTGAGCTCTAGTTCCCTGCGATTGCCATCCACCTTTTAAAGGATTAGTCGATCATCATCATAGCACTTTTGTAGTATGTACAATTGTGGATATGTGCAGAAATTTACTTAACCGAAAAGCGAAGAGAAACAATTTTGGCAATTTCATTTTCTGAATTTTACCATTTTTACTGATAAAATGATTATTTGTTAAACAAGTGACTAACTGACTTGGTTTCTCATAACTCGAAGAAAAGATTTCTCTCCTCAAACATAGTATTTATTTACAAGCAACAGAACAATAACATGGAATTTGGGGCTTTCCTGTCACATAAAATGTTGTCTAGTTTATAACTTTACACAAGAAGTAATGATATCTCTAAATGGCCTATTAGTCTCAGGTAATTATTTCCCAAGGGTCATATTACTCAGAGTCACAGGTGTCGCAAGCTCTAGCATGCTGAAACAAACCAGCTCGAACCCACGACCTTGTGATTATGCATTATCATTACCGAGGGGGAATACCTAATGATGCTGATGAGTGATTACTAACAATAATCAGGCTAACACATGCAACCAATAATACTGACCAGAACAAATCCCCTGAAGATCCTTAACTCTTATCATGTTGTTGTACCTTCCCTTCTGCTTCCAAATGATACAATAAACTTCACGTTTCTATCGCTCTACCGGTAATGTTCAAAAGAATTGCAAGCATGCACCATTAAGTTATATATGTGCAATCAGAAGTCGACCAAACCATTAAGTGATTTTTGGTTTTTGCGACCATAACTTTACCAAAAAAGGCTTTCGCCCGCTTTATATTATAAAGCCAACCGCACAATAAACATCTAACACAGACCAACACACCACAAACACACACACACGGAGGTCCACAGGAACCACAAAAGTACACCAAAGGGTCATAGCTGCGGGCACAACACAACAAGCCCTAAAACCAAAAGACGCACGCCACAAACCACATAGATGCCAGGCGGACTAATCAGGCTCAGGGGGAGGAGGCGGCAGCGGGGGAGCCAAGCGGAGCGCCATCGAGCGGAGATCGGAGAGGAGGGCGGTGATGACGTCCCGGTCCTGGGGGCGGCTAAGCGGCCGCCTAAGCTGCAGGTAGCCACACAGTTTAAAGATTGCGTCAGTCGCACGACGAAGGGGCACCTTCTGAATAACAAGCTTATTACGGATGTTCCAAAGCGTCCAGGCAAGAACCCCTACGCACAGCCATCTAATATGGCGGTAGCGGGCAGGGCAGGCGTTAAGCTCAGCAAGCAGGTCGGGGAAGTTGGTATTACACCACTGTCCACCAACCGTTTCGCGGAAGCAGGCCCAAAGGAACTGGGCAGAGTGGCACGAGAAAAAGATGTGGTTAGCATCCTCAACGGTGCCACAGATGGGGCACATTCCATCACCCGGGCCATTCCGCTTGAGGACCTCAACACCAGAGGGGAGCCGGCCACGGATCCATTGCCATAGGAAGATCCTGATCTTCAGCGGGAGACGGATATCCCAGATCAGGCTAAATGGTTCCGGGGCCGACGAGGGTGCAATGGCACCGTATGAGGACTTCGTGGAGAAACGCCCGGAAGGCTCGAGGTGCCAGGACAGGACGTCCCGGTCCTCCGCCACCTCCATCGGCAGCAGAGCAATGTCCTGGAGGAGGGAGTCCCAGGCGGCCACCTCAGGGGGACCAAACGGGCGCCGGAAGGCGAGACGCCCTAAGTCAATAAGGGTCGTCTCGACTGAGACTCGATGGTCAACCGCAATGGCAAATAGCTCAGGGAAACGCACCGCCAGGGGGGCGTCCCCTAGCCAACGGTCGAACCAAAACAGGGTCGAGGCTCCGAAGCCAACGGATATAGAGGTGCCAATGCGTAGTATGGGCAGGAGCTGGATCACAGACTGCAGAACTGGGAACCGCCCGTACGTTGGCAAAAGGCGAGAGGCTGGCCACGAAGGTATTTATTGCGGATGATGGTGAGCCAGAGGCCTCCCTCCCCGTTGGCAATACGCCACAGCCAGCGAGTCAGGAGGGCAATGTTCATGCGTCGGGAAGAGAGGATCCCAAGACCCCCCTGGTCTTTGGGCTTGCAAATGTCGGACCATCCCACCATGTGGTACTTCTGTTTACCATCCTTGCCAGCCCAGAAGAACCTCGATTGGTATTTGTCCACCTCCTGGTGGAGGGTCTCATGAAGGCAGTAGAAGCTCAAGAGGAACCAGAGGAGGCTCGCCAGCGAGGAATTGATAAGGATTACCCTGGCGGCCTTCGACAGCCAGCGACCCCTCCAGGGTTCAACCCTGTGCTGCATCCTAGTCACCGTCGGTCGAAGATCCGCGACGGTGAGTCTGGAGTCACTAATGGGCACCCCCAAGTAAGTGGTGGGGAAGGTGCCCAGGCGGCAGTTAAGCCGGTCAGCAATGGACAAGGCTTCGTCCGGGTTGTAGCCAAGGACCATCACTTCGCTCTTGTCGAAGTTAATGGTGAGTCCGGACATTTGTTGGAAGCATAGAAGAAGGAACTTCAGGTCGGAAGTGGAGCCTTCAACCATGATAATGGTGTCGTCCGCATACTGGAGGAGGGAGACCCCTCCCGCACCAACAAGGTGAGGAACCACGCCCCGAATATGGCCGCAGGCCTTGGCCTTATCCAGGATGACAGCAAGGGCATCGACCACCATGTTAAAGAGAAACGGGGAGAACGGGTCTCCTTGGCGCACCCCGCATAAGGTGGGGAAGTAGGGCCCGATCTCACCGTTGATGTTGACCGCCGTCCGGCCGCAGGTGACGAGTTGCATAACCCGTGTCACCCAGCGGTCGTCGAAGCCTTTCCGAAGCAAAACTTCCCGAAGGAAGGGCCAGTGAACCGTGTCGTAGGCCTTGTGGAAGTCGAGCTTAAGGAACACCGCGCGGAGGTGTTTCGCTCGAACTTCGTGGAGGACTTCGTGGAAGACTAACACCCCATCCAAAATATATCGGCCTTGTATGAAGGCAGACTGGTTGGGGTGGGTAATAGAATCTGCAAGCAGGGTCACCCTATTGGCGTACCCCTTGGCCAGGATCCTGAAGATCACGTTGATCACGGTGATGGGACGAAACTGGCGGATGTCCGAGGCCCCAGGGACTTTAGGGATGAGGGTAATGATCCCATAGTTCAGGCGCCCCAGGTCCATGGTCCCAGAGAAGAACTCATCGAAGAGGGCCATGACCTCCGGCTTAATGGTCTGCCAGAATGTTTTAAAGAACAAAACCGGCAGTTCATCCGGGCCCGGGGCCGAGGAGGGGTTCATTCCTTTGATCGCCGTAAGGACTTCCTCCTCCGAGAAAGGTGCCACTAGAGCGCCATTGGCCTCGGCGGAGACAAGCTGGTCTCCCGACCAGGTATCGGGGGCCAGTGTAGCCCCACCCCGAGGGGTGGGGGTAAAAAGGGCTTTATAAAAGCCATCTACGTGCGCGCGGATGTCCGATGGACGAACAAGCTGAGTGTCGTCCGCCCACAAGGAATGAATGGAGTTGCGGCGCCTCCGGCCGTTGGCAATCGCCTGGAAGTAGGCCGTGTTGGCGTCGCCCTGAAGTACCCAACGTTGGGTGCCGCGCAACCGCCAGTAGGCCTCCTCGTCAGAGTAGATGGCCGAGAGCTGGTCCTCGAGATCGTATCGCAACATCCACTCATCTGGGGAGATCCCGGACATGTCTGCCCGGGCGTCCAGGGCCTGGATATCGCTTAAGATGGCCTTCTTGCGCTCACGAATATCCCGGCCAAGATTCGCACCCCAGCCCTTCATAAACTGGCAGGCTAGCTTGGCACAAAACTGCCAGGAGTCGACCGCGGACATGGAGCGGTGGAGGGAGACGCGCGCGGCGGCCCACTTGGCCGCAACCGCCTCGCGAAACCCGGCTTGGTTGAGCCAGAATGCCTCGAACCGAAACCGGGGGGGAATGGGGGGGCGTTCATCCGCCATGGAGAGGAGGAGGGGGACATGGTCAGATCCGATCCTGGTAATAGCCTGAACTGAGGCCAGGGGGCATCGAAGCTCCCAGTCCGGGGAAACTAAGACGCGGTCCAGGACAGACTGCGTCGGGTTCGCCTGGCGGTTAGTCCAGGTGAACCGGGCCCTCGTGCGCTCTAGCTCACGGAGGCCAAGCTCCGCGATGCAATCGTTAAACAACTGCATTCGGGGGCGATTAACCCGGTCGTTATTCTTCTCATCCAGGGAGCGGATGAGGTTAAAGTCCCCTCCCACCACAACGGGAAGAGAGGACGCAGAGACCTTCTGCTGCAGCTCGGCGAGGAATGTCGGGGAGCGGCTGTGATCCGCCGGTCCGTAGACTATGATGACCTCCCATTTGAAGTTGAGTGCACGCTCGAAGATCTCCATACTGACGAAGAACTCGCCCCGATCCATACCTCCCACCTCAAAGGTGGCATCCTTAACACCTAACAGGATGCCACCTGAGTGGCCATTGTTCCCACTAGAAGGGAGCCAATGCCACGCGAACAGGTGGGAGCTAAGCCCGTCAAACTCGGGGAGGCAAAAGTCCGTGCGCATGGTTTCCTGAATGGCTATGATGTCAATGTGCTCGTCCTGGATGTACTCAACAAGCTGGCGGCGACGGCCGTCATGGCCAAAGCCGCGAATGTTCCAGAAAAGGGCACGCGTCTAAACCGCCATGGAGGGGCTACTTGACCCCAGGACGGTGGAAGCACTGCGGGCTCGAAGAGCGGCAGTGCGGGAGCGAGTGCGGCCCCGAATCTCCTCGGCCGGCAACTCCGAAGGCTGGGGTGCCGGGGTGCGGAGGAGGCGTGCCCGTGTCTCGGCAAGTTTCCCATCGAGAATCTCACGGGCCTGAATAGCCACAATCAGCTCCAAAGGGGGGCCAACCTCCCCCCTGAAAACTATGGCCGAGTCACGGGCCACCTTGGCAAGGCGGCCAAGTGGAACGGCTTCGAGAGCAGAGAAAGAGCAACTGGAAGAACTAGAAGGGATGTCGGTCGCACCTGTCTCGAGGTTCCGGGCCGCAGCCCGGATCTCAGGCCGCTCAGAGATGGACGGCGCCGGGAGGCCGGCCGGGCGGTCCGCGTCGAGCCGGGCGCTGCGGCGGGAGGCCGTCACCGGGGTCGACGAGGCCCGAGCCCGGCGGACGTAGGACACCGAACGAGGCGGGTGAGGGGCGACGGGGGTGACCACCTCCCCGGAGGTCACCAGCAGCAGGCGAGTCGGGGAAGCAGACGCCGGGGGGATCAGACAGGCACCAGACACCGCCTGAGGGGAGGGCGGGTCCAGGGCCGGTGGATCCAGGACCGGCGCGTCGACCACTGGGGCCAAGGAGGTGGCCGGGGGGAGGCGGGTGGCGGCTGCGCATCTGCCCCAGATGGGTCCAACAGGGGGGACCTGAGGGGGGAGGCACCGACGATGGCGAGGCCAGAGGCAGCAGAAGTGCCGAGGTCGGAGACGGGGGGTCCGTGGCCACCACAGGAAGAGCACACGGCGAGCGCGGCGAAGATGCCGGGAGGATGAGGAGGCTGACGCTAGAGATGTCGCTGAGCTCGGCCGAGGAGGAGGGAGAGGGGGTAGGCAGCGTGGAGGTGGCGGCTCGGAGGGGAGGGCCAACCCACGCGACCGGCCCGCACCCGAGTCTCCCCGCCCCGGGGGAGGAGAGGGGTCCCGAGAGGGGGAGCGGCTGCGGCCGGAGTGCTCGTCGTCATCCTCCGGGTCCTCGTGGCGGGAGGGGCGCGGCCGGCGGTAGTGGGAATCGTCGCGGGAGTCCGCGCCGCCCCCACCGAAGTGATCTGCAGCGAAGTGGTGAGGACGGCCGACGTGGTTGTGGGGCTCGGGGTAGATCTTGAGGTCGAATCCCTGGTCGTTGAAGAACACTCGAACTGTGGCACGGAGGGTGGAGGAGTCCAGACACTTGACCTTGACGCGGACCTCCTCCTCCTTGCGGAGAGAGAGCTCGTCCACCACCACCACCTTGCCCAGGAGCTTAGACATGCTCCGGATCACCTTCTCAGAGCGGGCGATGTCGGGGAGGCCCTCTATGAGAATCCAAGCGGTGTCCAGCACGGCAACCGCCTTGGGATCCAACAGGGGCTCAGAGATGTTGACGACGAGCTTGTTGAGGGCGAGGGTGATGTCGTCGCTACGGGTGCAGAGGCCCAGGCTGAGAGCGTCGGGGAAGACCACGGTGAAGGAGCTGTCCGAGGTCGGGGTCACCTGCTAGTCCCAGACACGACGGCAGAGGTGGTTAAGCTCCGCCTCAATCATCTCAGGCGAGGCAACCCCGGCCCCCACGATGGACACGACAGCAAGGAGCGAAGGGGACGGAGGGGGGACGTCTTCCACCTCGATGTGGAAGAATTCGAGGCCCTCGATGCCGTGGCCGTACATCATGAGCTCCCCAGTCATCGGACGGTCGGGGCAGAGGACCGTGGGATGGCCCGATTCCTTGCAAAGGTAGCACATTGGCGGGTTGGGGCAGTCAACCTGGAAGTGGCCAGCCTCACCACAGTTGAAGCACGGAGGAAGGTCACGGGGGGCCTCAGAGATGAGCGTGCCCGAAGACGCGGGTGCGAGAACCGCGTTAGCGGGGGTGCGGGCAGCACCCCGCTTCTTCTTCTTCTTGGCGCCTTGGCGGCCACGGGCCCCGGGCCCCCCGCTGCCCGGAGGATGGCTCGGCTGGGACCGAGGAGGCTGGTATCGGCGGGTGGCCGCAGTGTCAGAGGGCTTAGCCCGAGGAGGGGCGACGCAGGGTGCTCATGGCGACGAGCGGGCCAAGGTGAGCGGGGCCGATCCCGACGGCTGTCCCGGGAGGGGGGGGAAGGGGGGAGAGCCGGCGGTCGGTCCGCGCCGGGGAGCGGCCCGTGGTGCGTCCGGGCGAGAGACGGTCGTGGCGGGGCGGCAAGTGATGGGTGTTGCGAGGCGGCGAGCGATGGGACTCGCGGGCATCGCGGGGAGGCGACCGGCGGGCCTCTCGGGAGGGGGACCGGCGAGGATCCCGCGGCGGGGACCGGTGCGAGTCGCGCGTAGGAGCCCAGCGCCCGTCGGAGCCGTCGCGACTGGCCAGCTGACGGCGGAGGTCGGCCTCGCGCCGCTGGCCCTCCGGCGAGGTGCGGCCCGGCGGGCGAGGGTCCTCCAGGGGGCGTTTGGGGCGTCCCGAACCGTCCCCCCAGGAGCGCGTCATGGGGCCGGAAGGCGGCGTCGCAGGGGGCGTCGCAGGGGGAGGGGGAAACCGGCGGCGGCGGGAGAGGGGGACGGAGGGCGCTAGGTCTGGTATCGGGGGGGAGGCGAGGCCGCAAAGGGAAACCCTTCGGGAGCCAAATGCCTCCCCGGGCCGGGGGGAGCTGGGCCGAGGCCGCTGGGCCACCACGCGAAGGTAGGGCCGGCCCGCAGATCGCAGGCCTCGTGCTCGGGCCGGCCACGCTAGGAGGGGGAAGGGAGCAGGCCCAGCTGACGGCCAGGGCCCGACAAGGCGAGGCCCAGCCCAGGTGCCAACCCCTCACCCCCAGCTAGGGTTCCAGCCGCCGCCCCCGGCGACGAGGACGCGGCGGACGGCCGGGCCGGCGGGCGAGGGGCCGCGAGGCGGCAGGGGGACGGAGTGCAACAGACCCGGGAGGAGCCGAAGAAGGCGATGAAGGGTCGGAACGGAGCGCATTGGGAAAGCAGCAGCACGCCGGCGGTCGAGGGCGACGGCGGGGCGACCGGCCGACGCGGGGCGGGCCAGGTGGGGACCTTCCAGGAGGCCAGGGCAGGTCCTCGGTCCGCCCGACCAGCCACGCCCCAACCGGAGGGGCGCCGGCGGCGGCGACCTTCCCCAATCCCAGCCCCAAAGGCCGCACCTTTCCCCGCGGTCACCGGCGAGGTGCCCGGCAACCGGCGGGGGGGGGGGGGGGGGGGGGCACGCACGTCCGGGCAGCCGAACTCCCACCCCCGGGAGTAAGGCCGCCGGCGGAGCGTGGCGGCGTGGGGCGAGCCGGAGCGGGCGGGGGAACGCGGTCACGGCACTAGACCAGCCGGCCCGCGGCGCGGTCGGCGTCCTCCGCCCAATCCGCCCAAACCACCCGCCCGGGAGGTTCAGGGGACGGGAGGGGAGGGGCCGGCAGGGAGGGGGGAACAGCGGGGGAGGCGGAGGCCACAGCGGAAGGGGCCGGCGGCGGCGAAGGGGGCTCGGCCGGGGAGGCGGCCAGCGGGGCGGCGGAGGGGCCCGAGTCGCCAGAGCCCGCGCCTTCCATCGCTGTCCGCAATTCCTTTCGACCATAACTTTTCAAACATTCCGTTATATTCTTATTAAGTATTACATTTCTTGTTTATGCTTAGCATGCATCCCAAGTAAGTTTCACTCACACGATAATCTCAGACAGCCAGATGAAATTTAATATTAAAAGGAAAATCAGTGTGCACTTACATGGTTGTCCTGGTTGTACGTGGATAGCTGAAACACGCCAGTGCTGCCGCACAAGCAGAAGACCTCATCCTAATGTTGAAAAATTAGCGGACAACCAGATGAATTATTCCTCTCAGCAACAGAAAACCTGCATTTTATTTCCTTGGCCAGTACTACTTCATTATCAATATACCGAGATCCGAAATCAAACGAAGCACCCGTGCAGTGTACTGTGTTATCAATAACCAAGACATGCCAGGCATATATGCTTACTCATTGATGTTTGCCACGCTAACCAAAAGCAGGTACTCTCCTATGGAGGTTAGCAGATGAGAATCTTGCTGTCGGCTGCTCTGTTCATCGTGTCATTGCTGTTGCCTCTCTGATATATTTCCTCCGTTCTGAATTACTTGTCTTATATTTGTCTAAATACGGATATATCTAGCACTAAAATGAGTCTAGATACATCCGTATCTAGACAAATTCAAGATAAGTAATTCGGAACGGAGGAAGTATATGTACAGGGAGAACCCCAAGACTTCAGCACCAACACACTGCCAACCTTTCTCTTCCATTTCCATACCGAAGAAAGTAGCATCAGAGCCTCAAAACCACAAGCATGGCTTACCATCTAAGATCTGCAAGCGCGCCTTCCAGCCCTCGCTCAAACAAACCCCAAGTAGAGCAGCAGCTCCAGAGCCTGAGCGCAACCATCTCTTCGCCCTTGGTGACCATCGATACGGCATGCAAAGGTTTGATGAAGCTGGAAGACATCTACAGCTGCATTGAAGAGATGATGTGCACACCCAGCAACCAAGTCAGCTTCTGCAAGACCCTGCAAAGGGTGGCAGTGGAGGCCGAGCTTGGACGGTCCCTCGTCGTGCTTGACCTCTGCAACGCCATGCAGGAGACCTTGATGGAGCTGAAGATGACTGTCCAAGAGCTCCTTTTAGTTCTTAAAAGAGGAGAAGATGCGTCTGCTCAACTCAAGGCGTACATCGTCTCGCCAAGAAGGCACAAAAGCAGTTCAAGAAAATCAGCAAGAAGACTGCTTCCGACAAGAACGACTGTAGGGTGGTGATGCTACTGGCAGAAGCGAGAGAGATCACCATTTCGCTGCTCGAATCCACATCGTCAATCTTTTCAAAGCAAGTTGAGATGCCCAAGTGGTCTCTTGCCTCCAAAACATTCCAGAGGACCAAAGTTGTGTACCAAGAGGAGCAATTGCAGGCATTGGAGCACAGTATTGGAGATCTTGAGAGCGGAGTGGAACTTCTGTACAGGAGATTGATCCAGAACAGAGTTTCTCTTCTGAATGTTCTTAGCTCGTAGATACCCTGAGCTCTAGTTCCCAGCAGCTGGCGTCCACCATTTAAAGGATTAGTCAGTCATGAGAACAATTTTGCATTGTGTATACTTGTGGATATGTACAGGAAGTTCACTGAACCGAAAAGCAAAGAAAACAATTTTGTCAATTTCATTTCCCTGAATTTTTTCATTTCTGCTAAACTCAAATATCATTCACATGGTTGGGTAGCTTGATATAACTATTTCAGTACAATGTGTGTCAGATAGAAATGATATTTATCATAGTAGACCCCACCTTCATTAATACTTTCGAGTATAAGATTACAGGTGGAGGCAACACCCAACACATAAACAAATATCTGGCACGGCATGCTAAATGACCCGATAAAGCGGGGCGAAAGCCTTTTTCGATAAATGATCCGACAAACCTCAATGTTAACTTCAGTTAACATGCCACCATATCTTATCCTCTCTCAAAGAACTGCACCTAGTTGCACCGATCTCTGAAGAAAAAGTAGCGATGATGATGTTTCAAGAGATACCCCGATTAGACTTTTGTCGCTTCAGATTTTGGCGACAAGGGGAATTTTCTGTAGCCCAAAAGACCAAGGCAGTCTGGGCATTCAAGAGTTACATGTTCAAAACAAATGCATGCTTAGTAAATGGTTGCGTAAATTGCTTACCAAGAATGGGATCCGTGAATCGCTTCTTCAAAACAAATACTTGTGAGGAAAGAGAGGTGTGGAAGGCATAAAAAAAACCCCGCGTCGCCCTCCTCTGGCGACACGGGGGGCGACTCCTCCAGCGCTGCCACCAGTTCCTTTCCCTACCCCTTCTTGTCTCGCTGCCGCCGGAGGCGCCGCTAGCGAAGTCCGGGCGGGCTCCAGTGAGGGCGGCGGCGGGGCGTCTTCCTGGGCAACCTCCACCCCTCTCCTCCTCTCCTAGTTGGGGCGTGGCGGCGCACGCCAGATCCGCGAGGCCCAGTGGCGGGAAGCGGCGGCGGTCCATGGCGGGCGGCGGGCAGGGCTCTGCGGTGGCGTGGATGCCCAGGCGTTGGTGGGGATAAGGTGGTGTTGGCCGGGGCTGGCGGGCCAGATCTGGGCGCCGCGAGCCTACGGGCTGCTGTCGTGTTCATCCTCGCCGCGGGTGGTGCAGCACCCGCTGATCGTGGCGGGTGTGGCGGTGGTGGATGGGGCTCCCGGCAGTGGCGTCGATCTGAGTGGCCTTCGGTCCCTCTCCTCGTCATCTTGGCACTATTTTCGTCAAAGAGTTGGCCCTCTCCCAGTTGCGGTCCATCGTTGTCTCGCGCCCGATGCAACAGGATCGAGCTCGTCTCGCGCCCGGTGCAGCAGGACCGAGCTCGTTTCGCGCCCGTGCAACAGTACCGAGGTCATCTTGCGATCGGTGCGGTAGGACGGTCGATGGAGGCCAGTTTTGGCCGACCTATTAGGTCTCGGTGCTGGGGGCGGCCAGGGGTGCGAAAGGCGGGGCCTTTCCGCTCTTCTCTTTGGTTGGGGTAGCGGTGGGTTTCAGGTGAGGGGGTGTCAAGGTCTTGGTTGCCGGGGCGGCGGCCCTGGTGGTGGTAGCGCGGTGCTCATGGGCAGAGCCCGTGGCTCGGTGCTGCCCGTTGGCCATGGCCGTGTGGGCGGTGTGGCTGCCGGGGTGTGGCGTTCGGTGACGGTGAGTGTTGGACAGGGTGAAAACATGTTCTATCTTTGCACGGACCAGCAGCGGCGAGGCTCGCTCCCTTCTTGAAGGCGTCGTCACGGCTCTCATTGCTCGTCGTGATGCTCCGGGGGAAACTTTGATCCTCGGATCGGGCGGTGGTGGCGCTCCGGTGTAGTAACCTTCCTGAAGGCGCCGCCTTGGAGCCCACAGTTCGTCGTATGTGGCTTCATCTCCTCGCGGTGGCGTTAGTGCTAGGGATGGTGTTGCTGCGCTCAACGCCTATGTATCCTGCCTTGGGTGTGTGCGTGTGTTGTGATGGCGTGCGTTTGTACCAGGTTGTTGATGATCATTGCTTTATATCTAAAGCGGGGCGAACGCCTTTTTCGTTAAACAAATGCTTGTAGACCTCATCTTGCTCTTACACTCCATTGTAATAACTCAATGTTGTTAAGCTTCATGCACTAGCCAACGCAACCAAAAGTCCAAACTGATGGAAAGGGCTAGTGCAATCCACATATACTATAACACCCCCTCTCACGTGTGCCGGGGAAGACAAGTCAACACGTGCAACCGGAAGAGAGCGACGTCGTGCGAAACTCACGTATGACCCAAGAGCTAATAGCACATGTACTGTCAGACAATAGCGGAGTAGGTGTAGTGACTGAAACACCAAAGTCCTGAAGTAACCATCGTAACCAAGTCACCTCTGCCGTCAAAAGAGCCATAGCTTGCAACTCGGCCTCTGCACTCGAACGGGAAACTCCAGTCTATTTCTTCGTCTTCCAGGAATGAGAGAACCACCAAAAAAACATAATAAGCAGAAAGTGAACGGCGATCTGAGAGATCACTAGCCCACGTAGCATCCGAATAGGCCTGGAGCTGTAATGAACCGGAGCGAGGAAAGAACAGACGATGAGAGATCGTGCCACGAAGATATCAGAGAACACGAATTAGGTGGTTGTAATGAACCAAAGTGGGAGCAGAGACAAACTGACTCAGAATATGGACTGGCTAAGAGATATCCGGACGAGTGACAGCTAGATAGACAAGATTCCCAACAAGATGACGATAACGCGTCGGGTCAGACAAGGGGTCACCATCAGTATCACGGAGGTGAACATTGAGCTCCATGGGTGTCAAAACAGTGCGGTCATCAGTAAGAGCAACACGAGCAAGAAGATCCTGGATATACTTTTCCTGGGAAATAAAAAAGGCATCAGAGGTAGAAGAGACCTCGATCCCAAGAAAGTAGCGAAGAGGGCCAAGACCAGACATAAGAAACTGCTCACTAAGGTGTGCCTTCACAAAGGCAATATACTCGGGGTCATGTCATCAACATATAGAAGAAGAACAGTCCGACCACGAGTTGAAAGATGGACGAACAACGCCGGATCATGAGCACTCGCTCGAAAGCCAGCGACAGTCACTACGGAGGCAAAACGCTCGAACCAGATGCGAGGGGCTTGCACGGGCGCACCACCACCACGCCGCCTGTCACGCCGCCAGCCCACACCGCCGCCGCGCCTTAGCGCTAATGCACCGCCGCACCCGCCGCCAAGCGTCGCGTGCCCGACTAGCTACCGCATCTCGCGCCGAATCCACCGCGCGGGGAGATGAAAGAACCCTGCCGCCGCCGACGATGACCGGGCTTTGCCCGGCCGTGCCCTCGGGCGGCGGTGAGGGAGGAGGAGAGTAGGGAGGGACGCCCGGCGGCGGCAGCTAGGGTTCCCTCTCGGTCACGCGCGGGGCGACGCGAGAGGGAGAGAGGGGGTGGGAGAAAGATGTGTTTTTTTTTAGATTTCTCCTATATGCACCAAGTATGCTTCCATACGGACGGCGAACAATTATTTAAGATAGCCAGCTTAAACTTAATATTAAAAACAGAGCAATACTGTTCGTGTAGTCCAGAATCTGCATCCACTTACATGGCTGTCCTTTTGCTGTGGGATCGCTGAAACACACCAGCGCTGCTGTGCAACCAGTGCAACTCATCATAATGTCGGAGAACCAGCAGAGAACAAAACTAAAATAATCATTGCAGGAACACGAAACCCGCATTGCATTTCCTTGGCTAATCTTCCATGATCACATATAACCCATATCCAGATCCGAGATCAAACTGAACACTCGTGCAGTCAGCTGTGTCACCAATGACCTAGACATGCCAGGCACATATAAGCTCACTGATTCACACTTGCTGCGCTAATAAAAAACACGTAGGCAACAGCTTTGTCTGATTGGGCTTTGGTTGGCCATGTTTCTTTCAACAGATCACCTTAACACATATGGAGGTTAGTTGGATGAGAGATTCCTGCTGTCGACTGCTCTACCCATCATGCCATTGCTCCGTTATAAATACAGAGAGAAGCAAAGGATTGAGCACCAACAAACTGCAGCCCTTGTCTTGCCAACCTTTCTCTTCCATTTCCATACTGAAGAAAGTAGCATCAGAGCCTCGAAACCACAAGCATGGCTTACCATCTAAGATCTACAAGCGCGCCTTCCAGCCCTCGCTCAAACAAACCCCAAGTAGAGCAGCAGCTCCAGAGCCTGAGCGCAACCATCTCTTCGCCCTTGGCGACCATCGATACGACTTGCGAAGGTTTGAGGAAGCTGGCAGACATCTACAGCTGCATTGAGGAGATGATGTGCACACCCAGTAACCAAGTCAGCCTCTGCAGGACCCTGCAAAGGGTGGCAGTGGAGGCAGAGCTAGGACGGTCCCTCGTCGTGCTCGACCTCTGCAACACCATGCAGGAGACCTTGATGGAGCTGAAGATGACTGTCCAAGAGCTCTTGTTGGTTCTGAAGAGAGGAGAGGATGCAACTTGTCAAGTCAAGGCATACATCCGGCTAGCCAAGAAGGCACAAAAGCAGTTCAAGAAGATAAGCAAGAAAATCGCTTCCGACAAGAACGATTCTAGGGTGGTGATGCTAATGGCAGAAGCGAGAGAGATCACCATTTCACTGCTCGAATCCACATCCTGCATCTTGTCGAAGCAAATTGAGATGCCCAAGTGGTCTCTTGTCTCCAAAACATTGCAGAAGAGCAAAGTTGTGTGCGAAGAGGAGCAATTGTGGGCATTGGAGTGCAGTATCGAAGATCTTGAGAGCGGAGTGGAACTTCTGTACAGGAGATTGATCCAGAACAGAGTTTCTCTTCTCAATGCTCTTAGTTCGTAGATACTCTGAGCTCTAGTGCCCTGTGGTTGGCATCCACCTTTTAAAGGATTAGTCAACCATCCTAACAGTTTTGCAATGTGTATGCATAGAAAGTTCAATAGCAAACAAAAACAATTTTGTCAATTTCCAATTTTCTGAATTAGCACTTGTGCAAGCCCCACGATATAAATCAGTATCCTGATTAAATGACTTGGTTTCTCCTCAAACATACTATGTAGTACGGAGTATGTACTTACAGGCAACAGAACAGTAACAACTGGTATAAATCAGTATCCTGATTAAATGACTTGGTACAATTAAATTTAACCCTACTGATGTTAAAAGAAGTAATGGTGTCTCCAGAATCTGGAAGTTGACCGTAATAGCCTACGCGTCTCATGGAATTATTTTACTCAAGCTCTAACATGCTGAAACATGCCAGCTCCAACCCACGACCTATAACCTTGTGATTATGCATTATCATTATCAAGGGGAAACCTAATGATGCTGATGACTATCAATAATCAAGCCAACACATGCAACCAATAATATCAAAACAAATCCACTGAAGATCCTTTCTTATCATGTTGTTGTACCTTCCCCTCTGCTTCCTAACGGTACAATGAATTTCATATTTCCATCGTTGGATTAGTTTCAAAAATGAAAATCAGAAGCAAATGGATTACACTTCTACTTTATGCATAGCATACATCGTAGGTAATTTTCTTTCACATGACTATCTCAGCTAGCCAGATGGATCTTAAGATCGAAAGCATCAGTTGTACTTGCTTGTGTCGAGAATCTGCGTACACTTACATGGTTGTTCCTGCTGTGGATAGCTGAAACACGCCAGCGCTGCTGCACAGGAATAAGACCCCCATCATAATATTGAAAAATCAGCGAAAACCTGTATTGTATTTCCTTCAACAATACTTCATGATCACATATCAAGATCCGAAATCAAACGAAACACCCGTGCAGTATACTCTGTTACCAATAGCCAAGACACGCCAGGCATATAAGCTAACTCATTGATGTGTGCCATGCTAACCAGAAGCAGATAAAGCAACACTCTCTTATGGAGGTTAGCAAATGGGATTCTTGCTGTCGGCTGCTCTGTTCATCATGCCATTGCTGCTGCCTCCGATATATATACAGGGTGAACCCCAAGGCTTCAGCACCAACAAACTGCAGGTCATCTTGACTACCATTCTCTTCCATTTCTCTACAGAAGAAAACAGCACCAAAGCTTCAATCTCCAAGCATGGCTTACCATCTACGATCGGCAAGCGCGCCTTCGAGCCCTCGCTCGCACAAAACAGAAGTCGAGCAGCAGCTCCAGAGCCTGAGCACAACCATCTCTTCGCCCTTGGCGACCATCGACACAATGCGCGATGGCTTGAGGAGGCTGGCAGCCATCTACAGCTGCATTGAGAAGATGGTGTGCACACCCAGCAGCCAAGTCAGCCTTTGCCAAACCCTGCAAAGGGCGGCAGTTGAGGCAGAGCTTGGACGGTCCCTCGTCTTGCTCGATCTCTGCAACGCCATGCAGGAGAGCTTCAGGGAATTGAAGATGACTGTCCAAGAGCTCCTTTTAGTTCTTAAAAGAGGAGAAGATGCGTCTGCTCAACTCAAGGCGTACATCGTCTCGCCAAGAAGGCACAAAAGCAGTTCAAGAAAATCAGCAAGAAGACTGCTTCTGACAAGGACTGTAGGGTGGTGATGCTGCTGGCAGAAGCAAGAGCGATCACTATATCACTACTCGAATGCACATCCTGCCTCCTAGCAAAGCGAATTGAGATGCCCAAGTGGTCTCTTGTCTCAAACACATTGCAGAAGAGCAGAGTCGTCTGCGAAGAGGAGCAACTGCAGGCACTAGAGTGCAGTATCGGAGATCTTGAGAGCGGAGTGGAACTTCTTTACAGGAGATTGATCAAGAATAGAGTTTCCCTTCTGAATGCTCTTAGCTCATCCTCATAGATACCCTGAGTTCTAGTTCCCTGCGGTTGGCATCCACCTTTTAAAGGACTAGTCAATCATGATAACAATTTTGCAGTATGTACATGTGTAGAAAGTTTGCTGAACCGAAAAGCACTAAAGAACAATTTTGTCAATTTCATTTTTCCTGAATTTTAGCATTTATGCACAATTTCTTCTTCTTGCCGAGTCTAGAAGCTACCATCTATTACCGAAAAAGGCTTTCGCCCCGCTTTATATATAAAGCAACGAACCACAAACATGCGAGCCATACAACACCAACCCACAATGCACACACCCAAGACAACATACAAAGGGTACAGAAGATCAACAACATCAACCACAAGCGACCAAAAGATGAACAACAAGCACCACTACGGGGGAGACAGAGCGCTCAACCATGAACTAGCCACTTCGAAGACCCAAGTTGACCGCTGATGCACATGAGCTCCAAGACGATGCCTTCAGAAAGGGTACGACGCCGGAGCACCGCCACCGCCCGATCCAAAGGATCAAGATTTTCACCCGGAGTAAACGGAGGACTGGGAGCAGCCGCGACAGCGTCTTCAGGAAGAGGACTAGGAGCAGGCGGTGGGCGGATCTGGCATGGCGGCGGCGAGGCAGGGCGTCGGTGGTGGGGCCTGGTGTGGCCTGGCCGGCTCCTGGCTTGCCGCAGTGGTGGTGCGGGTCGCGAGCGACAAGGATCTGCGGGCGGCCGCCCCTGCCCTGGCTTCAGGCTTGGTGGGGGTGGCGGCGCAGTGGTGGTGGCTGGCGGGGTGTGTTGGTTGAGTCCACGTCGGATCCCTCCTGGTCTAGCGCTCGGACGTCGGCGGACGGCGCGAGGAGGCATCTCCAGTGAGCTTCCTTGGCTGCGGCTGCGGGTCGATTTGCTCTCCCTCGTCGGCGGGCGCACGGTTGCCGATGGCCTCGTGGAGATGTCTGTCAGCTACCATGGTGGGGCGGCATGGGAGTGCTTGCGGGGGAGCTTGGTAGGAGGGATAGGTGGCCTCGATGCGGTCGCACCACCTGTCGCCGGCACGGTTTGCCGGTCCGGATGCATCCGCTCCTCCTCCCCCTTTCCTCATGTTCGGCGGGGAGCTTGGTTGGAGGGATGGGTGGCCTCGATGCGGTTGCGTCACCTGTCGCCGGCACGGTGTGCCGGTCCGGATTCATCCGCTCCCCTTTCTCCCCCTTTCCTCATCCGCGGGCGGGTTGGCGCAGGTTTACCAGCGGAGTGTCTGCGGGTGGTTCTGTCGGTCGAGGGCCGTCGGTTGGTCCAAAGTTGGGGCCTTTGTGTAGGTCTCGGGGTTGTCTGGTTGCAGGGCAGCGGTTCTGGCGGTAGGCAGCGGGAGGCGCGACGTTCATGGGTGGAGTGTGCGTCTCAGGTGCGGGCGGGCAACCATGGCCGCATGGGTGGCATGGTTGCGGGTGGTTGATGGAGTTCAGGTGCACCGGTGGGGTGTGAGCGCCAGGGTACACCACTTGTCCAGTCCGACGGTGGCGGTGGCCGTTGCCGCTGTACCCTTCATGAAGGCTCCGTCGCGGCGTTCCCACTCTGCGGTCTTGCTCTGGATGAAAACCTGATCTTCGCTGATCGGGCGGTGGCGGCTATCCATGGTAGTGCCCTTCTTGGAGGCATCGCTTTGGAGGCCTGGCTTCGTTGTGGTCCGGTTCACCTCCCTATTGTTTGTTGGTGGGGTGGTGTCGGTGCCTGGCACCTTTGTATCTTGCCTTGGGTGTATGCGGTGTGTGCGTTGTTCGGTATCTCGCATGTATTCGGTGATGGTTGCTTTATAATCTAAAGCGGGGGGAAACCCTTTTTCGGTAAGAGGACGACAACCGCGGGCATCACCACCATCGCTCTGACCACCGCTAGACAGGGAATTCTGCCCGGCACACACGCTCCACCTCCATACAGAGGGCGAAAATCACGAGAGACCTGCCACACCACGACTGAGGCTGCCAGGCCGCACCCGAGCTACGAGAACCGCCCACGAACACCGCAGCTCCCACCACAGAGTTGCCGCCCTGCATCCTGACACATCATCGGCCATCGAAAGGGATGGGCCTCCACCAGCCAGCAGACCCCTACACAACTGAAGCCGCCAACGGCCGGCATGCCGCCACCGCGCCAAGATTGGAACTGGGGGCACCAGGTCGGGGAAAGGGTGAGGAGTGACGCAAACCTCGAACTGGCACCCCTGCCAGTCACGGGTGGCCTCATCACCCATCCCTCCTGCCTACTCTCCCTACATCGCCCCCTGCAACGCCCAACCACGGCCGCCAGGACAGGAGCGCGAGGAGCACGCCCTGACCGTCCGCCGACAGACAAGGGCGCCGGAGTGGTCGAGATCCGCCCCCGGAGATGAGCAGAAGAGGTGCCGCGAGCCGCGCCAGAACGGGCACGCAGGCGACGTCAACCGCGCTACACGCCGTAGCAGACGCGCCCGCGCCCGCCGGCGAGGCGCCACCAGCCCGCCAGATCCGCCACCGCAGCCACGGGTGCGAGACCACCCCGTGAAGCCCACCGCATCGCCACCTAGCGCTCGCAACCCTGCGCCAGAACCCGCCGCCGTCGCCGCCACCGCGCCCGAACCCGTCGCCGCCACCGCGCCTCTCACCAGCGTGATGCACCACCGGATGTCGTTGACCCACACTAAGCGTGCCCGAGCGCGAAGTGAAGGAGCCCTGCCGCCACCGGCGCCGGCGGGCTTTGCCCGACAGCGTGGCCCGACGGCAGCGAGGGAGGGAAGGAAGGGGGCGAGGCCGACGGCTAGGGTTCCCCCCCTCCACCCATTAAGGAGGTTGTGCGCTTGCCCAGCAGCCCGATGACCATTTGCCAGGCTCGACAATGGAAGGTGTTGAAGTACGAGCTCGAGGAGTCCCTCATATTGTTAATCGATGCAATGCCATGAAAGAGAGCTAAAGATGAGTGTTCTGGCAACCGAGTGCTCTAGCGACCCCAAGGCGACAGCGCTCGCCCCTCCCTCGCCTCCCCCGCTATCTTCGTCGCTGGCGAGCGCCGACGTAGCCCACAGCCAGCCAGATGTGTCCCCCCGCTCCCCGGCAACACCGATGGATGCACCTACCACGCCCGTGAAGGTGTTGTGGGCGGACCTTGCGGAAGATGACGATCGTGCTGCCAGCCGTTCCATCAAGCACCGCGACCGCATTCTCCCTCCCCCGGCATGTGTGACGGCGACCATCGCTGATGGCGGCTCAGACCCCAGGGGTGGGGGTTCTGCTGCCCTCGCACGGCCCATCCGTGTCGTGGGCGTCGGAGTGCAGCTCGCTCGTCATCGGGGCAAGGCGCTGCCTAGAGGGGCAGGAATTGTCGCTGCAACTGCTCCTCTTGGGGTGTTGCTCGCCGCTCTGACCACTGGTCTGCTAGCCTCTCCTAGCGGTCACCATCGTCGGACGCCACCGTCGTCTCCGCTGCCGGCGCGCCACGCTGTTGGATTTGCTCCCGAATGCACGCTCTCCAAGGTCGGTGCACCCCATTCAGTCCTTTCATCGCGGCGTTTGGCTTCTCCCGATTCCATGTCACGGTCGGCGCCATTCGCCATAGGTCTTGGGTGCCAGAGCTCTGCCCAACGGCGCCAGCTGCTCGAGGAGGGGAAACCCTCCCGACCAACCCTACCTCCGCTCGGTTGGGCTGGGATCGGCTGGGCCGTCCGGTGGTGGGCCAGGCCTCGACCGGCACCGCGCTCTCCACCCACCCCTCTCGGGCCATGGCTCGGATAGCTGGACCAGCGCGTGCTAGTCTAGGCCCACTGGATCCGGCTATGCCTCCTAGGATCGATCGATATGGCCTCCCCAGGGTTTCCCCATTCCTCCATCGCTCCCAGCCGCCTCTGCTCAGCGACCACCTGCTCCTGCTTCCCGCCCCAGTGGGGCGACGTGATGTCCGCCCCAAATGGGGTCTTGACGCGTGGCGGGATCAGCCCCGTCCATCCCAAGACGGCCAGCGGCGGGAATGGACCTCGACGACAGCTCTAAAACCGCGACCACCGGCGCTCGCCGACGCGGGAGGACCACCGCTCCCCGGCAAGCCGCTCGCCGGGTCGCTCTGACCGCCACAACCGCACCCGCTCTCTACCCCCAGCGGAGGACTGGCGCTCCTCCCGCCGGCGTTCCCCTTTCCCCGTGCGTCGGCGGGATCGCAACCTCTCCCCTGCCCCGTCGGCTCGCTCCTAGCCCTCGGCCCGTCAGCAAGAGCTCGCCCCGCCTATTCTGCCACGCCGGTACCAACCGCCGCAAAACCAGCCCCAGTTCTTGCTTTCGAACGGGGGCAACAGTAACTGCGGGCGTCAGGGTGCCAAGAAGAAGCGGCCTACCCGCGCATCCGGTGGGCATCCGGCCCCTGGCACCTCCGGCTCGGCACCATTGGCTGCGGCCACCTCCCAGCCGGCGGCTGTGGCCGACCGCGACGCCCCACCATGCTTCAACTGCGGGCTCTTCGGGCACTTCCAAGTTTCGTGCACCAACCCACCGATGTGCTACTTATGCAAGGACTCCGGGCATCCCGCCTTGAGGTGACCGAGTTGATGATGTATGGGCATGGGCTTCTTCCACATCGAGGTTCCGGACATCTCGACTACTGCACGCGCAGCGCCGAGATTACCCTGGCCCTCAACAAGCTGGTGGTGGACATCTCGGAGCCCAAGCTCGACCCAAAGGCGGTGGCTGTCCTCAACACAGCATGGATCCTCATCACGGGTCTACCCGACATTGCGAGATTCGAGCGGGCCATCCCCAACATGTCTTGAAACCTCGGCTAGGTCTTCGTGGTTGATGAGCTCTCGCTTCGCAAGGAGGAGGTTCGGGTCAAGGTCAAATCCCTGGACTCCTCCAAGCTCCGGGCCACCATTCGCGTCTTCCAAGGACTAAGGCTACGACCTCAAGATCGCCCCTGAGCCGCCCAACCCTGTGGGTCATCCCTGCTTCTCGGACGACGGAATCTTTGGCAGTGGCACGGGGGGGGGGGATGACGAATACCGCGGGCGGCATCATCGTCGCTCCCGACTCTTCGACGTGGAGGATGATGATGAGACTTCGGAACATGGCCGCTCAAACTCCCGCGAGCCTCCGAAGACGGCACCGAGGAGTGGTGGGTCGGGGCCGATCGAACTCGGGTCGCGCAGCCTCTCCTCTTGTCCGGGCCGCTCGTCCGCTCCCCTCTAACCTCCTCCTTCACTTTGGTGGACCCAACCCCTTCCCTGACTGGTGCTGGCTCCTTGCTGATTGTGGCGGACACGAGCGACACATCTAGTGTGGGCATGATAGTCCTCCCGGCTTCATCCCCGCGCTCCCCTTCCAGGGCCTTCCACATCGCCGTTCCCGTTGCCACCGAGACCCCTGACGACTGGCTCGTCTCGGCTGTCTCGATATTTGGCCCGGTGGTTGCCTCCCCCGAGCTCGAGTCGGCACCGCTGCGTTTTGTCCTGCTCTCACTTGGGGAGCTGTGCGGGCAAGGGCCTCCAGCTGCAAGTGTGCTGCCACCCGCAAAGCAGCCCGAGATGGATCCCCTCTGTCGTGACCATGACTCCTCGCCGCCCCGCCTGGCCATCTCGACTGCTCCTCCGCCGAGCAAGCTGTGCTGCATGGTTTAGGTCGTGCCTGCCCCGTCCTCCCCGTCAGCTGGGATGGTGGCCAAGGCTACGGTGGTGACCACCCCGGTGGCCTCCCACCCCCACCCACCACGGGCTATGGCTTACTCCAGGCGGGTCAGGTCCGCGTCGACTCCAGTGACGGCCTCGCGGCGCAGCGCTCAGAATGACGCGGCCAGACCAGCGAACAGCCTGGCTCCGTCCATCCCCGAGCGGGCGGAGATTCGGGCGACAACCCGGAACCTCGAGACAGGTACTCCAGTCATTCCTGCTAGTTCTTCCAATTGCTCATTCTCTGCTCTTGAGTCGGCCCAGCTTGGCCATCTTGCCAAGGTCGCCGCAGACTCGGCGATCGTCTTCAGGGGGAGGTGGGTACCCCTTAGTCCAGATAGAGGTGATCCGCACTCACGGGATCCTGGATGGGAGGTTGGCTGAGACTCGCGCGCGCCTTCTAAGTGCGACCACCTCCGGATCCACCCCTGCCCCATCCTCGCATGGGGTGACTTCGACGGAGGTGGTGGAGATCTGTGGTCGCACCCGCTCCCGCACCACTGACTTGCGTGCGCAAAGTGCCTCCCTCATCCTGAGGTCAAGCAGCCCCCCGATGGCCCCCCTGATGTGGACGCTCTTCTGGAATATCCGTGGTTTCGGCCAGGATGGACGCCGCCGCCAACTTATCGAGTACATGCAAGACGAGAGAATCGACATAGTGGCCATCAAAGAAACCATGCGTACGGATATTCCAACCGGAGCTTGAGCAATTGAGCTCTCACCTGTTTTCCTAGCACTGGCTCCCTTCTAGTGGGACCACAGGCCATTCGGGTGGCATCCTTTTAGGCGTAAAGGATGCCACCTTCGAGGTGGGTGGCATGGACAGGGGAGAGTTTTTCGTCAGCATGGAGATTTTTGAAAGGGCTCTCAACTTCAAATGGGAGATTTTCATAGTCTATGGCCTCGCCGACCACCGCCATTTCGAGGCCTTCCTCGACGAACTTCTGAGGAAGGTCTTGGACGCTCAACTGCCTGTGGTGATTGGGGGCGATTTTAACCTTATCCGCTCGGCTGAGGACAAAAGCAATAATCTAGTCAACTACCCTCGGATGCAGATGTTCAACGACTACATCGCGGATCTCGGTCTTTGAGAAGTAGATAGGGTTGGTGCCAGGTTCACCCAGACCAACCGCCAGGTCGACCCGATGCGGTCCGTCCTAGACCGTGTCCTCGTGACGCCGGAGTGGGAGCTCCGCTATCCCCTAGCTTCTCTCCGGGCCATCACCACGATCGGGTTAGATCACGTCCCTATATTCCTCTCTTCGGAGAACGACCGTCCGCCACAACCCCCACGGTTCCGATTGGAGACTTTCTGGGTTAAGCAGGATGGGTTTGTCGAGGTTGTCCGCGACTGGTGGATTGCGGCCCGTGGTTCCCCTCACCGGTCCCTCTCGGCTGTGGCACTTTTGCACTAAACGCGCACGACAGTTTATGAAGTTGTGGGGAGCTAACCTCGGTCGGAATTTGAGGGAGCATAAGAAAGCACTTCTCGACTCCATCTAGGCTTTAGACCTTCGGGCAGACTCCTCGGGCTTGTCTTCCGACAAGTGGCTGCTCTAGTATGATCTTGAGGACCAGCTGACGGTAATTTACACGACCAAGGAGGCCTATTGGCACCAACGTGGTACCCAGAGATGGGTCCTCAAGGGTGACGCCAATACGGCATACTTCCAGGCCATCGCCAATGGCCGGCGATGCCATAACACTATTCCCCTCCTTTGGGACGGTGATAACCTCCTCCAACGTGCGGCTGAGATTCGCACGCACGTCGATGTATTTTATAAAGCCCTCTTCTCACCCTCCCATAAGGGAGGTGTGGCTCTGGCCCTAGATATTTGGGTCGAGCACCGGCGTGTCTAGGCGGCCGAGAATGCGGCTCTCACGGCTCCTTTTACCGAGGAGGAGGTTCAGTTGGCCATTAAGGGCATGAATCCGGCATCCACCCCAGGCCCCGATGGCCTCCCGGTAAAGTTCTTCCATACCTTCTGGACCGTCATTAAGCATCAAGTGATGGCGTTCTTCAAGGAGTTCTATGTGAGCTCCATCGACCTGTCGTGGCTTAACTACGGGATCAACAATCTCATCCCCAAGGTGTCTGGGGCCGCGGACATTCGCTAGTTTTGCTCGATCACGGTGACCAATGTGATCTTCCGCATCCTGGCAAAGGGGTACGCCAATAGGGTGACCTCATTAGCTGGCCACATCAGTCATCCCCGGCCTTTATCCAAGGCTGTTATATTCTGGATGGGGTCTTGGTTTTCCATGAAGTCCTTCATGAGGTCCGCTCTAGACAACAAAAGGCGGTTTCCCGAAGATTGGATTTCATAAAGCCTATGACACAGTGCTTTGGCCCTTCCTTCGGGAAGTCCTACTCCGCAAGGGTTTCGACGATCGCTAGGTCACCCATGTCATGCAGATGGTGTCCTATGGGCGTACCGCGGTTAACATTAACAGGGAGATTGGCCCCTTCTTCCCCACCCTATGTGGGGTTAGGCAAGGCGACCCCTTCTTCCCCTTTTTGTTCAATATGGTGGTTGACGCTCTTGCTACCATTCGAGACAAGGCCGCGGGTCATATCCGTAGTGTGGTCCCACACCTTGTGGGAGGGGGTGCGGTCTCCCTCCAATACGCCGATGACACCATTATTATGGTGGAATGCTCTGCGGCCAACATCACTAATCTGAAATTCCTCCTCTGCTTCCAACAGATGTCCCCTGCCGACGGTTCAGATGGTCGGGTCTCACGATCAACTTCAACAAGAGCAAAGTGATGGTTATGGGCTACTCCCCTGCCGATCGCCAGAGCATTGCCGACCGGCTTAATTGCCAGCTGGGATCTTTCCCCATAAACTACCCGGGGATTCCCATTAGTGACTCTTGGCTTTCCGTGGCAGATTTACGGCCGTCGGTGACCAAGCTCCAACACCGTGTCGAACCATAGCAGGGCAGATGGTTGTCCAAGGCGGCTCGGACGATGCTCATCAACTCCTCACTTTCCAACCTGCTCCTATACATCATGAGCTTCTACAGCCTCCATGAGACCCTCCATCATGAGATTGCCAAGTATCAGGCGAGATTCTTCTGGGCTAGGGAGGGCGACAAGCAGAAATACCATATGGTGCGTTGGCCTGATATTTGCAAACCCCGTGACCAAGGCGGGCTCGGTATCATGTCTTCCAAATGCATGAACATTGCCCTGCTGACTCGATGGTTGTGGCGGATTGCGAATGGGGAGGGCGGCCTTTGACTTGACATCATCCAGAACAAATATCTCTGGGGCCAACCGCTCGCCTTCTGTCAGTGGTCGTGCGGCTCTCAGTTCTGCCAATCCATCATACAACTGCTTCTAGTTCTCCACATCGGGACCTCCATCTCGGTGGGGTCCGGCGGCTCTGCACTCTTCTAGTTTGACACATGGGTTCGGAATCGCCCATTCGCCGCCCGGTTCCCAGACTTTTTCTCCATCACGGTGGAGCCTAGGATCTCTGTCGAGGTGGCCCTTATTGACTTAGGGCGCCTCGCGTTCCGGCGGCCATTTGGGCCACCGGAACTTGTCGCGTGACAGGAACTCCTTGAGTGCATTGCTCTGCAGACCCCGGATATGGATCGGACGAGCGATCGCATCTCCTAGCACCTGGAGCCCTCGGGTCGGTTCTCCACCAAATTGCTATACCAGGCCATTGCGGCAGCTCCCGGCCCAAAGACCCTTGCGGAAATCTGGGCGATTAGACTATCATTGAAGATTTGGATCTTTCTGTGGCAATGGATCCGGGGACGGGTGCCTTCAGGGGTGGAGGTACTCAAGCGAAATGGTCATGGCGATGGGATATACCCCTTGTGCAGGACGGAAGAGGACTTGAATCACATCTTCTTCACCTGCGTGTCCTCGCAATTCCTTTGGAGTTGCTTCCGGGAGGTGGTCGGCGGTCGGCGGACGTTGGGTAACAACAACTTCTCCGGCCTCTTTGTGAAAATCCAAGCCTCTCCACAACGTATCCACCACATTAGGAGGCTGGGTATTGGGGTGCTTGCCTGGACGCTTTGGACGGTCCGCAATAAACTTGTGATCCAGCGTGCGCCCCTTCGACATGCTACTGACGCGGTTTTCAAAATGTGTGGTTACTTGCAGCTCTGGTGACCGCTTAGTTGTCCTCAAGACCGAGACGCCATCGACATCCTCATCGCAGATCTTCATGTGATGGCCCTCCGCCTGGAGCTGCCGCTTCCTCCACCTCCGCCTGAGCCGCATTAGCCCTTCGTGGCCGATGCTACCCTGTTTTCGTTTATTTAGGGTGTGTTGAGCTGTGCCCTCGGCAAAACCCTCAGTGGACCTTGTGAGTGTGCTACCTTTGCGTGTGTGTGCGGTGTGAACCTTTGTTGGATCTTGTGGCTCTGGTGGTTTGCTTTATATATAAAGCGGGGCGAAAGCCTCTTTCGGTAAAGATGAGTGTTCAGGAGCTGCATTTGGTTATGAAAAGGGAAGATGACGCGGCCGTGCGGCTCAAGATTCTGTCCCACATCCGTTGTGTCAAGCAAGATGCAGAAACATGTCAAGAAGGTTGGGAAGGTAACTGGTTTTGATCACAATGACAATAGCAGGGTGATCAGGATACTTACAGAAGCACAGGAGACCACTGGCCATGCTAGGTTCTGGCAGGTGGTGTCTTATTGTCTCCCAGACATTCCAGAAGAGAAAACCCGCATGCAAGAAGGATCTGTTGCAGGCACTGGAGATCATCGCTGATCTAGAGAGTGGAGTCAAGGCCATGTTCAGGAAAATGATACAGAACAGAGTCTCTCTTCTCTTCTGAGTGCTCTCAGCTTGTAGAGGCCCAACTGCAATTACCTGTGACTGTGATTGGCGTCCACCTTTTAGAGGATTTGCTTATCATCCCACTAAAGTCCAATGTAAATATAAATGGCAAAACATATCATCAGAACCAACTTTTTGGTACATCCCTTTTGGTCAATTTTTGTCTTCATGTATGCAGATGCCACTGTCGTCTACGTTATATCCTGGCGGCTTGCTTCTCTGCAGGATTTGGTGTAATGTTGTCTTCTTTACCACTTCCCATTTGATCATATATACTTGATATTGATATGTAGCTGGCAATGGAACAATCACCTGAAACGTGGAACGGTTCAGGAGAGAATAACGTTTTCTTAACACAACTTTATACTAAATAAAAATGCTCTCTGACTTTAGACAAGCATTTATTATGGAACTCACACTATTAGATCAGGATAATTATGTAGCCAGAAGCACACCTTAGACGTTTGTGTTCTGTGGTTTCGAGGAAATTCCCATGCTACTCACATGGGAAATGCTTCAAGAAACAAAAAATGGGAAAAATATATTGAATCAACAAGAAAAGTCTGGACATTGAACAGGTGTGGCAAATGACCAACAAACGGATTGTATGACTAATACAAGTTATACATCCAAGCACCAACAATCTAGACAAGAGTTGACAAGCCATCTAAAGCTGTACCAGCTCATTTCGTGCCCACATATATATTAGATATCTATGCAGATTCTTGTTGTCAATACTTGGAACATAACAATGTGATAAGGTCAGCTAGATGCACGCAATGCACTACAAAATTGTAGAACACGTGGATTATTTCGACGGATCGCTGAAATAGGTTAGGTAGGAATTCTGAAGTCAACTCCTCCTATCTAGCAGGTACAACAAAGAAGCAACAAGGTTGCTTCCTCCTCATTTTGCTTCATGCTGCCACCTGTTTTGATCCATGAACAAACTGCATCTCGTGCAGATGACTTTGCTGCAAATAATGGAGACATGACAGCGGATAGCCTCATATGCTCAACGAAAGATCATTCCAGCAGTAAGGAAGAAACAAAATATAATCAACTTTTTTGGAGAAATTCAGTACCAACAAGGTTTTGCTTATGTACAATGTCACTATATAAATATATATTTACATTGGAGATTTTTTGGAGATGATTTACGGCACGCTTTTGCAAAAGTAAAAGATCATTAGAACAGGAAAAGCACATTGCAAATTCGTCGGTACAATTACTTAATATGAAATTGACATACAAAACCCAAAAAGAAGGGGACAATATGTTGAACGAACAACAAGCAGACTATCCTTGTACAGTGGATCTTGCTCAAAGCCACCTAAACATGCCAGCACCAAACATCAAGGTTTGACATTGTAATTAGAACAGCTTTGCACCGACGATGCAAGCAAAAACACATAGATAAAGCTATGCATGTGCTTGCACCAGGATCCAGCATTATTATAAACCACCAAGAAGATTCTTGCTGTTCATCACTGAAACATGACAACGTGACATCTCACCGGGAAGATAGCCAGCGCACCAGTGTAACACGCTAAGAGTTAGACAGCTATAATGTTTTAATCACTACGCTGCTCCCAGATCAAGAACCTTGATCGGCAGCATCTGGAATACAAAATTTCATGATTCCCTTTGTCTACCATTGAAACTATGCTGCATCACATCCATCCTCTGTATATATAGGTCTCAAGACAAGACTATACACATCAAGACAACACTTGCTCTTTCCTCCTAAAGTCCTCACTCCTTCCAACTCAATACAGAGATTAGTTTCCGAAGCAGATATGGCTTTTGCTCTAAGATCAATAAGCTTGCCTTCAAGGCATCACACCACTGAGGCGGAAGTACAAGAAGATCTGCACAGCCTAGAGACAAGTGTCTCTTCATCCATCACCATCGAGACGATGTGCGATGGCCTGCGGAGGCTTGGAGACATCTACGGTGCTGTTGAGGAGATCATCCAGTTGCCAAGCAACCAAGTCTGTTCCTCCCAGCAGAGGAAGATATTGGATGGAGAGACGGAATATTCTCTCGAGCTTCTGGATCTCTGCAACAACATGCAAGAGATCTTCGTTGAGCTCAAGGCCATTATCCAAGAGCTGCAAGTGGCTCTAAGAAAAGGAGATGATGCAACCATCCAAGCCAAGATCCAGTCTTACATCAGACTGGTGAAGAAGGCTGGTAAACAATTCAAGAAGACTACCAGGAAGGCGACTTCGGACAAGATGGATAGCGGAATGGTCAGTCTATTGATCAACGCAAGGGAGATGACTATCTCTCTACTTGAGTCCGTGGTGCACCTTTTGTCGAAGCAAATCGAAGTGCCTAAACAGTCCCTAGTTTCCAAGGCATTTCACAAGAAAAAAGCTGTTGTTTGTGAGGAGCAATTGCAGGACTTAGAGTGCAGTATCAGGGATCTTGAGAGTGGAGCAGGGCACCTGTTCCGGAAATTAATCCAGAGCAGAGTTTCCCTCCTAAACATACTTAGCTCATAGATCTCCAGGAGCCTTGTCACTCATATCATGTTATTGGCATCCGATTTTTTGAGGACTAGCCAATCTCACATTTTC
This sequence comes from Triticum urartu, assembly GCF_003073215.2. Classification (NCBI taxonomy): domain Eukaryota; kingdom Viridiplantae; phylum Streptophyta; class Magnoliopsida; order Poales; family Poaceae; genus Triticum; species Triticum urartu. The sequence goes on from NC_053028.1 coordinate 322,094,672, forward strand.
CCCAGATGTATATACAATACAGATGTACAAAAAATTACAGAAACAAATCCCAAATTTTGATCTATTTCGTGCCCGCAATATATTTTTGTGATGTCATAATAGTTTGGTTGAGATCCTTATTTGCCAGATCTTGTTTTGTGTACATGAAGTGTCGCTGTTATTTGTTTTTTGTTGTGTAAGAACAGATACATATGTGAAAATTACAAATTACTGCAGCAAAAACTAAATCTCCATTTTGAAATCAATATCTGGGTATTGAAGCTATCTAAAATAATTTCATCTCTCCTTGATAAAAACAATCCTTAGTTTTTAAAATGGTGTAATTTGAAATGGAGCTGGTAACCCCCCACCCCGCCTGCATGCGAGGCCTCTGCATCACTCCCGTTGGGTTACACCGGCGGTGAAACCCTTGCAGAGGCATCAGCCCCTCCCTCGCCCCTCCACTATCTAATAGTGGACTCACGTCCAGCAACAGACTCAGCCACACAGCTCATTCTTGCTGCCAATAGTTGGAACATGGGAATGTGATTGCTCATCTCGACGAAAGTGCATGGCATGCCACTGCTTCCACACATCTCTATAAATAGGTCTCGGCAGAATGGTAGACACAGCAAACTAAAAGTTTCTGCTTTCTCCTCTCTCCAACCACAATACAAGCAAAATCTTCAAGATCAGATATGGCTTGCCACCTAAGATCAACAAGTTTGCCATCTAGGCCTCTAGCTAGCGAGGCTGAAGTTGAGCAAGAGCTTCACAGCCTAGAGGCAAGCATCTCTTCCTCTGCTACCATCAGCACAATGTGTGGTGGTCTGAGGATGCTTGGAAACATCTACAATGGTGTTGAAGAGATTATCTGCCTGCCAAGCAACCAAGTTAGCTCCTCCCAGCAGAGGAAGATGTTGGATGGAGAGATGGAATGCTCTTTTGAGCTGATGGATCTCTGCAGCACCATGCAAGAGATCTTCGTCGAGTTGAAGACCATCATCCAAGATCTGCAAGTGGCTCTAAAAAAAGGAGATGATGCAGCCGTTCAAGCCAAGATCCAGTCTTATACCCGCTTGGCAAAGAGGGCTAAGAAACATTTCAAGAAGACATGCAACAAGGCTGCTTCCATCAAGGCAGAGTATGGAATGGTCAGGCTGTTGACCAAGGCGAGGGAGCTGACGGCCTCTCTACTTGAGTCCACACTCCACCTCTTGTCGAAGCAAATCGACATGCCTAAACAATCTCTTGTTTCCAAGGCATTTCACAAGAAAAAGGCAGCTATTTTTGAGGAGGAGCAATTGCAGGAGTTAGAATGCAGTATGGGAGATCTTGAGAGTGAAGCAGGCCATCTGTTCAGGAAATTAGTCCGGAACAGAGTTTCTCTCCTAAACATTCTTAGCTCATAGATACTCCCTAGTCACTCTTGACGCCATGCGATTAGCATCCGCCTTTTTGAGGAGTAGCTGACCTTGGTACAATTTTCCCAACATGCATACAGTAGAAATGTACAGCAAATTATAGAAAGAGAAACCAAAGTTTTGATCCATTTGACCATTTCATGCTTGAAGATGTGTTTTGTGATGCAAGTATACTTAATTTTGACAATTATGGTTGGTGGATCTAGCTGTGCGTACATTAAACATGCCAGGTCGAAGCCACAAGGGCTAATCTTGTGTTTAGCAGAATAAATCCATTTAATTACCCAGATTCCCCACCACCCCCTCACATCACATGGATGTGCAGTCTGGCACTAGAATTGAATATTCTTGTTTCAGAACGGATATGGAACTTTTTTTAATTGAATTTCTACAGTATCATTCAAGTAGTATATCACAATGTACATTATTACGAATCCAGAGCCCAAAAATGGCACAAGCATGTACCCTAGCACCTGGATTATTTTGCCCGTTCTTAACGTTTCACAATAATCTGAGAAAGATTCGGTCGCAAAAACTTTAGCAGGCGTCAAATTTCGCTTGTTTTCATATCATTCTACATGCAGTAACGCCAATGGATGTTGTAAATGATAAACAAGAAAGAAGAGATGTCTCCCTTACAAGTACTCACGTAAGCGGATATGTGAGTGGTAGAGAGCGCAATTGCGCAACTTATTAGTCGAAGGTCGGGGAGTAGAGGGAGACCTCGTGGAGAAAGAACCAGGCTGGACGCTGGCGGCGACCTCCGCGGCGGCGCATCTTCCGTTTCTTCATTTTCCCCACCACAATTTTTTTGTGTTTCCTCTTTCCTCTGTGTGTGTGTTTTTTAGGGGAATTTCTTCTGTGTTTTGATGAGGCCAGAGTCCATTTTAGCTTGGCCCATTGAATACACAATCAGTCTGACATGGAATTCTGACTCGGCCCATGAGCAGCATCCAAACTAAATTGACAAACGACATGAACAAGCAAAATTCAATATAATGCAATCAAGCTCTTACTAAAAAAATCATGTATTTCTCTGCCTAAAAAAATCATGCATCTCTCTACAAACTAAATCATGTATTTGTAAAATAACTACTCCCTCCATTCACAAATATAAGATGTTCTAACTTTTTATGAATCGGATGTATATAGACATGTTTTAGTGTGTTTGTTCACTCACTCACTAAAGTATGAAAAAGGGGTTTTACTGAGGGCACAACTCAACAAGCCCTGAATAGTACACAATAAATAAGCGGCGTCAATGCGGTGAGTCCCAGGGACTAATCCGGCTCAGGAGGTGGTGGAGGAAGCGGCAACGCCAAACGAAGAGTCAGCGCCTGAAGATCTGAAGTGAAGATGTCGATGGCATCCTGCTACCACGGCTAAGCGGTTTCCATAGTTGCAAGTAGCCACACATTTTGTAGAGAGCATCAGTCGGTTGCCGAAGAGGGGCACGCTCAATCACAAACTTATGATGAATCATCCACGGAGGCCACACAAGAACCCCAATGCCCATCCATCTAGTGTGGCGGGACCCACGCGCGGAGGTATGAAGTTCCTCGAAGAGGTCTGGGAAGTTGGTATTGCACCTGAAGGAAATATGCCCTAAAGGCAATAATAAAGTTGTTATTTTATATTTCCTTATTCATGATAAAGGTTTATTATTCATGCTAAAATTGTATTGATCAAAAACCTTAATACATGTGTGAATACATAAACAAACAACGTGTCCCTAGTGAGCCTCTACTAAACTAGCTCGTTGATCAAAGATGGTTAAGGTTTCCTAACCATGGACATGAGTTGTCATTTGATAACGGGATCACATAATTAGGAGAATGATGTGATGGACAAGACCCATCTGTTAGCTTAGCATATTGATCGTTCGGTTTTATTGCTATTGCTTTGTTCATGTCAAATACATATTCCTTCGACTATGTGATTATGCAACTCCCGGATACCGGAGGAATGCCTTGTGTGCTATCAAATGTCACAACGTAACTGGGTGATTATAAAGATGCTCTATAGGTATCTCCGAAGGTGTTTGTTGAGTTGGCATAGATCGAGATTAGGATTTGCCACTCCGAGTTCGGAGAGGTATCTCTAGGCCCTCTCGGTAATACACATCATAAGAAGCCTTGCAAGCAAAGTGACTAATGAGTTAGTTACAGGATGATGTATTACAGAATGAGTAAAGAGACTTGTCGGTAACGAGATTGAACTAGGTATGAAGATACCAACGATCGAATCTCGGGCAAGTAACATACCGATGGACAAAGGGAATTACGTATGTTGTCATAACGGTTCGACCGATAAAGATCTTCGTAGAATATGTAGGAGCCAATATGAGCATCCAGGTTCCGGTATTGGTTATTGACCGGAGATGTGTCTCGGTCATGTCTACATAGTTCTCGAACCCGTAGGGTCCGCATACTTAACGTTCATTGACGATATTGTGTTATATGAGTTATATGATTTGGTGACCAAATATTGTTCGGAGTCCCGGATGTGATCACGGACATGGAGAGGAGTCTCGAAATGGTTGGGAACTAAAGATTTATATATAGGACGATAGTATTCGGACACCGGAAATGTTCCGGAGTGTATCAGGTATTTATCGGAGTACCGAAGGGGTTACCGGAACCCCCGGGGAGAACATATGGGCCACATGGGCCATGGGAGGGGAGCACACCAGCCCACAAGGGGTGGCGCGCCCCCCTTACGGTAGGAGGCCGAATTGGAGAAGGAGATGAGGGGGTTCGCCCCCCCTTCCTTCTCTTCTCCCTCTTCCCTTTTTCCTTCCGGCAGTTATAGCAGGGGGATGCCGAATTAGGGAAGACCCCAAGTAGGTTGTACGAGTAGAACACAAAGAGTTGTGGGCGGTGTTAGTCATATTGCTTACCACCAACGTCTTATTTTGATTCGGCGGTATTGTTGGATGAAGCGGCCCAGACCAACCTTACATGTCCACGCAGATGAGACCGGTTCCACCGACTGACATGCAACTAGTTTTGCATAAAGGTGGCTGGCGGGTGTCTGCTTCTCCTACTTTAGTTGAATCGAATTTGACTACGACCGGTCCTTGAAGAAGGTTAAAACAGAAAACTTGATGAATCACTATTGTGGTTTTTGTCGTAGGTAAGAATGGTTCTTGCTAGAATCCCGTAGCAGCCATGTAAAACTTGCAACAAAAAAGTAGAGGACGTCTAACTTGTTTTTGCAGGACATGTTGTGATGTGATATGGTCAAGACATGATGTGATATACTTATTGTAAGAGATGATCATATTTTGTAAAAGTTACCGACAACCGGTAGGAGCCTTATGGTTGTCTCTTTATTGTATGAAATGCAAACGCCGTGTAATTGCTTTACTTTATCACTATACGTTAACGATAGTTGTAGAAGAAATAGTTGGCGAGACGACCATGACGCAACGATGGAGATCAAGGTGTCGAGCCGGTGACAATGGAGCAGGGCCGACCCTGTGTTTTGGGAGGCCCTAGGCGAACTCGGCGACATGGGCCCCTATGTAACTTTCAACCATACATCTTTAGTTTAAAATTTGACTATAATAATTCAACAGACTCCATCGACAACAATAATAACTAATTTCAAACCGACCCCATCAACGACAATAATATCAAAAAGATAGCAAAATGAAACTAATATGACATGATTACCTCAAGTTTCTTCAACTGATCAAAGCGACTGGTCAATGAAAGAATTGCATTGTCAACAATGTAAAGTACTTATTCAAAGAACCAATCAGTGGTTGAAGTTTCGGATCACTTTATTTCTTTGTTTCTCCTTTTTTCAGCACCCAAAAATTGCTTCTTATTAGGCAACAGGGCAGGATAATGTCCTAAAATCATGAAGAAAAGAGTGTACAAAGAATTAAGAATTTATATATCAGATGATTGGAACCCTAGTAGACATACATGGATGGATAGTTTTTGTTTGATGGATGGATAGTTGAATACGTACATAGTAAATAAAAACTAAAATATACTACTGAAATTGTCAAATTGGGATTTTGGGGGATGGATCAGGTCATCAGGAGCATGGATGGATCATGGATACGTATACGTACTATTACTAACTCTGTGGATTGTGGTGTACTCACGTGCTGAAGAAACTGATGGATGGAATGGGTCATGAATTACCTCGTTGGCCCGTTGCAGACTTTGGGCTACCGGACTGCTGTGCGGCGTGCGCAGCGGCAAGCCGGCGGCGGCCGACGAGGCGCCGAGCGACGAGCGGCAGGCAGGAGGAAGAGATTAGAGACGAACCGTCCAGACTCCAAACGAAGGAAAAGAAAATGAGCAGCCGGCACCGATCGCTAGCCTCTAGCGTAACGCTTCGTAATCGATCACATGGACCTCGCGCCCTAGCCCATCTTGTTTTTTACGTATTTTTTGCTGGGCAATAGTATGTATACATACTACATCATGGTCCCCCTCTCGCCTGGGCCCTGGGTCGTCGCCCCACTGGCTATACCCCAGGGCCGGCCCTGCGATGGAGATCATGACGATGCTTTGGAGATGGAGATCAAAAGCACAAGATGATGATGGCCATATCATGTCACATATTTTGATTGCATGTGATGTTTATCTTTTATGCATCTTATTTTGCTTAGTACGGCGATAGCGTTATAAGATGATCCCTCCACTATATTTCAAGGTAAAAGTGTTTTCCCTGAGTATGCACCGTTGCTACTGAAAGTGCACTATATCGACTAGAGGGGGGGTGAATAGGCGATTTTTGTGAAATTCTTCACTGAGGAATTTGCCGGTGAGGAAATTCCTTAGCGAAGAACTACTAGCAGCGGAATAAGTACTCAAAAGTAAACATAACAGAATACAAGCATAGTCATCATGATGAAATGAAGACAGACACAAAGTATAGGAAGCGTAAGCACAGGATAACACAGGATGAAGACAAACAGACTGAAGAAATTGAACTGAGGAAATTGAGAAAGTCTTCAATCAAAGTCTTCAAACACAGATATGAACAAACTCACAACACAGTTATGAGGAAATGAAAGAGATGAGGGAATAGAACCAGTAAGCTTGGTGAAGACAATGATTTGGTAGACCAGTTCCAACTGCTGCCTCAGTTGTATGTCTGGTTGGAGCGGCTGGGTATTTAAACTCGAGGACACACAGTCCCGGACACCCAGTCCTGAACACGCAGCTCAGGACACCAAGTCCTCACGGTATTCTCCTTGAACTAAGGTCACACAGACCTCGTCCAATCACTCATGGTAAGTCTTCAGGTGACTTCCGAACCTTCACAAACTCGGTCACTCGGCGATCCACAATTCCTCTTGGACGCTCTAGACCATGACGCCTAACCATCTGGAAGAAGCACAGTCTTCAAAGGTAACAAGCGTCGGATCCACGCAGGATCAATCTCTTCGGTGATGCTCAATCACTTGGGGTTTGTAGGTGTTTGGGTTTGGGTTTTTCCTCACTTGATGATTTTCTCTCAAAGTCCTCAGAGGATGGGTTGCTCTCAAATGACAAGTGTCAGTTTCTCTCGGAGCAGCCAACCAGCTAGTGGTTGTAGGGGGCGGCTATTTATAGCCTAGGGAGCAGCCTGACATGATAAGACATAAATGCCCTTCAATGATATGACCGTTAGGTGGATAGATATTTTGGGACAGCTGGCGCATAGCACAGCAACGGTCGAAATTTTGAGTAGCAAAATCCTCAGGGCTATCATGTTCCTCACTGTGTAGGAAATCCGCACTGGCGAATTCCTAACTCCTCAGTCAGAACAAATTCCTCAGAGACCAGAAGAACTTCATCTCTGTCACTAAAGAATATGACTGGACTGTATGAGATTTCCAAAGGCTTCACTCGAAGGGATTGGTAGGTGTAGGATTTTGAGTTGAGCATCACATGGAAATTTTTCCTTAGTATTTCCTCGACCCCCTTTAACAGTACGGTGTTTCCTATGACTCAAGAAAGAGAAAATAAAACTACGAAAACAAAAGTCTTCTCGCTTCATGTTCCTCGAATGAATACCAAGTCTTCAAGGTCACACCAATTTCTTCACTTTCAAAGTCTTCAGAAAGTCTTCAGAAATCCAAAGTCTTCAGTCGAAGAACTTCATTTTTAGGGGTCGACTTTCTCTGTAAATATCAAACTCCTCATAGACTTATAGACCTGTGTACACTCAAAAACGCATTAGTCCCTTAACCTATAAGTCTTCAATACACCAAAATCACTAAGGGGCACTAGATGCACTTACAATCTCCCCCTTTTTGGTGATTTATGACAATATAGGTTAAGTTTTCAACGGGGATAAACATATGAAGTGTAAATACTGATATTGAGGAATTTGATTGCAAGATATAGAAGAACTCCCCCTGAAGATGTGCATAGTGAGGAATTTGCTTTTGAAACAATGCACACTTGAAGAGTTGAATCATGGAGATCTCCCCCTATATCTTGTAATTCATACACGCATTTGATATATAACAGTGAAGAATTTGAAATGCATGATGAAATATGGTGACTGATGTAATTCATCATGCGTGCATTAGCATATATGAGGAATAAGCATGCAGAAAAACAAATCAAAAGTATCAGAGCACCATCGGGTTTAAGTTTACAACTCGATCCAATAAAGTCTCAGAAGAACAAGAGTTGTAACTTGAAAAAAACGCCCATATAGAAAGACCCGCTTGAAGACTAACTCAAAATTCTCCCCCTTTGTCATCAAATGACCAAAAGGATCGAATATGAGGACTAACGCCCCTGAAGAATATCAAGTTGATGAAGGAGCGCCAACGTTGTTGGGGTCGTTTGTCGTAGTAGGGCCTGCCGCAGTGTCGTCCAAGTCTTCATTCTCATTAGTGTCGCGCGATGAAGAATATGAGCTGGCCACCAAGGAAGGAACCTTGACCTTCTTGAATTTCTTTGGTGGAGGTGCAGACCAGTCATCACACGAGGAGTAGTGGCTTGAGGAGGTAGTAATGGTTTTTCTTCACTGCATTGTGTGTAGCAGTCATGTTGTGAAGAAATTAACCAAACTAATGCTTAACCCATTTATGATTTTGATCCACCTTCTGGTGAAGACTAAGCAAAAGCTCACGATCAGTCATCACATGAGGAGCAGTGGCTTGAGGAGTAGACTTGGGTGCATTGGCAGAGTCATCATTGGTGGAATAAGAGGCAGCTTTGCAAAACTGTCCATCCAATGGACGAATGCCTTCATCTATAACAGCTGGTGCCTTGACCTTTTCATCAACTGAGGAATAGGTCTGCTTGAGGATTTCAATCGGGGGCAAGTAGCTGAGGTGATTCTGAAAATCAGCTTTGTAGTTGAGTGAATACCTTGTCCTGAGGAATCTCATAATCCAAGGTGCATAAGGCTTCAGCTCAAACGGAGACAGTGCAACATTTGCCAGAGTCCTCATGAAGAAATCGTGATAATTGACAGGAATGCCATGAACGATGTTGAATACCAGATTCTTCATGATGCCAACAATTTCCTCATCAGATGAATCGTGGCCTTTGATAGGACTCATTGTCCTCGTAAGAATACGATAGACAGTTCTGGACACACAGAGTAATTCCTTCACGAGGAATTTGGTCCGTGGGGCCTGACCTGGCTTCAAGGGTTTCATCAGAACCTGCATGTAGTGATTTGTAAGCTCAGGTTCACTGTAGATGCAACGAGCTTCTTCAAGGGGAGGACTGAGTGGTAAGGCATGCAACAATTTAGAAGTTGGTGCTGTGTAGTGAGTGTTCTCAGTCATCCAGCCCAGCACCCATGAATTCACATCTTCAGAATCTCCTGTGATGTGCAGCGTTGCATAAAATTGAAGAATCAGTTCTTCATTCCAATCACAGATGTCAGGGCAAAAGTTTAACAGTCCAGCATCGTGAAGAACACTGAGGACTGGCATGAAACACGGCAGAGATTCCATATCCACGTGAGGAATGTGCTCATGATAGAAGATTTTCTCTTTGTTGAACAACACTGAGGAATAGAAATTGGCTTGACTAGCAGTCCAGAAACGCCTCTTCCTTATACGAGCAGAATCATATGGGTTGTAGTCTTCGAAGAATACATGCTCATCGAAGAAATCATCAGCCTTGAACTTTTGCTTGCGTGAGAATGGATCCTTTGGCTTGGGCAGAGGAGTGTCAGTGAGTTGCATCACGACCTCAGGAATCGCAATCTCAGGTTCTTCAGGCTGAGGAATTTTTGGTTCCTCTTCAGTGGCAGTCTGTGTCTTCAGATGTTCAGCAGCAGCAGTTTCTTCAGCGCTAGTGGCTGGAATTTCTTCACGCACAAATGAAGTGGGGTGAGTTTCTTTAGAACCCATTTGAACAGTTTGTGCAGGTGACTGAGGTATTTGCTGCAATGGTGTGAACATTGGAGAGTTTGGATTCTGGCTTTCCCAGAATTCATCACTTATTACTGGTGTGGAGCAGGCAACGTCCACATCTTCATCTTCCATTTCTTCAACGCCAGCCTCTTCAGCTGTGAATTGAGGCATGGGCGAGGAGATGACATGTGTTGAAGGGATCATATCCACTTCAATCTCTTCATCCAACTGCTCAGACGAAGCAGCTAAAGGAGTTTCTTCATCAGATCCGCTAGGGATCTCATATTCTTCACCAAAAGGAACAAGGTCCTTTGATGGCATGGTTGAGATTTGAACAGCATCAATGGGATTAGCAAATAAACTGGTCAAAGGCTTCATCTTCTTCGGAGCTGAAGAATCTGAAGTAGCTGATGATTTCCTTTTCTTCACTGCTGCATGCTCTACGGCCTTGGTCTTCTTCACATATGATCCCTGTTCAAGAATTCATCCGATTAACCAGTTAACTTGCCGATTAATCCCTACTCATAGGGTCCCTGAGTAGCCGATTACCTGATAAATCATCCGATTAATTCATTAAATGGCCAATTAACTTGCCGATTAGCCTATTAATCCCCTACTCACCAGCCGACCGAGCAGCTACCAGTTAACGATTTCCTCAACAATGCATCTGATACAGATGGAAGGATCGGAGTTGGTGTTGGCACAGGAAGAGCAGAGGAATCTAGTTGATTTTCTTTAGGCACAACTGATGCAGTTGCCCTGATTTCTTCAGTTTCTTCAGGCGCACCACTAGAGGATGCCTTGGCAATTTCTTCAGCGGCTGGAATGCAGTCATCAGCCCTGGAACTCACATTTTCTTTAGCAGCCTGATTTTCATCAGCAATGCTGGCATGTTCTTCAGTCGGCTGAGCAGATGCTTCAGCCTGAGGAACTTCCCGTTGTGTTGGGGCTGCAACATTTGAAGTGAAGTTGTCAGCGAGTCTCACAAAACAAACTTTGGCTCCAAGCCAATCAGCATGGTATGCGTCAAATTCATCACTGAGTTTCTTGATCTCAGATTGAGTAGTGACAAGTTCTTCAGTTGTCATAGAGACAACGTTTTTCTTCAGATAGTGCTCCTTCTTGTACTGCGCTTTCTTGATCTGCCTGGCCTTCTCATATTTCCATTTTTCTTCTTGGATGAAATGGGTCAGCATGTGACTTTGGCCAGGAGTCAGCTTGAAATCAGGCATGGGAGTGTTGGGGTTCTTGTGCCATACATCAATGTATTTGATGATCAACTTGGGATCCAAAAGCAGTGGCATTTATTCCATTGGCTCTAGCGGCCCTAACTTGCCTATCTCTGATGATTTCAACAAGTTCATCATCATCAGCTTCGTCTTCTTCAGACGACACTTGGAAGGCGGCTTGCTTCTTCTGAGGACTAGGGCGAGGACCTCGTCCAACAGTGGCCTTTGTCTTCAGTAGAGAGGGTCCTGTTGAGGAATTTGGTGCAGCTGAGGAACTAGCTGAAGCTCTTGAGGCAATTGAGATGCCTGTAGTCCTTTGGCACGAGGCAAGATGCACAGATGCTGAGGACTTTGTCAGAACAGCCGAGGACTTTGGAGGAGCTGAGGATTTTTAAGGAGCAGGAGCAGCATGAGGAATTTGCTGTGAGGGCTTTGAGGATTCTGGCCGTGAGGGCATTGCTGAGGAACTTGGCCTTGAGGGCATTGTTGGTGAAGCACTTGGCTTGCGCGCAGGCTTCTTTGACATAGCCTTCTTCGGCTTGACAGCAGAGGCCTCAGCAGAGGCAGCAGCAGAGTCTTCATTGAATTTCCTCACTGCTTCTCTGGCTTACTTAGCCAACTTGGCTTGGCACTTGGCCCATTCATCAGGATAGTCCTCACCGCGCTTGAGGCTAGTGGGATCAGCTATTTGGCCAGGTGCCAATGGAGGTCTTGGGCATGGAGGATTGAATGCGAATTTCTTCATGTACTTGGGAGTGACATATCTGTACTCCCTCCACTCTCTAGTCCATCTCCTCTCTATCTTCTGAAAGCGCACCTTGCGCTGATTTTTGTCTTCCTCAGGAGGTGTGCAGTACCCAGCATATATATCATCAGGGATCTCAAACGATGTGTTAACCTCAGCCCGCTTTCCTCCTTTCTGTGGCTTCTTACCGTCAGCCATTTTCTTCAGTTGAGGAATTTGAACAATTGAATTCTCTGAAGTATGTAACTTTTCTTCAAGGAACATTGCAAATGAGTTAAGTTGATGAGAACCTAGTGATTCAGCAGCTAACATGAGTACCTGTGAACAGAGTATAGTTGCGAGGAATTTGGAGAGGTCATATGCGTTCTCAGAAGGTTTTGTAAAAAGTAAAAAGTTTGAGGAATTTGACCAGATGAGTCTTGAAGAATTTCACTAAGCGTTCTTTGTCTTAGGTTCCAGAGATGTGTAGATTAAAAATCCACACATTTGAGGAATCTTGAAGAAAAACATAGCTTAGAGAAACGAATCAAGAACAGATGATATGAGAGGTGTTTTAGTGTGTGAAGATATGAAGAAAAACACCTTTGAAGATTTTGTAGATAATCATTCGAATCAACGAGGGCAGTAAAAGTAACTTTTAATTACCCTGGATGAAGAACACGACGAACAGTGAGGTGGAGAGGTGAAGTTCGTCTGTGTAGATCTTCCACGCCCTAACTCGGCGGAGGAAGACAGCTACGGCGACGGCGGAGTGAAGATTTCCGCGGCCGGCGCGAGTACGGCGGCGACGAGGTCGAGGCAGTGAAGCTCTTCCTCACCGGCAACGATGAAGTAGCAGCGGCGCTAGGGTTTGAGAAGCTCGAGCTGGAGAGAAGTCGAGTGGAGTAAAAGAAGTGAGAAAGGGGAAAAGGGGTATTTATAGCCATGGTGAAAAACTGTTCGCCCGAAGAAATTGGACGAACGTGCCCCTGACCCTTCTCATTCGCATGACATGTGTCACCCACGTACTGAGAGGTGGAGATCGTGTGCGATCGTGGGTGAAAGGATAAGTGTATCATGGGATGCGGAACGGTTTGAGCGGCAAAGCCGAAAATTTAGATAAGATAGGTTTTAGAGTTCCGTTCGCAATTTCTTCAGCTGACAAGGACACAGTGAAGATTTTGAACGAGTTTCAAATAGAACACACATGAAGAATTTATGAACAGATTGGGTTGAGTTTAGCATAGAGGGGGAAGGGTCCGACCACACTCACTTAGCAGAAAAACCAACTTGAAGAATTAGCAATAAGTGAATGCTGCAGAGGACATAAACTCATATATATATATAGCCAATGAAGAAAAACGACGGAAACAGTGAAGACAATGCAAAGCTGAAGAATATGAACAATTGAGGAATTTCAACTTTTGGTGGTGGCGTGACCCACCGTATAAGAATGATGATTTCAGACACCACGTACAATTATCGTAGGGTTCTGAGAATCAAATTCTTCATTAATTTCTTCACACTTAGAGTGTTATTCTTCATTGATTGAAGAAAAACGTTTCTTCATGTGTTGCACATCTAAGTCATCAATTTGCATAAGTGTTAGGATGAGTGTCCTTTTCAGAGAACATTCGAAGATTCTAGGATATTTAGCTCACACCGCAACTTGCTAAATCTCTTCTCATCCAAGGGCTTTGTGAAGATATCGGCTAGCTATTCTTCAGTCTTCACATGCTCAATAGAAATGTCGCCCTTCAACACATGATCACGAAGAAAATGATAACGAATCTGAATGTGCTTAGTCTTCGAGTGCTGAACTGGGTTGTGAGCAATCTTGATGGCACTCTCATTGTCACAGAAGAGAGGCACATTCTTCATGTTGACGCTGTAGTCCTTGAGAGTTTGCTTCATCCATAGCAATTGAGCACAGCAAGAACCAGCGACAATGTACTCAGCTTCAGCAGTAGATAGTGATACGCAGTTCTGTTTCTTCGAGGACCAATAGACCAAAGATCGTCCGAGGAAATGACATGTACCAGATGTTGACTTGCGGTCCACACGATCACCAGCATAGTCAGAGTCAGAATATCCAATGAGATCAAAAGCCGAGCCCTTGGGGTACCATAATCCAAGTGTTGGTGTGTGAGCTAGATATCAAAGAATATGCTTCACAGCCTTATGGTGTGATTCCTTCGGTGTAGCTTGAAATCGGGCACACATGCAAACACTAAGCATTATGTCTGGCCTAGGTGCACATAAGTACAATAAAGAACCAATCATGGAGCGGTATACCTTATGACCGAAGTCAATACCATTTTCATCAGTGCACAGATGGCCATTTGTGGGCATAGGAATTTTGACGCCTTTGCAATCTTGCATGCCGAATTTCCTTAGTACATCCTTGAGGTATTTCTCCTGAGATATGAATATGCCATTGCATTGTTGACGAATTTGAAGACCTAAGAAGAATTTCAACTCTCCCATCATAGATATTCTTCACTCATCATATAGGCAAATTCATCACTATAACGTTGGTCAGTACAGCCAAAGATAATATCATCAACATATATTTGGCACACAAACAATTCACCATCATAAGATTTAGTGAAAAGAGTAGGGTCGAATGAACCGGGTTTGAAGCCTTTCTTCATGAAGAATTCCTTCAAGGTATCATACCACGTCCGTGGGGCCTGCTTGAGGCCATAGAGGGCCTTGTTGAGTCTAAAGACTTTGTCAGGATTCTTTGGATCTTCAAAACCTGGGGGTTGAGCAACATATACTTCTTCCTCAAGCTTACCATTGAGGAATGCACTTTTCACATCCATTTGATATAAAGTGATATCATGATGGTTAGCATAAGCAAGTAATATGCGAATAGCCTCAAGTCTAGCAACAGGTGCAAAAGTTTCATCGAAATCAATTCCTTCAACCTGTGTGTAGCCTTGAGCTACGAGCCGTGCCTTATTCCTCACCACAAGGCCATTTTCATCTTGCTTGTTGCGGTAGATCCAGTTTGTGCCAATGATATTGTGCTTGCGAGGATCTGGACGTTTGACCAGTTCCCAGACATTGTTGAGCTCGAACTGATGTAATTCTTCTTGCATGGCCTGAATCCACTCAGGCTTCAGAAATGCTTCATCTACCTTAGTGGGCTCTGTGATAGAGACAAAGGCATAGTGCCCACAAAAGTTAGATAAATGTGAAGCTTTTGAGCGTGTGAGAGGACCTGGTGCTTTGATGTCATTGATGATCTTTTCAACTTGCACTTCTTTTGCAATGCGAGGATGAGCTGGTTGTCGTTGAGAAATTTGATCAAAATTCTCTTCAGCACCATTTTCTTCAGTATTTTCTTCAGGTGCATTAGCTCGACGTTCTTCATGTTCTGGAATGAATTCTTCAGCAGATTCTTCAGTAGGAATGACATCCTCAGTAGCCTTGAACTTGATAGTTTCCTCAGGTGCTGGTTCATCTATCACAGTAGGTAGGTGCTCTCTTTGCGAGCCATTAGTTTCATCGAACCACACATCTACAGTTTCAACAACCTTGTGAAGAACGTTGTTGAAGACTCTGTAGGTGTGCGAGTCCTTTCCGTAACCAAGCATAAAACCTTCATGTGCTTTCGGTGCAAATTTTGAGTTGTGATGAAGATCTCTAATCCAACATTTAGCACCGAAGATTTTGAAATAACTTACATTGGGTTTCTTATCAGTGAGGAGTTCATAGGCAGTCTTCTTGAAGAATTTGTGAAGGTATACTCTGTTGATGATGTGGCACACAGTATCAATTGCCTTAGTCCAGAAACGACGAGGCATTTTGTATTCATCAAGCATAGTGCGAGCCATCTTAGCAAGAGTCCTGTTCTTGCGCTCCACGATGCCGTTCTGCTGAGGAGTGTAAGGAGCAGATAACTCATGAGTAATACCAAGTTCATCAAGATAGTCATCGAGACCAGAATTCTTGAACTCAGTGCCATTGTCACTTCTGATGTGCTTGATCTTCACACCAAAGTTGGTTGAAGCCCTCGAGGAAAATTGTTTGAAGACTTCCTGCACTTCATGCTTGTAAGTAACAAGGTGTACCCATGTATAATGAGAGTAATCATCAAAAATAACAAAGCCATATTAAGATGCTTCAATTGAAACAACAGAATAATGATTAGGACCGAAGAGATCCATGTGTTGCAATTCAAATGGGCGAGTAGTGGTCATGATAGTCTTCACTGGATGCTTGGCCTTTGTCATCTTCCCAGCTTCATAGGCTCCGCATAGGTGATCCTTGAGGAATTTGACATTCTCAATGCCAATGACATGCTTCTTCTTCGCAAGCGTGTGTAAATTCCTCATGCCTGCATGACCAAGTCGTCGGTGCCAGAGCCAGCCTTCTGAAGCTTTTGCAAGTAGGCACACGGCTGGTTGTGGTCCTGTAGAGAAATCAACAATATATGGGTCTACTCTCCTAAAGCCTTCGTAGACTTTGGAATTGTCAGCTTCCATAACCACAACACAACGATACTTGCCAAAGACAACAACCATATCAAGATCACAAAGCATTGAGACAGACATAAGGTTGTATCCTAAGGATTCAACAAGCATGACTTTGTCCATGTGTCGATCCTTTGTGATTGCAACCTTACCTAGACCCAATACCTCACTTTTGCCTTTGTCGGCAAAGATGATATGCTTCAGATGCGACAGAGATAATGGAGCATCCAACAATAGATTCTTGTCACCACTCATGTGATTTGTACATCCACTATCGAGGACCCACTCAATGGCTTTTGGTTGATCATCCTGCAGATGAATTAGTGCAGCTTACAAACTCATATACTTCATCAGTGAAGAATATGACATCCATTCATCAGATCAATTTCATCAAGCAACAAAAAAGATAAAGCAGTATGAGGACGTGAGAAATGAAAGTTCATTTCTTCATGATTAGCCCGCGTCCTATCAGGCATACTCAGGTCTCCAGCAAATTCTTCAGACGATTATGTACGTCTGGAGACCTGTCCTTGCAGAAGAGATTAGTTCTTTTTCTTCACCACCCACATCCGAAGGGGTGGCAAAGAGTTCATCACTTTGTGAGCTCCATACGAGAAGGATGACATAGAAGCCAGTCCATTTCGTTTCACATAAGAGGGGTTAGAGTAAGCATAAGAGTAAGCAGAGAAATTCTTCGAGGACTTATGGACATAATGATTTGAAGAATAATGCACATATCCATAATCCTTAGATCTTCCCTGCGAAACAGACGGGTTAGCATGATGATGTTCATATGGGGACTTTGATCCTTTTGAGGAATATGATCCATATGAAGAATTTGGTCCATATGAAGAATTTGATCTGGGGTTCCTATTCTTCATAGGTGGTGTCATGATGACATTCACCTGAAGATTTTCAAGACATCTTTTGGGAACCCAGATTTTCTTCATAGGGGGACCGTTCCTGCAGTTAGTGCCAACATATCTAGCAAATACTTCACCATTCTGATTTTTGAACAGTTTATAGTTGGAGTCAAATGACTCATCATCAGAACAAGGAGATTCACAAGCAAATCCAGATAAGTTAGATGGATCAACTGTAGGTCCCTTTGCAGCAACCCATGTAGTTTTGGGGTACTGCTCAAGCTTCCAATATGTACCATCAGCATTGAGTTTCCTCTCAAAAGCAATACCCTCTTTCCTAGAGTTCCTGTTGAGGATATGCTTTTTAAGCACATCACAAAGAGTCTGATGCCCTTTGAGGCTTTTGTACATGCCTATCATGTACAATTCCTTCAGCCCTGCATCGTCAGTGATACTAGCAATGTTATCAGATGAGGAATTAGTGATAGCAGAGGCATGTGAAGAATTTAAAACATTAGCAGCATTTGAACATTCAGGTGAAGAATTAGCAGATTCACGTTCAATGCAATTCAAGCATGGAGGAACAAATTCTTCCTAAGAAGCGCTGATTTGTTGAGCAAGTAATGAATCGTGCTCCTTTTGAAGATCTTCATAACTCACTCTTAGCTTCTCAAGCTCTTTCTTTCTTTGAAGAAATTCATAAGAAAGCTTCTCATGATCAGATAAGAGAGTGTTATGATGACCTTGAAGATTGTCAAACCTAGTCTGAAGTCTCTGAAGATTTTTAGTCAAGGCTTTAGTGCGATCCATTTCTTCACCCAACATATCATCACTTTTGTCTAGCATGTTTTGAACCTTTTCAAGAGCCCTTTATTGTTTTACAGCAATCTTAGCAAGTTTAGAATAGCTGGGCTTAAGGTTTTCATCAGATTCATGCTCACTTGATTCAGAGGAGGTATATTTGAGTACCTTGGCACCCTTTGCCATGAAGAAATAGGTGGGAGCGTAGTCATCATCGCCTTCATCAACCTTGTTGGTGAGGTTATTTTCTTCAGTGTTGAAGATAGACTTGCTGACGAATGCAGTAGCGAGAGCTAGGCTCACCACTCCGGATTCGGACTCCTCAGATGTCTCCTCTTCCTCATTTTCTTCAGATTCAGCCTCAGAGTCCATTTCCTTGCCAATGAATTCCCTAGCCTTCTTGGAGCTGCTTTTCTTGTGATATGGAGACTTTGAGGATTTTGATGATGAAGATTTTGTGGATTTCTTCTTTTTCTTTGCATCATCAGAACTGTAATCCTTGTATTTCTTCTTCTTTGATTCCTTTTCCCACTTAGGACAATCTTGAATGTAACGTTCAGGTTTCTTGCACTTGTGACAGAGCCTCCTCTTGTAGTCACTGGATGAGGAATCATTGCTCCTTGAGGGCCTTCCAAGGCGACCACGTCTTGAGAACTTTTGGAACTTCCTTCACGAGCAGAGCCAGATCATGGCTTAGTTCTTCAGGGTCACCAAGGCTGCTACCAGAGTCTTCATCTTCAGACTCAGATACTGCCATTGTTGAGGAAATCGGTAACTGGTAACTGCTCGGTTGGCTGGCGAGTAGGGGATTAATAGGCTAATCGGCAAGTTAATCGGCCATTTAATCAATTAATCGGATGATTTATCAGTTTATCGGCTACTCGGTGACCCTATGAGTAGGGATTAATCGACAAGTTAATTGATTAATCGGATGAATTCTTGAACAGGGGATACTGCCTTGGCCTTTAGTGCACGTGATCTGCCATAGCTCGAACCATAGAGATCTCTTTTTTCAGGAAGTTGGAACTCATGAGTATTTAGCCTCTCGAGAATATCAGCGGGATCAAGTGACTTGTAATCAACACGTTCTTGTATCATCAATGCCAGAGTGTCAAATGAGGAATCAAGCGATCTCACCAATTTCTTCACCACCTCATGGTCGGTGATGTCAGTGGCACCAAGTGCTTGAAGCTCATTTGAGATGTCAGTGAGGCGATCAAAGGTTTGTTGAACATTTTCATTGTCGAGTCTTTTGAAGCGGTTGAAGAGATTGCGAAGAACATCAGCTCGAGAGTCATGCTATGTTGAGACTCCTTCATTCGCTTTGGACAACCTGTCCCAGATAAGCTTCGTTGTCTCCAAAGCACTCACTCTGCCATACTGTCCTTTGCTCAGATGGCCACATATGATATTCTTCGCTTGAGAGTCGAGTTGCTTGAATCTCTTCACATCAGCAACATTCAGAGAAGGTGTGACTGAGGGAACACCATTTTCCACAACATACCAGAGATCGTTATCAATTGCCTCAAGATGCATTCGCATCTTATTCTTCCAGTAGGGGTAGTCCGTCCCATCGAAGGTAGGACACCCAGCAGAGACCTTGATCATACCTGCGGTCGACATAACTAAAACTCCAGGCGGTTAAACCAAAATCACACAGAACAAGGGAGTACCTTGCTCTGATACCAATTGAAAGTGCGTTATATCGACTAGAGGGGGGGTGAATAGGCGATTTTTGTGAAATTCTTCACTGAGGAATTTGCCGGTGAGGAAATTCCGTAGCGAAGAACTACTAGCAGCGGAATAAGTACTCAAAAGTAAACATAACGGAATACAAGCATAGTCATCATGATGAAATGAAGACAGGCACAGAGTACAGGAAGCGTAAGCACAGGATAACACATGATGAAGATAAACAGACTAAGGAAATTGAACTGAGGAAATTGAGAAAGTCTTCAGTTAAAGTCTTCAAACATAGATATGAACAAACTCACAACATATTTACGAGGAAATGAAAGAGATGAGGGAATAGAACCAGTAAGCTTGGTGAAGACAATGATTTGGTAGACCAGTTCCAACTGCTGTCTCAGTTGTACGTCTGGTTGGAGCGGCTGAGTATTTAAACTCGAGGACACAGTCCCGGACACCCAGTCCTGAACACGCAGCTCAGGACACCAAGTCCTCACTGTATTCTCCTTGAACTAAGGTCACACAGACCTCGTCCAATCACTCGTGGTAAGTCTTCAAGTGACTTCCGAACCTTCACAAACTCGGTCACTCGGCAATCCACAATTCCTCTTGGACGCTCTAGACCATGACGCCTAACCGTCTGGAAGAAGCACAGTCTTCAAAGGTAACAAGCGTCGGATCCACACAGGATCAATCTCTTCAGTGATGCTCAATCACTTGGGGTTTGTAGGTGTTTGGGTTTGGGTTTTTCGTCACTTGATGATTTTCTCTCAAAGTCCTCAGAGGATGGGTTGCTCTCAAATGACAAGTGTCAGTTTCTCTCGGAGCACCCAACCAGCTAGTGGTTGTAGGGGCGGCTATTTATAGCCTAGGGAGCAGCCTGACATGATAAGACATAAATGCCCTTCAATGATATGACCGTTAGGTGGATAGATATTTTGGGACAGCTGGCACATAGCACAGCAACGGTCGGAATTTTGAGTAGCAAAATCCTCAGGGCTATCATGTTCCTCACTGTGTAGGAAATCTGCACTGGTGAATTCCTAACTCCTCAGTCAGAACAAATTCCTCAGAGACCAGAAGAACTTCATCTCTGTCACTGAAGAATATGACTGGACTGTATGCGATTTCCAAAGACTTCACTCGAAGGGATTGGTAGGTGTAGGATTTTGAGTTGAGCACCACATGGAAATTTTCCTTAGTATTTCCTCGACCCTTTAACAGTACGATGTTTCCTATGTAACGCCCTCGATGCGGCTATATCTCCTACGTGTCGAAGCACAACTTAGAGGCATAACCGCATTGAAAGCAATGTCGCAAGTAAGGTAATCTTCACAACAACCCATGTAAATAGACAAAAGGGGAAAAGGTACATAGTTGGCTTACACTCGCCATGTCACACAAATACATGAATAACATTACAATCATCCAATACACTCATGGTCCGACTACGGTACCAAAATAAGATCAACCCCCACATGCGACACGGTCCCCGATCGCCCCAACTGGGCACCACTACTGAGCATCTGGGAAAGACACATACTAACGGCGAGAGTCTTCATCGAACTCCCACTTGAGCTCAAGCGCATCGTCTAGAACGGTATCATCGGTCCCTGCATCTGGTTTTGGAAGTAAACTTTGAGTCACGGGGACTCAGCAATCTCGCACCCTCGCGATCAAGACTATTTAAGCCTAAAGGTAAGGCAAGGTATGATGTGGAGCTGCAGCAAGCGACTAGCATATATGGTGGCTAACCTATTCGCAAAAGAGAGCGAGAAGAGAAGGCAAAGCACGGACGAAGAACTATGATCAAGAAGTGATCCTAGAACAACCTACGTCAAACATTACTCCAACATCGTGTTCACTTTCCGGACTCCGCCGAGAAGAGATTATCACGGTTACACACGCGATTGATTCATTTTAATTAAATTAAGTTTCATGTTATCTACAATCGGACATTAACAAATTCCTATCTGCCCATAACCGCGGGCACGGCTTTCGAAAGTTCAAATCCCTGCAGGGGAGTCCCAACTTAGCCCATCACAAGCTCTCACGGTCAACGAAGGATATTCCTTCTCCCGAGACATTCCGATCAGACTCGGCATCCCGGTTACAAGACATCCTCGACAATGGTAAAGCAAGTCCAGCAACACCGCCCGAATGTGCCGACAAATCCCGATGGGAGCTGCACATATCTCGTTCTCAGGGCACACTCAGATAAGCAATCCGTACAACTAAAACCAACCCTTGAGTTTCCCCGAGGTGGCGCTGCAAGGGGCTCTAGTTTGGACCAACACTCAGAGGAGCACTAGCCCCGGGGGGGTTTACATAAAGATGACCCTCGGGCTCCGGAAACCCAAGGGAAAAAGAGGCTAGGTGGCAAATGGTAAAAACCAAGGTTGGGCATTGCTGGAGGAGTTTTATTCAAGGCGAACTGTCAAGGGGTTCCCATTATAACCCAACCGCGTAAGGAACGCAAAATCCGGGAATATAACACCGATATGACGGAAACTAGGGCGGCAAGAGTGGAACAAAACACTAGGCAAAAGGCCAAGCCATCCACCCTTTACCAAGTATATAGGTGCATTAAGATAAACAAGATAATATGGTGATATCCCAACAATAAACAATGTTCCAACAAGGAACGATCTCCAATCTTCACCTGCAACTAGCAACGCTATAAGAGGGGCTGAGCAAAGCGGTAACCATAGCCAATCAACGGTTTGCTAGGACATGGTGGGTTAGAGGTTTGACATGGCAATTTGGGAGGCATGATAAGCAAGTGGTAGGCATCGTAGAATATGCATAGCAAAAGAGCGAGCATCTAGCAAGCAAAGATAGAAGTGATTTCGAGGGTATGATCAGCTTGCCTGCAAAGTTATCAGAGTTGACTTGATCCTCGTAAGCGAACTCAACGGGATCCTCGTTCACGAACTCGTCTCCCGGCTCTACCCAAACAAGAACAACAAGCAAACGGAACACAATCAACCACGTGCAATGCTCAAACAACATGATGCAAACATGGTATGATATGCGGGATGCGGTATATGATGCATATGCAAGATTTGACAAGGAATGATTGAACCTGGCCTCAACTTGTAAATCCAAGAGTGCCACTGTAAAGGTGAGGTGATTTCGGTTGAAATTGATATAAAGATCACCGGAATCGGATGCACGGTTTGGAAATGGCAAGCAAAACAAATATGGCACCGGTCTGCGATAATCAGCAAGTGACCAACTAAATGCATCAAGGTAAATATGCTACAGCACTCAAACATGACAACAAAATACATGGAAGGGATCAACTCATGATTCTTGACAAAAGATGAACACTGAGCTACGGCTAATTCATCCATTAACAGGTTCAAACAAGCATGGCAAAAGTGCAAATGATAACCGGTTTCAGACTTAATGAAATCAACACAAGTCTGGAATTTATCATCAGGAAGCACACTTTAGAGCATGAAAACTACATGGTACAGGAACTTAACATGGCAAAGCTAGGCATGGAATGAAGCTACTCAAAGCACTTAACAAAAGTCCCTTAGTGACCTTGAGCCAAAAGGGATCAGAAAATACAATTGCAAGCATGTGAACATGGCAAAAACATAAACAGATTTCAGACTTAGTGAAAAACTGGAGCATGCAAATCAGTTAACGAGTAGGCATGTTTACGAGCTCGATGCACTCACTACAGAGCATGGCATGACAAACTAAGCATACACCCATCAAGAATACATAGCATAGAAGCTAGACATTGCAAGAACAACAACATAGCATGCACGGATCAATAGCAACATCCTCGGCAAAATCGCTAAACATGTCAACAATCTGCCAGGATTAACTTTATAGCAATAGTAGAGCTCGATTGACTCAAGCTAGGTGCTCCATAAATGCAAACAAAGACATGGATAGATAGGGCACCACAATGTTAACAAAACACCCTTATTGATCATCCTCAAAAGAGGCACGGATCACTAGGAAACAACATGAACATATGGCATAACGACAAAAACAGAACAAGGACTTAGTGAAATTCTAAGTCCCTGAAATCAGCATTACCGATTACGCTACTTTGAAAGCTTGTGCTAGTCACCACAAATATCACAAAAATACATGGCAAGCACCTCTGTAAAGATGGCATGGCATATAACAAAACACATGTAGAGTTCAGGATCATATCATGCACACATTAAACATGGCAAAAATGACAAATAGCTATTTGCTAAAACAGATCTGCCAAATTCATCACATAGACCTCTTCCAACAGCATTTTGGGCATAAAGATGAGATCAAATGGAAATGATGCAATGAGATGAAATTATGTACTCGTCGAGCTGAACATTTTGATATGCTGCACGCACAAATCGGAGCTACGGATGCAGAGTTACGACATGATGAAAATTGCCAACAATTAGGGTTTCGGGGATAAAAAGTCAACCGTCTGGAATAGATCTCAGATCTGGATCGAAGGCGCGGAAAACGAGGTTGGTCGGCGCCAGAGTTCCTGTTCACCGGAGTCGTCGAAGGGGCTCGCCGGAGTTGCAGGGCGCGGCCGGAGCTTGCCGGGCGGCGAGGGCGAAGAAGGGCAGCGAGGAGGCGGCGCCGGCGCGGCGAGGTAGCCGCGGACGCGGCGGCCGGGGCGGCGCACGCCGGTGGCCGGGGCGGCGGACGTCGGTGGCGGGCGGCGGCCGGTCGGCGAACGGCTACGCGGGAGGAGGAAGAAGACCCGGGCGGAGACCGGTGAGGAGATGGGCCGCGGGGGCCTGCCCCGGGCCTCGCGGGCCGGCGCGGTGGGAGGCTCGGCGATGTGGGGCGCGGCCAGCAGATGAATCCGGAAGCGCCACGTGGCGGCGGCGGGGTGAAGCGGACGTGTCCGGCCGGACGAGGTTTTGTCTGGCGGCGCGAGGGAAGCGAGGAGACTAGGGTTTCGTCCGGATTTGGACGGGGAGGCACTTATTTAGAGGTAGAGGGAGCTAGGGAGCTCCAGATTGAGCACGGTTTTTGGCCACACGATTGTGATCGAACGCTCTAGATGATGGAGGGGTTTTTGGTGGGTTTTGGGCCGAATTGGAAGGGTGTTGGGCTGCAACACAAATGAGGCCTTCTTGGTCCCTCGGTTAACCGTTGGAGTATCAAACGAAGTCCAAATGGCACGAAACTTGACAGGCGGTCTACCGGTAGTAAACCAAGGCCGCATGACAAGTCTCGGTCCAATCCGGAAATGTTTAATTCCCACACACGAAAAGAGGTAGAAAGGACCACTGGAGGAGATAGGAGCGCCGGAATGCAAAACGGACAACGGGGAAACTGCTTGGATGCATGAGACGAACACGTATGCAAATGTAATGCACATGATGACATGATATGAGATGCATGACAAAGACAACAACACACGGAGAAAAAAACCCGACACCGAGGAAAATAAAATAACTTAGGCCGGAAACGGCAAGAGTTGGGATACAAATAAGGTAAATTACATCCGGGGTGTTACAACACTCCACCACTACGAAAGGATCTCGTCCCGAGATCTAGGACTGGAAAAACGCCAGGTACTCAGAACGGAGGTGATCCTTGCGTTCCCAGGTGGCTTCACGGTCGGAATGGTGTGACCACTTGACTTTGAGGAATTTGATTGACTTAGTGCGAGTCTTGCTCTCAGTCTCTTCAAGAATAGCAACTGGGTGCTCACGATAAGAAATGTCTTCTTGGAGATCAATGTCTTCAAAGTTGAAGGTGCGGTCAGGGGTCTTGACGCACTTGCGGAGCTGAGAGACATGGAACACGTCGTGCACATTTGCAAAGTTGGAGGGAAGCTCGAGTTGATAGGCGAGATCGCCTCTCTTGCTAATGATCTTGAAAGGACCCACGTATCTAGGGGCAAGCTTCCCTTTGATACCAAAGCGACGAGTACCTTTCATTGGAGAGACGCAGAGGTAAACATGGTCTCCGATCTCGAAAGCCAAATCACGATGCTTACTATCATAGTAGCTCTTCTGGCGCGATTGCGCTGCTTTTAGGTTATCATGAATGACTTTGCACATCTCTTCTGCCTCTGTGATCAAGTCATTTCCAAGAAGTTGACGTTCACCGGTCTCTGACCAGTTAAGAGGAGTACGACACTTCCTGCCATAGAGAATTTCAAATGGGGCCTTGCCCGAACTCGCTTGAAAACTGTTGTTGTAGGAGAACTCGGCATATGGAAGACAATCTTCCCACTTCATACCGAAAGAGATAACGCAAGCCCTGAGCATATCTTCAAGAATCTGATTGACACGCTCGACTTGGCCGCTAGTTTGAGGATGAAAAGTTGTGCTGAAACGGATGTTGGTGCCCATGGCCTTCTGAAAAGAATCCCAAAACTTGGAGGTAAAGATGCTGCCACGATCTGAAGAAATCAACTGCGAAATGCCGTGCAGAGAGACAATCCGAGAGGTATAAAGCTCTGCCAATTGAGCTGCAGTGATAGACTCTTTAATAGGCAGGAAATGAGCCACTTTAGTGAGTTTGTCGATGACAACGAATATAGCATCATTGCCACGCTTGGACTTTGGAAATCCTGTCATGAAGTCCATCTCAATGTGGTCAAACTTCCATTCTGGAATGGCAAGAGGTTGGAGGAGACCAGCTGGTCGTTGGTGTTCTGCCTTCACTCTTCTGCAGACATCACATTCATTCACGAACTGAGCAATCTCGCGCTTCATTCGAGTCCACCAATACGCCTGCTTGAGGTCATGGTACATCTTCGTACTTCCAGGGTGGATGGAGAGGAGTGAATTGTGAGCCTCGTTCATAATGACTTTACGAAGGTCACCTTTAGGCACAACAATGCGATCCTCGAAGAAGAGAGTATCCTTGTCATCAAGGCGATAGCACTTGTACTTGGATTGACTCTTGGCAATCCCAATATTCACCTTCTTCACCATAGCATCAAGAAGTTGAGCCTCGCGAATCTGATCTTCCAAAGTAGGAGAGACTTGAAGGTTGGCGAGGAAACCTTGAGGAACAACTTGCAGATTGAGTTTGCGGAAAGCTTCACAAAGCTCGGGTTGGTAGGGCTTGAGAATCAGACTGTTGTAGTAAGCCTTCCTGCTAAATGCGTCAGCAATTACATTGGCCTTGCCTGGAGTATATTCAATGCTTGGATTATACTCTTGAATCATTTCGACCCAACGAGTCTGCCTGAGGTTTAGATTAGGCTGAGTGAAGATGTACTTGAGACTCTTGTGGTCAGTGAAGATGTCCACTTTTCTTCCCAATAAGAGATGTCTCCAAGTCAAAAGAGCATGCACAACTGCCGCCAACTCGAGGTCATGAGTGGGGTAGTTCTTCTCGTTGGGCTTCAACTGGCGAGAGGTATAAGCCACAACTTTCTTCTCTTGCATCAACACTGCACCAAGACCTTGAAGAGAGGCATCGCAGAAGACCTCTAATGGTTTGGATTCATCAGGAGGAGTCAGAACTGGAGCAGTGACTAATTTCTCTTTCAGGGTGTTGAAAGCGATGTCACATTCAGGAGACCAAATGTACTTCATGTGCTTCTGGAGAAGGTTGGAAAGTGGCTTCGCAATCTTTGAAAAGTTCTCAAAGAACCTTCGACAATAGCTTGCGAGCCCAAGGAAGCTGCGGAGTTGCTTCATGTTCTGAGGTGGTTCCCAATTCACAATTGCAGACACCTTCTCAGGATTCACCGCTATGCCCTTGGCAGAGATGATATGCCCAAGATAGAGAACCTCATCGAGCCAAAACTCGCACTTTGAAAACTTGGCGTAGAACTGATGTTCTCTGAGCTTATCGAGCACCAAACGCAAGTGCTTGGCATGATCTTCCTTGTTCTTCGAAAAGACCAGAATGTCATCAAGGTAGACCAAGACGAAGTCATTTGTGTAAGGGTTGAAGATGAAGTTCATCATGCGAGAGAATGTCGGAGGAGCGTTGACGAGGCCGAAAGACATGACAGTGTATTCATATGAACCATAGCTTGTTCTGAAAGCTGTCTTGGGGATATCTTGCTCACGAATTCGAATCTGGTGATAGCCCATACGGAGATCAAGCTTGGAGAATACTTGAGCACCTTTGAGTTGTTCAAACAGCTCATTGATGTTGGGAAGTGGGTACTTGTTCTTTATAGTCTTCTTCTTCAATGGACGGTAGTCGACACAGAGTCGGTCCGTTCCATCCTTCTTCTTCACAAAAAGAACTCCACAACCCCACGGAGAAGAACTAGGTCGGATGAGACCCATACGCTCTTGTTCATCGAGTTGTTTCTTCAACTCCTTAAACTCTTTGGGTCCCAACTTGTAAGGACGTTTGCAAACAGGTTCCGTGCCAGGCTCAAGATCGATGACGAATTCAACTTGCCGGTGCGGAGGCATTCCTGGAAGCTCTTCTGGAAAGACGTCTTGATATTCGCAAACGACTGGAATTTGAGAGATGGCATCTAGTTCACCCTTCTCATTGAGAGAAAACAGACGGATGGTATCATCCCTTGCGGCAAAGACAAGTACATCCTCAGACGAATGAGTCAATTGAATCTGCCTGGCAGCACAATCAAGCTGAGCCTTGTGCTTAGAAAGCCAATCCATTCCGAGAATAAGATCAATATCCGAGTCACCAAGAACATTTGGAGAAGACAAGAACTTATAGTCACCCAATGTGATTGAAACATCCAGAACGCATACTCAAGAAGTCATCTGACGGGCCGGAGAAACAATAGCCAATGGTTTCAGCAACACTTGAGTAACAAAATCATGCTTAGATGCAAAAGGTCTCGAGATGAAACAATGCGATGCACCAGTGTCGAAAAGAACTCTTGCAGGAATATCGTTAACAGGAAGGTTACCCATGATGACATCTGACGAGTCCTCTGCCTGAGCTGCATTCACCATGTTGACCTTGGCGTACTTGGGATTATGCTTGACCACAGATGTACTTGCCGATCTCACAGGAGGAGGAGGAGGGAGACGCCTCTGATTGAAGCATTTGTTGGCATAGTGACCCTTCTGTTGGCACTTGTTGCACGTGACCTCTGAAAGCGGACGGTGGTACAGAGCACTTGATCTTGGAGCTTGAGACGAAGTCTTGTTCTGAAAGCCTGGGTTGGGTGGGTGGGAAGATCCACTGCCACTGTCGTGGAATTGTCACGGCAGATGTCCTTAGTGTCAGGACTTAGTCGCGAGGCCAACGCATCTATGTGGTAGCTTGAGAGGGGTTGAGCGGGACGAGAGACGCGATGTTTTACCCAGGTTCGGCCCCTCATGGTGGAGGTAAAAGCCTACATCCTGCTTCATTGATACTGATGATGATGATCATGGTTACAAGTGTGCTCTATCTCGAGAGCTATTGTCTAAACCTAACTTGTCCAACTTGTGGAACTTGTGAATCTTGTCCCCTTTGGGGAGCCCCGCCCCTCCTTATATATGTTGAAGGGGCGGTTTACATGTGGAGTTCTATTAGGATTAGGACTAGTCTATCTCTAATACAAACCGGATACAAGTCCAGGTCTTAGCTCCTTGTAAGATAATGTTCCTCATGCCTTTCCTCTTAAACCGGCCCACCATTAAACGTGAACCGGCCTTCTGGGTTTTGGGCCTTGTCATCCGTCGATCCCGCACGCCGGATCACCAGTGAGTCATAATGACCAGGTGGGTTGCTTGTAAACCGCCAGGTCAGGGCGGGTCGCTAGTAACTCACCAAGTGTCAGCGAGGTCTTCAGATAAACCGCCAAGTCCGGCCGGGTTAACTTCCGGCCGGTTTACACCGCGAGGTATATCCCCGACATTAGCCCCCAAGTTTAGCTTGGATTTATTCATGGTAAACTTATACTACAAAATAAACACAAGAACAAATTTGACAGGTTATGCTCCGGGTTAAGAATTTTTGTAAACCGGTACCTGATCATCCTTAAGTCCTTGTTATTTCCTCCTTCTGGGAAATCCGGGTCAACAGACCAGCTTCATAATCAATTTGCCGGCATTGGTTTGTCACCGAGAAATATTGTGAAGAATAACTCCTTTGACTCAGCTCCCAAAGCGCCGATTTAAGAAATATGGGTCTGAAAATACTTATCTGATATCCAGCCGGTTTGAAGATGTAAAACTTGCCGGTTTAATATTACCAAAATGGCCGGTTTATAAACATTGATGGCGCCGGATCATAATTGTTGTTGACACCGGGTGATGTAATTGATCTTCCTGATTTGCTCAAAACTGATAAAATGAAGATGTTCCTCCTTTATATGCACAATACCTGTAGCCCCCAAGTCTTAAGAGGAGAACATAGTGATAACTTAAGACTTGCTCCAATAAGTGTTTCAACCTTGAAGAAATCCGGTTTGTTCATCTCAAAACTGAATACTCCATATATGTAGCCCCCAAGTTCCGGGTTGTCATGCTTGCAGCAACCTGGGACTTATAATTACTTGATGCTCATAAAAACTTCAACCAGTGTAGCCCCCAAGGGCCGGGTCATTATGCAATAATGAGCAGGGACTTTGTAAGTATAATCTTGTAAACTTTGAACAGCAACGTGTGGCCCCCAAGGGCCGGCTTAGTAAGATAATACTGAACCGGGACTTGATATATATACTTTAATGAAAATAACATATTATAATGCAGCTTCCATCGTAGGGCTTGAACCCACGTCCACAAGGTTAAGAGTTTTGTGCTTTACCAACTGAGCAATGGATTCTTCAATATTATGGACGAAAACTTGTGTACCTTGAATTGTTGACAGGAGCAATTGGTAGCCCCCAAGGGCCGGCTAATTATAATACGATGAGTCGGGTCTTCAATAAGACTAGTAAAAATGACTTTGCATTAGCCCCCAAGTGTCATGGTGCATGCTTGCAGCGACATGAGACTTGCATGTAATTTCAATTTGAATAATGTAGCCCCCAAGTGCTGGGTTGTAAGCCTGCAGCGACTCGGGACTATTCCTTCCATTGTAGAATAAATCATATCCTTTGATAAAAGAGTAGACATTGCGCTATAGCGACTTTGAAAACCTTAATAATAAAAATCCAACCATGTTGGCTATTCAAGATAATATAATCCGGTATGAAAACCTTATTCATTCAACATCATAATGAAATTTCAGCCAAGTTTGGCTATTTGAATAATATAACCCAATGATTTATAAGCGCATGATTCCAATGGCGCAATCCAAATATATACTGGCGACTTGTTTTCCAAAGCCTGGCCGGTTTAACAAACCTGTTTCTGCATACAACAAGTTTAAAGTGTCCTGGCAGTTTATCGCCAGACGGGTCATAATACCCAACATATAACCCGGGTTTATAACCAAGGCTGCACTTAAGAATAATCAAATATGAAATATATCATACCTGTGACATTGAATCACATCGTTGGTTTTACCAACCTTTTGTAGTAAGGGTGATAACCCAAATCTTGAGTACTGATAACTCCTTCCATATTGTGCCGGTTTATAATAAAACCGTGTCGGGTTGTGATAAACACCGTGTTACTCCATAAGAGGATGTTAACAACAAGGATCAATCCGGGCAAATAGTCTCCGGATTGACGTGAACTGTGTTCCGTCAATTGATTGGTTAAAAAACTTTGTCGGTTTAAAAAACGCAATAAAAAGCAAAAAAAAACCCTTCAAAGAAAAGTGTAAATCAAGTGCAAAGACAAAACATTGCAAAAAAAGGTTTATTTGAGCTGATCAGATGGTGTTACCATGGCCGAACACGACCAAGATCCCGTTAGGTGTAACTATGGTTCTAGTCAGCCAGGTCCCCAAATGAAACCGTGGCATTTATGCCGATCAAGTGGCATGGTCATGGTTCTGGTTCGACCAAGCCCCCAAGTGATTCTGTGGCCTTAGGCCGATCAAAAGGCATGAGTGGTTCAGATGTGACCAAGTCCCCAAGTGATCTGGTGGCTCTCGCCTATCAAGAGGTATGGTATTGGTTCGGACACGACCAATCCTCCAAGTGATATAACACAATGCTTTTAAAAAGCAAACTCAAGGGGTAAACCGGAGGCCGCTTTAGAACAACTCCGTGTAACCACACATGATGTAAAAGACCAGAGACCCCGCTTTATGAAGCAGAACCCCCATGTGATCAATAATATGTCAGGCCAGTAAGGCGGGATACCCATGTTTGAACCGCGCATCATGGCAGCAGGTCCTCTTTGGCAATTTTTAACTTTTTGCAAGAGATAAATTCTTCTTGAACCGGGATCTTGAACCGGATATGGAGACCTTCAAAGCTTTGTGGGAGACATCTTTCCCTTGAACCGGATTTTAAACCGGAATCTTCATTTTTAGCCGGAAATTTTCTGACGGCCTTTAAACTCGAACTTGCGAGAAGCTAATTCCTTTTTGAACCAGAAATTCTTAAACCAGATTTGAGAGCTTCAGAGCTTTGTCGGAGAACAAATTTCCCTTGTACCGGATTGTAAACCGGAATCCTTTTCTGATGACCCAAAACTTCTTCATTGAGCCGGGATTTTGTAACTGTCATATACTTTCTAATCTGGAAATCTTCTGACAGCATGATGTGAATCCGGGACCGGGTTATCTTTCCCTCCAACGTATTGGGGTTCTTGACTTCACTGAAAGCCGGCAACGTTTGCTAAGTCATATCATTGTAGCCCCCAAGACTCAAGGTGGCTCGAGGAGTTGGCTTGAGATTCTCCATATTTGACCGTGATATAAACCGGCATAACTTGTATATCATTGGTGTTGACAGCATGATGTGAATCCACAGAAGGTTGAGGTGACTGCGGCGGGTTATAAATGATCCCGTATGAGCCGTGTCAGCAACTCGGCCAATGGTTCCTTCCAGCTGGATCCTTGAAGTTTTAACCAAACTGTAGTAGCGGCGACTTGTGTGCATGTCCATTGAACCATCCAGTGCAGACGATGGTTGATGATAATTTGCCTCCAATTTGTGGGAAGAAAGGCGGGCTTCCCAAGTAGTGACTTGCTCATAGTCCATAAACAGTTCATCCAGACAAGTGCGGCGCGGTATGTTGATGTAGACCAGGCCGCGAGAGACGAACGACAAAAGCGACCATAACATCAGAGGCAGCTCGAATAGATGAATCGGCCGCGGCATTGTAAACCGGTGCGGACGCATAAATCGACCGTATGCTGAGGTAGACCGGACTGCGGGGGACGGCGGCCTGTGCACGCTTTATTGGGTAATTCGCACGGTCCTGACGAGTTGATGCAGATTGGATCGCGATATAAACCGACATGGGTTATCCAAAAGCTCGGCGATATAATAATCCATTTTTACAATAGACAATTTGTCCTGCATTGGAAAACTTGCAAGCCAAAGTAATTGCCCCCTTTTTTTAAGAAAGCAATATATAATATAAAAATATAATGGATGGATTTCACTTGATATGTTAGCCAGAAAATATCCACTGCGGAGTTGTTGATTGCCATGGTGAAACTGAAATCAATTACGGGCGAGTCGGCCATGCGAGCAGACAGATGAATTGGCCACGGCGTTGAAAACCGGTGCGGACGAGCAAGTTGTCCTCCGCGTTGTAAGTCGGCGCGGTCGTAAAAGACGGCCACGGTGCTTTAAACCGGTGGTTGCGAGAGATGGCCACAGTGTTGTAAGCCGGTGTGGTCCGTATCCGCGGTGTAATGCCTCATTTGTAATGAACAATTTATCCTGCGAAACAATGCCACATACCAGAGTAACCATTCACACAAAAATTTATCTGTGTTATTAAAACAGACTGGACGGATATCACCTGATAGCTTTGGGTGGACGTAGCAATTGAAAGAATCTGAACTTGTAGCTCGACGTGATGAGTGACAGCGACTTGGGAAATCAATATGCTGTTTTTTGTGTGGAAATCACCACGTACTAGAAGTAGTACTAATTGATCAGGTAGTAGCAACAGCGATGTAGACTAGTGCCTCGGGACTTGAAGCCAGCAAAACAATCCATGGCAGGGGAAATTGATTGGCCCTCGAGTCCCGCAGCAGAAAATCACCGGATCAGACAACAATATTGGAGGCGTGCGCGTAGGAAAACTTCAGTCGGTCTCGGCTGGAACAGAAAACGATCCGTCCTCGAATCGATGGATCGCCAGACTCGTGTTGTGGCGCCCACGGGAACCGGACAACAGAGCCATCAAATCCTGCCAGTTTCAGCGGTTTTGAACTTTGCGCCGATCTGATCTGACATGTACCAGTAGTAGCAGTAATTCAGGTCCTGGGTGCTTGTCCACAGATGGTAAAACGTGGATGTGTTTCTTTGTCTGGCCACGCGGGGCTGCAGCGAATTTTGCCTCCAATCGGTCTCAGCAACTTCGTAGAACAGCGCAGCAGAAATCGACCCGGACGGGTCGCCAGGTCGCGTGCGGCCACGCACGCAACCCTAAATTTTTTCTTGAACCTTAAATCTCACAAATCTTTAAATCTGGACTGATGAACTTGGTGCTGATGCAAATCCTCTCAAACCGGCTATTCTTCATCTAGAAAAATTGTGAACTTCTCGATCCGTTGGAGAAATCCCTTCAAGAACTCAACACCGCCGTGCGCGAGCCCCACGGTGGGCGCCAACTGTCGTGGAATTGTCACGGCAGATGTCCTTAGTGTCAGGACTTATTCGCGAGGCCAACGCATCTATGTGGTAGCTTGAGAGGGGTTGAGCGGGACGAGAGACGCGATGATTTACCCAGGTTCGGCCCCTCACGGTGGAGGTAAAAGCCTACATCCTGCTTCATTGATATTGATGATGATGATCATGGTTACAAGTGTGCTCTATCTCGAGAGCTATTGTCTAAACCTAACTTGTCCAACTTGTGGAACTTGTGAATCTTGTCCCCTTTGGGGAGCCCCGCCCCTCCTTATATATGTTGAAGGGGCGGTTTACATGTGGAGTTCTATTAGGATTAGGACTAGTCTATCTCTAATACAAACCAGATACAAGTCCAGGTCTTAGCTCCTTGTAAGATAATGTTCCTCGTGCCTTTCCTCTTAAACCGGCCCACCGTTAAACGTGAAACGGCCTTCTGGGTTTTGGGCCTTGTCATCTGTCGATCCCGCACGCCGGATCACCAGTGAGTCATAATGACCAGGTGGGTTGCTTGTAAACCGCCAGGTCAAGGTGGGTCGCTAGTAACTCACCAAGTGTCAGCGGGGTCTTTAGATAAACCGCCAAGTCCGGTCGGGTTAACTTCCGGCCGGTTTACACCGCGGGGTATATCCCCGACAGCCACCTTTGCTCTTCTGCTGATAAGGCTGACGGAACGGTGGAGGAGGAAGCCAATACTTCTGCTGCTTAGCCACTTGAGTTGAGGAAGAAGGAGTTGCATCTCTGACTCGCTTCTTGGAAGCATCGCACTTCAGTTGAGCAGTATCTTGCTTCATTGCCATGTTGTAAAACTCATCGTACCTCTTGGGCTCAAAGAGAACGAGAGCTAGCTGGATTTCTTCTCTGAGACCACCCCTGAACTGATATATCATGCTCTTCTCGTCAGGGATGTCTTGCTTAGCAAAACGGGTGAGCTTCTAAAACATCTTGTTGTACTCGTAAACAGACATAGTGCCTTGCTTCAGGTTGCGGAATTCCTCACGCTTGCTTTCAACCACGCTTTGAGGAATATGATGAGCTTTGAAGTCTTGACGGAATTCATCCCAGGTAATCACACGGCCTCCTCTGGAATCTTTGTATTGCTGAAACCATTCTGCAGCTTGGTCTTTGAGTTGGGAGGAGGCGAACTTGACAAAGTCCTCAGGCCTGACGTTACTGCACTCGAAATGCTTGCATATGTCCACGAGCCAATCATCAGTGTCTGTTACCTCAACACAATTGCTGAAGGTCTTTGGCTGGTTAGCAAGGAACTGGTTGAGTGTAGCAAACTGATTCTGATTGTTTCCATGACCCTGGTTCCCTTGGTTGCGCTCTTGAAGAAGTTGCATGATCAGTTGCGTGTTTGCACTGGTAGCGGCCATCACAGCTTGCCATGCCTCCGGAGGTGGAGGTGGTGGTGGCGGATCAGGATTCGGAGTCGTGCGCATTGGAGGAGCCATCCTGAAGAGGTTGACATCCGTTAGCACATTGACAGAAAAATATTCAAGCTGAATCAAACGGATTGAAATTGCAACATATAGTCTTCACATCCGAACAAAATGAACGAATGCATTCCAATTGAAATGGTCACATTTCGATAAATTGAGAAGCCACTTAGAATTGAGGTAGAAGAAAAACAACAAGGTACGGACAAGAGCAAATACTTGGTGAGGATTACCCAATCCCAAACCAAATATCCGCGGAAGAAGAACTAGAGCTACAAGAATTCCCACCTATGAAACTCCCGAACCTTTCCGGTTGTGCAATCAGGTGTTGGGGATACAGGGGAAGCATAATATCTCACCCAAATCTAGCAAATCCTACATCCAGCTGTATCCATCCTTCAACACATAACCGAGAAAAACTTCGGAAATCATCTACCTCAACCTTCGAAAAGCATCCGTTATACGAGTTATGGCAATACTCCCGAACTCCCGCCCCAGTACTGGGTGGCGTCGAGGTTATCTCACCAACAACTGCATAAAAGAGATTTTCGATGTCGGCGAAACTCAGGTATTCCAGAATCTCAACGATAAAATTGTGACGACAACACCTCGGAGCTCAACTCCCCGGGACACTGCCACAACCCCTAAATGACAGGAGGCACCAAGAACAATGTTCTCGTCACAAATCGATCGAAACGATTCCAAGATACCCGCGTGATCCTAAATTTTTTTAGTGAAATTTGAGAAGAGAAGAGTCAAAACTCTACGTCAGGATGCCTTACCAGAGCGATGAAGGGACTGGGGAGTAAAAAGAATTCCTAAACTCTCCGATATATATAATCCTAAATGTCTCAAAACATTTTTCTAGACTCAACAACGCCAACGGTTCGATCAAGCAGGGGGATCCTAAGGTTGGGGAAGGCTTTGATACCAACTTGTAACGCCCTCGATGCGGCTATATCTCCTACGTGTCGAAGCACGACTTAGAGGCATAACCGCATTGAAAGCAATGTCGCAAGTAATGTAATCTTCACAACAACCCATGTAAATAGATAAAAGGGGAAAAGGTACATAGTTGGCTTACACTCACCACGTCACACAAATACATGAATAACATTACAATCATCCAATACACTCATGGTCCGACTACGGTACCAAAATAAAGATCAACCCCCACATGTGACACGGTCCCCGATCGCCCCAACTGGGCACCACTACTGATCATCTGGGAAAGAAACATAGTAACGACGAGAGTCTTCATCGAACTCACACTTGAGCTCAAGCACATCGTCTGGAACGGTATCATCGGTCCCTGCAACTGGTTTCGGAAGTAAACTGTGAGTCACGGGGACTCGGCAATCTCGCACCCTCGCGATCAAGACTATTTAAGCTTAAAGGTAAGGCAAGGTATGATGTGGAGCTGCAGCAAGCGACTAGCATATATGGTGGCTAACCAATTCGCAAAAGAGAGCGAGAAGAGAAGGCAAAGCACGGACGAAGAACTATGATCAAGAAGTGATCCTAGAACAACCTACGTCAAACATTACTCCAACACCGTGTTCACTTCCCGGACTCTGCCGAGAAGAGACTATCACGGTTACACACGCGGTTGATTCATTTTAATTAAGTTAAGTTTCATGTTATCCACAACCGGACATTAACAAATTCCTATCTGCCCATAACCGCGGGCACGACTTTCGAAAGTTCAAATCCTTGCAGGGGAGTCCCAACTTAGCCCATCACAAGCTCTCACGGTCAATTAAGGATATTCCTTCTCCCAAGACATTCCGATCAGACTCGGCATCCCGGTTACAAGACATCCTCGACAATGGTAAAACAAGTCCAGCAACACCGCCCGAATGTGCCAACAAATCCCGATAGGAGCTGCACATATCTCGTTCTCAGGGCACACTCAGATAAGCAATCCGTACAACTAAAACCAACCCTCGAGTTTCCCCGAGGTGGCGCTGCAAGGGGCTTTAGTTTGGACCAACACTCAGAGGAGCACTAGCCCCGGGGGGGGGGGGGTTTAAATAAAGATGACCCTCGGCTCCGGAAACCCAAGGGAAAAAGAGTCTAGGTGGCAAATGGTAAAACCAAGGTTGGGCATTGCTGGAGGTGTTTTATTCAAGGTGAACTGTCAAGGGGTTCCCATTACAACCCAACAGCGTAAGGAACGCAAAATCCGGGAATATAACACCGATATGACGGAAACTAGGGCGGCAAGAGTGGAACAAAACACTAGGCAAAAGGCCGAGCCTTCCACCCTTTACCAAGTATATAGGTGCATTAAGATAAACAAGATAATATGATGATATCCCAACAATAAACAATGTTCCAACAAGGAACGATCTCCAATCTTCACCTGCAACTAGCAACGCTATAAGAGGGGCTGAGCAAAGCGGTAACATAGCCAATCAACGGTTTGCTAGGACATGGTGGGTTAGAGGTTTGACATGGCAATTTGGGAGGCATGATAAGCAAGTGGTAGGCATCGTATCATATGCATAGCAAAAGAGCGAGCATCTAGCAAGCAAAGATAGAAGTGATTTCGATGGTATGATCAGCTTGCCTGCAAAGTTGTCAGAGTTGACTTGATCCTCGTAAGCGAACTCAACGGGCTCCTCGTTCACGAACTCGTCTCCCGGCTCTACCCAAACAAGAACAACAAGCAAACGGAACACAATCAACCACGTGCAATGCTCAAACAACATGATGCAAACATGGTATGATATGTGGGATGCGGTATGTGATGCATATGCAAGATTTGAAAAGGAATGATTGAACCTGGCCTCAACTTGGAAATACAAGAGTGCCACTGTAAAGGTGAGGTAATTTCGGTTGAAATCGATATAAAGATCACCGGAATCGGATGCACGGTTTGGAAATGGCAAGCAAAACAAATATGGCACCGATCTGCGATAATCAGCAAGTGACCAACTAAATGCATCAAGATAAATATGCTACAACACTCAAACATGACAACAAAATACATGGAAGGGATCCACTCATGATGCTTGACAAAAGATGAACACTGAGCTACGGCTAATTCATCCATTAACAGGTTCAAACAAGCATGGCAAAAGTGCAAATGATAACCGGTTTCAGACTTAGTGAAATCAACACAAGTCTGGAATTTATCATCAGGAAGCACACTTTAGAGCATGAAAACTACATGCTACAGGAACTTAACATGGCAAAGCAAGGCATGTAATGAAGCTACTTAAAGCACTTAACAAAAGTCCCTTAGTGACCTTGAGCCAAAATGGATCAGAAAATACAATTGCAAGCATGTGAACATGGCAAAAACATAAACAGATTTCAGACTTAGTGAAAAACTGGAGCATGCAAATCAGTTAACGAGTAGGTATGTTTACGAGCTCGATGCACTCACTACAGAGCATGGCATGAGAAACTAAGAATACACCCATCAAGAATACATAGCATAGAAGCTAGACATGGCAAGAACAACAACATAGCATCCACGGATCAATAGCAACATCCTCGGCAAAATCGCTAAACATGTCAACAATCTGCCAGGATTAACTTTATAGAAAAAGTAGAGCTCGATTGACTCAAGCTAGGTGCTCCATAAATGCAAACAAAGACATGTATGGATAGAGCACCACAATGTTAACAAAACACCCTTACTGATCATCCTCAAAAGAGGCACGAATCACTAGGAAACAACATGAACATATGACATAACGACAAAAACAGAACAAGGACTTGGTGAAATTCTAAGTCCCTGTAATCAGCATTACCGATTACGCTACTTTGCAAGCTTGTGCTAGTCACCACAAATATCACAAAAATACATGGCAAGCACCTCTGTAAAGATGACATGGCATATAACAGAACACATGTAGAGCTCAGGATCATATCATGCACACATTAAACATGGCAAAAATGACAAATAGCTATTTGCTGAAACAGATCTGCCAAATTCATCACATAGCCCTCTTCCAACAGCATTTTGGGCATCAAGATGAGCTCAAATGAAAATGATGCAATGAGATGAAATGATGTACTCGTCGAGGCGAACATTTCGATATGCTACACGCACAAATAGAAGCTACGCATGTAGAGTTTCAGGGATAAAAAGTCAACCGTCTGGAATAGATCTCAGATCTGGATCGAAGGCGCAGAAAACGAGGTTGGTCGATGCCGGAGTTCCTGTTCACCGGAGTCGTCGAAGGGGCTCGCCGGAGTTGCAGGGCGCGACTGGAGCTTGCCGGGCGGCGAGGGCGAAGAAGGGCGGCGAGGAGGCGGCGCCGGCGCGGCGAGGTAGCCGCGGACGCGGCGGCTGGGGCGGCGGACGTCGGTGGCGGGCGGCGGCCGGTCGGCGAACGGCCGCGCGGGAGAAGGAAGAAGACCCGGGCGGCGGCGGGTGAGGAGATGGGCCGCGGGGGCCTGCCCCGGGCCTCGCGGGCCGGCGTTGTGGGAAGCGCGGCGATGTGGGGCGCGGCCGGTGGACGAATCCGGAAGCGCCACGTGGCGGCAGCGGGGTGAAGCGGACGTGTCCGGCCGGACGAGGTTTTGTCCGGCGGCGTGAGGGAAGCGAGGAGACTAGGGTTTCGTCCGGATTTGGACGGGGAGGCACTTATATAGAGGTAGAGGGAGCTAGGGAGCTCCAAATTGAGCACGGTTTTCGGCCACGCGATCGTGATCGAACGCTCTAGATGATGGAGGGGTTTTTGGTGGGTTTTGGGCTAAATTGGAAGGGTGTTGGGATGCAACACAAACGAGGCCTTCTCGGTCCCTCGGTTAACCGTTGGAGTATCAAACGAAGTCCAAATGGCACGAAACTTGACAGGTGGACTACCGGTAGTAAACCAAGGCTGCATGACAAGTCTCGGTCCAATCCGGAAATGTTTAACCCCCACACACGAAAAGAGGTAGAAAGGACCACCGGAGGAGATAGGAGCGCCGGAATGCAAAACCGACAACGGGGAAATTGCTCGGATGCATGAGACGAACACGTATGCAAATGCAATGCACATGATGACATGATATGAGATGCATGACAAAGACAACAACACATGGAGACAAAAAACCCGACACCGAGGAAAATAAAATAACTTAGGCCGGAAAAGGCAAGAGTTGGGATACAGATAAGGTAAATTACATCCGGGGTGTTACATCCTATGACTTGTGTTGATTTCACGAAGTCTGAAACCTGTTATCATTTGCTCTTTTGACATGCTTGTTTGAACCTGTTAATGGATGAATTAGCCATAGCTCAGTGTTCATCTTTTTTCAAGCATCATGAGTGGATCCCTGCCACGTATTTTTTGTCATGTTTGAGTGCTGTAGCATATTTATCTTGATGCATTTAGTTGGTCACTTGCTGATTATCGCAGACCGGTGCCATATTTGTTTTGCTTGCCATTTCCAAACCGTGCATCCGATTTCGATGATCTTTATATCGATTGACGAAGCTATGTACCTAGGGTAGGGTCATGGACCTGTCCAAACTGCCCTACCCAAGGACATCTCTAGAAGAAATCACCTTTCAATCGACTTGGAGGTGTTCCACTTGACAGACTCGAAGACACTTGACCAAGAAGCGATCACTCGACCAAGACCAAACCACTCGACGGCCAGGAGACCTAAAGGCACTCCGCATGCTAACGGTCGGTTATTAAGTAGCCTTTATGGTCATCATAGCACTTTATTAGGGGCGTTATCAGTAACGATCGACCTTGATGTATTTAAAGCCCTGCATAACTGAGGGCCGGAGGGGTCCGGCGAACTCTATATAAGCCACCCCCCTCCTTAGTGTAAAAGGTTCGCACCCCTGTAATTCATACACGATAATCCAGTCGACCGCCTCCGGGCTCCGAGACGTAGGGCTATTACTTCCTCCGAGAAGGGCCTGAACTCGTAAACCTCGTGTGCTTACAACTTCTCCATAGCTAAGATCTTGCCTCTCCATACTTACCCCCCTATATTACTGTCAGACTTAGAACCACGACAGTTGGTGCCCACCGTGGGGCCGGTGTGTTTAGCGATTTGTTGGAGGAGTTGCGGTCTTTTCCGATCCGAATCATCATGGTTTCCGGCGGAGTTTTGGTGGAGGGCCGCGAGATCCGTCTCGGCGCGCTCACGTTCATCGCCGATGACTCCGCTTGGCTTCAGGAGGCTCCGCTCGACGTGGACGCGCTCCCTCTCCGCGGGGCGACGCACTTTCGCGCGTGCGTCCGCGGCATCCTTTTGCGGCAACCGTTGACCCACTATCGGTCGGCTCCTGTGCTGTCCTCCCTCCCTGTTTCCCGCCGGCGCAAGTGCTCCGGTCGGTCGAGACTTCAGAGGTGGATGAGACACGCGGTGGCACGCCAGTCGGCCACCCCTCAAGTCGCGGTGATCGAGCCCGACGAATCCCTCTACGGCCTGTTTGATCTGTCGACTGGCTCTACAGAGACCGCATCCGAGTGCGACAGCAGTGATCCGGCGGTGGAGGTTCTGATGGTCGATGGACCGCCCAGTCCTCCCGGTTTTCCCCGCACTGACGGAGGCGCGGGTGGAGGCGACCCGTCGCGTTCCCATGAGGAATATCTCCCCGAGCCTCCCACGTCGTTGCAGAGAGAAGAACTTCGTCGCCGGAACATGGATGCGCTGCACACTCCTATCGTCCGAGAAACCCCCGAGGCTCGTGCCTTGGAGGATGCGCGCCTGGCAAACTTGGCCGAGCGCACTCGACTGGAGAACCTCCAGCGAGCACTCGACGAGCGTGCACGACAACGGGTTCCCGAATCCAGTCGACGTCAGCTCTTCCCACCCCCGCAAGTATATTGAACTCCAATTCAGAATTTAGCAGCTGCAGCCCGTATAGCAGAGTTGATTCAGCCTTCCCAGTCGGAGGCTGGCAGAGGCTTGCTGCAGATCAGAGCGTTACTCCGGGCAGCAGGAGACCAGAATTCCGCTATTTCTCAGTCGCGGAACAGGATTCACAGCAGATCCATTGCTGCAGACACAGTCCAGTCGGCTCATAGCCCAAGATCGCCCCCGAGGCGTGAGGGACGTGGGGACCGGCGTAATCAGTACGGGAACCGTGAGCAATATGATCACCGATTCGATCGTGATGATCGACGTCGAGTGCCCACCCCTCCCCCGAGGAGCGGGTCGTATGCGCCTCGACAGCAAGATGATAGGCGCCCTCGTAGTGTTGGGCGAAGGATCCCAATCGACTCCAGGGAGCTAGGCTTTGATACGAGATCCATTCTCGTTCAAGGTTTGGTCGACAGGAACAGAGCTCACCGAGAAGGTCACGACAGAGATGCGCCTACCAGCAGCAGAGCACATGTTTCGGGGCCAGAGTGCTTTAGTAGCGCCATCAGGGTCGCTGTGATTCCTCCCAACTTCAGGTTGGCGACTGGAGTCAGCAAGTTCACTGGTGAGTCCAAGCCCGATACTTGGCTTGAATACTACCGAGTGGCCGTCCAGATTGGCGGCAGCAATGATGAAGTGTCCACGAAGCACCTGCCTCTCATGTTGGAGGGCTCGACCAGAGCGTGGCTGAACCAGTTAGCACCCAGCAGCTTTTACACTTGGGAAGATCTCGCCCGAGTGTTTGTCACCACATTTGAAGGAACATGCAAGCGACCGGCAGGGCTGACGAAACTGCGGTCTTGCGTGCAGAAGCTGAATGAAACTTTGAGGGATTACATCCAGAGATGGATCACGTTACATCACACGGTAGAGAATGTGCCTGACCACCAAGCAGTCTGTGCCTTCAAAGAAGGCATCAAGTACAAAGAACTGAATCTGAAATTCGGTCGGACCAGAGATATGTCTCTGAATCGGATGATGGAGATTGCCACCAAGTACGCTAATGGTGAAGATGAGGATCGACTCAGGAGTGGCAAGCTCAAGTCAGTCACTCAAGAAACCAGAGGAAATTCCAATCGGAAACAGAAGCGGAAAGCCGAGCCAGCTGCTCCCGAGGAAGCCTTGGCTGTAACCCAAGGAAAGTTTAAAGGGAAACCCAAAGGACCTTGGAACCCCAAGAAAGTTAAAGACCAGGACGGAAATGATGTGTTGGATTTGCCATGTCTTGTCCACACCAA
This sequence comes from Triticum urartu, assembly GCF_003073215.2. Taxonomy (NCBI): domain Eukaryota; kingdom Viridiplantae; phylum Streptophyta; class Magnoliopsida; order Poales; family Poaceae; genus Triticum; species Triticum urartu. The sequence goes on from NC_053028.1 coordinate 322,138,289, forward strand.
GAAAGATGAACAGGGTAATTTCATTTACCCGAAACATACCACTCGATAGTGTCGACTCTTGATCCAGCAGTTCCAGGGCAAGCAGCCCAAAGATAAGGAAAAGGAGTCAGACAAAGTTGAGGACAAGGAATATAGTGACGATGGATACCCCCAGGTCAATTCCACCCTGATGATTTTTGCTGATGCTGAAAGCAAAAGTCGACTGAAAGTTATCAACCGAGAGGTGAATATGGTTGCTCCGGCGACACCCAGTTATCTGAAGTGGTCTCAGACTGCCATAACATTCGACCGGTCTGATCAACTAACGCACATCGCCACCCCTAGGAGGCAAGCTTTGGTGGTCGACCCAGTTGTTGAAGGCACTCGACTGACCAAAGTCTTGATGGATGGTGGCAGTGGTTTGAACATATTATATGCTGAGATGTTAAAAGGGATGGGCATTCCGATGTCCAGACTCAGTACCAGCAACATGAGTTTCCATGGAGTCATTCCTGGGAAGAAGGCTGAATCACTCGGCCAGATTGCTCTTGATGTGGTTTTCAGTGATTCCAAGAATTACCACAAAGAAAAGTTGATGTTTGAAGTTGTAGACTTCCAGAGTGCCTATCACGCTATTTTGGGCAGGCTGGCTTATGCACGCTTCATGGCCCGACCATGTTATGTGTATCTCAAACTGAAGATGTCTGGCCCCAAAGGTGTGATCACTATTACGGGCAATCGAAAGAAAGCGGAAGAATGTTTTCAGAAAGGTTCAAAGATCGCTGATGCTCAGATGGCAGTGGTGGAGCTCCAGGAATACCAGAAGACTGCAGACCCGAGTGATTTGTTGCAAGCCAAGAAGCCCGCTACAGAATCAGCTTTTCAGTCGTTTGGCGAAACGAAGACAGCTCACATCCACCCGACCGATCCCAGCGCTGCTCCAACTCATATCTCAACAACACTCGACTCCAAATAGGAAGAAGCGCTCATCCAGTTCCTCCGTGAGAACTGGGACATTTTCGCATGGAAGCCTTCTGACATGTCGGGTGTTCCCAGGGAGCTGGCTGAGCACCGCCTAAGAGTCGACTCAAAAGTAAAACATGTCAAGGAACATCTCCGATGGTCCGCCGTCCAGAAGAGAAAGGCTATTGGCGAGGAGGTGGCTCGGCTCTTAGCAGCGGAGTTCATCCGAGAAATCTACCACTCCGAGTGCCTCGCCAACGTTGTCATGGTCCCCAAGAAGGACAAGTCACTTCGCATGTGCATTGACTTTAAACATATCAATCGGGCCTGCCCGAAAGATCATTTTCCTCTCCCCCGCATCGATCAGATAGTCGACTCGACTGCGGGATGTGAGCGACTGTCTTTTTTAGACGCCTATTCCGGGTACCATCAGATCCGTCTGTATGGACCTGACGAGATCAAAACAGCTTTCATCACTCCATTCGGGTGCTTCTGTTATGTTACCATGCCATTCAGCCTCAAGAATGCTGGAGCCACATTCATGAGGATGATTCAGAAGTGTTTGCTCACTCAAATCAGTCAGAATGTGGAAGCGTACATGGATGACATTGTGGTCAAGTCACGGAAGGGTTCCGACCTGCTGGCTGACCTTGCTGAAACCTTTGCTAACCTCAGGAGGTATGATATCAAGCTTAATCCATCAAAGTGCACATTCGGAGTTCCTGGCAGAAAATTACTCGGTTTTCTCGTTTCCGAACGGGGAATCGACGCGAATCCAGAAAAAGTCGGTACTATACTCCGAATGAAAAGTCCTGTGCGAGTGCACCATGTCCAGAAGCTTACTGGTTGCTTGGCCGTTTTAAGTCGATTCATATCTCGTCTCAATGAAAAGGCATTGCCTCTTTACCGATTGATGAAGAAGTCCGACAAGTTCGAGTGGACTCCCGAAGCTGATGCAGCGTTTGCAGAGCTCAAAGCTCTGCTCTCCACCCAGCCGGTGCTTGCTGCCCCAATCAGCAAGGAGCCTTTGCTGCTTTACATCGCAGCCACGGGACAAGTCATCAGTACGGTACTTACGGTCGAGCGGGAAGAAGAAGGAAAAGCCTTCAAAGTTCAGCGACCAGTATATTATATTTCTGAAGTTTTGACCCCGTCGAAGCAAAGATATCCTCATTATCAGAAGCTTGTATATGGGATTTATATGACCACAAAGAAAGTTGCTCACTACTTCTCTGATCATTCCATTACAGTCGTCAGCGACGCTCCATTGTCAGAGATCCTGCACAATAGAGATGCAACTGGTCGAGTGGCAAAATGGGCGATTGAACTCCTTCCTCTAGATATCAAGTTCGAGGCAAAGAAAGCTATCAAGTCCCAGGCAGTAGCAGATTTCGTCGCCGAGTGGATTGAATAGCAACTGCCGACTCAGGTTCACTCGAAGCATTGGACCATGTTCTTCGATGGTTCCAAAATGCTGAATGGTTCCGGTGCCGGGGTGGTGTTGGTCTCCCCCCGAGGAGATAAGCTCAGATATGTTCTTCAAATCCACTTTGATTCCTCCAATAACGAGGCAGAATATGAAGCACTTTTATATGGGTTGCGCATGGCCATTTCACTCGGCGTCCGATGCCTCATGGTCTATAGCGACTCAGATTTGGTGGTTAATCAGGTGATGAAGGAATGGGACGTCAGAAGTCCAGCCATGACTGGTTATTGCAATGCAATGAGAAAGCTGGAGAAGAAATTCGAGGGGTTAGAGCTTCATCACATACCCCGACTGAAAAATCAAGCAGCTGATGATTTGGCAAAAATAGGTTCCAAAAGAGAAGCCATTCCCAGCAATGTGTTTTTGGAACACATCCACACACCATCAGTTCAGGAGGATACCTTCACTGAAGAGGCCCCGCAGCCAAAAAGTGCCGCGGATCCGACTGAAGTTGAAGTTCCAGCTGTGGTCGACCTGATCATGGAAGTCTTGGTCATCACTCCCGACTGGACAGTACCGTACATCGCGTACATCCTAAGGAAAGAACTCCCAGAGGACGAAGAAGAGGCTTGACAGATCATCCATCGATCCAAGGCCTTTACAGTCATAAAGGGACTGTTGTATAGAGAAAGCGTGACTGGAGTCAGTCAGAAGTGTATAACACCAGAAGAAGGTCAGATGATCCTTGACGATATCCACTCAGGGACCTGTGGTCATCATGCGTCCTCTCGGACCATTGTGGCTAAAGCATACCGAGCGGGATTTTATTGGCCAAGGGCCAATGAAATGGCAAAAGAGATAGTCGACAAATGTGAAGGATGTCAGTATTACTCCAATATGTCGCACAAGCTCGCGTCAGCTGTGAAAACCATTCCACTCGTCTGGCCCTTCGCTGTTTGGGGGCTGGACATGGTTGGACCACTGAAAACAGGCAAGAGAGGCTTCACTCATGTGCTAGTAGCAGTCAACAAGTTCACCAAATGGATTGAAGCTAAGCCTATCAAGAATCTTGATGCTTGCACTGCTATCAGTTTCATCAGAGAGTTGATATTCAGATATGGAGTTCCGCACAGCATCATCACTGACAATGGGTCAAACTTCGATTCCGACAAATTCAGGGCCTTTTGCGCCTCTCAGGGCACACGAGTCGACTATGCTTCGGTCGCTCACCCTCAGTCGAATGGACAGGCGAAAAGAGCAAACGGCCTAATTCTCAAAGGACCGAAACCTCGATTGATGCGCGATCTCAAGCACGCAGCAGGTGCATGGTCGACAAGCTTCCATCAGTTCTTTGGGGATTGAGGACGACCCCGAACCGATCGACCGGAAGAACCCCATTCTTTCTGGTCTACGAAGCCGAAGCAGTCTTGCCGAGTGACATGCTTCACAATGCCCCTTGAGTCGAGCTCTACTCTGAAGAAGAAGCAGAACAAGCCCGGCAGGACGCAGTCGACCTCCTGGAAGAATAAAGAGAAATGGCCATGATCCGATCGACCATTTATCAGCAAGACTTGCGTCGATTCCATGCCAGAAATGTGAAGAGTCGAGCCTTCCAAGAAGGAGACTTAGTCCTCCGAGTGGATCAGCAAAAACCACACAAACTCACTCCTACTTGGGAAGGCCCCTTCATAGTCACCAGAGTCCTCCACAATGGAGCGTATCACCTCTATAATGTCGATCGCCAGATTGATGAGCCATGAGCCTGGAATACGGAGCTACTCCGCCCCTTTTATACTTGAATTCTCACTTGGATGAGATGTAATAAGAAAAAACTCCTGTAGTTTATTTATCAAAGACAAGAGCGTTATAATTTTCCCAGTGATTGTTATTGTTTTTGTTTGCGTAAGAAATCCCCCAGTGGGTGGCTTAGCTGCGAATCCGCTTCGCCTAAGTTTGTAAAAATAATTTCCTACCGAGTGGTGAGCCAGCCTCCCACTCGGGGGCTTAGCTGCGAACCCGTTTCGCCTAAGTATTTAAAAATCCTACCGAGTGGAGAGCGATCCTCCCACTCGGGGGCTTAGCTGCAGTCCAGCACTCGCCTAAGTTTTCTCACTCGGAGACTTAGCTGCAGTCCGGCACTCGCCTAAGTATTTAAAAATCCTACCGAGTGGAGAGCGATCCTCCCACTCGGGGGCTTAGCTGCAGTCTAGTACTCGCCTAAGTTTTATCACTCGGAGACTTAGCTGCAGTCCGGCACTCGCCTAAATTTGAAAAAATCCTACCGAGTGGAGAGCAACCCTCCCACTCGGGGGCTTAGCTGCAGTCCAGTACTTGCCTAAGTTCTCTCACTCGGAGGCTTAGCTGCAGTCCCGCACTCGCCTAAGTTTGAAAAAATCCTACTGAGTGGAGAGCAATCCCCCCACTCGGGGGCTTAGCTGCAGTCTAGTACTCGCCTAAGCTCTCTCACTCGGAGACTTAGCTGCAGTCCGGCACTCGCCTAAGTTTGAAAAAATCCTACCGAGTGGAGAGCAATCCTCCCACTCGGGGGCTTAGCTGCAGTCCAGTACTCACCTAAGTTTTCTCACTCGAAAACTTAGCTGCAGTCTGGCACTCGCCTAAGTTTGAAAAAATCCTACCGAGTGGAGAGCAACCCTCCCACTCGGGGGCTTAGCTGCAGTCCAGTACTCGCCTAAGTTTTCTCACTTGGAGACTTAGCTGCAGTCCAGCACTCGCCTAAGTTTGAAAAAATCCTACCGAGTGGAGAGCAACCCTCCCACTCGGGGGCTTAGCTGCAGTCCAGTACTCGCCTAAGTTCTCTCACTCAGAGACTTAGCTGCAGTCCGGCACTCGCCTAAGTTTGAAAAATCCTACCGAGTGGAGAGCAAACCTCCCACTCGGGGGCTTAGCTGCAGTCCAGAACTCGCCTAAGTACGAAACACATCTCAATCCTCAAGGACGACGAGGTGCAGGTCAACTGCCGCCTTCTCCTTAGGAGCTTCGCCACAAATACAATGTGCGCTCCATCCCGCTCTGCAGTAACGAGGCGCGGATCGACTGCCACCTTCCCCTGGAGAGCTTCGCCACAAATACAACGTGCGCTCCATCCCACTCCGCAAGGACGACGAGGTGCAGGACTACTGCCACCTTCTCTTGAGGAGCTTCGCCGACCCGCAAGGCCAATGAGGCGCAGGTCGACTGCTTCCTTCTCCTTCGGAGCTGCGCTACAAATACAAAAGTTGTCTCGAATGAAGAACGAGTTCACTCGGCAGGGGATTCATGAAGGTATTCAATGACAAACCAAGTTCAGATAAATCCTAAAGGTTTCAGACCACAGATCGAAGTGCTCGGGCATTCAGCCCGAAAGAGTTTAACGGTTACAAAAACCACTCGGCATTCCGAGGCAAATTTAAGGTGAGGCATAAAAGTTTGTTCACTCCGCGGGAGGAGGACTAGCAGGCTCGACGAACTCGTCTAAGTCGACGCCGTCGGTGATCCGAGTGGCTGCAGCGATGAAAGTCTCCATAAAAGATTGGAAGTCATGCTTCTGGGTGTTGGCGACCTTGATTGCTGTCAGCTTATCTTGTCGCACCTCCTTGCAATGAACGTGAACCAAAGACAGAGCCACATCAGCGCCACACCGGGCAGAAGACTTCTTCCACTCCTACACTCGGACAGGGATTTCATTAAGTCGAGTCATCAGGGACTCAAGATCATTTTGGAGCATGGCCTCTAGCCAAAGTGCCGGGTCGATCCGCGATATGGCGACCTTCAGTCGAGCCAAGTAGTCTACGACACCGTCGATGCGGGATTCCAGTCGGAGCAGATTCATGGCAGTTTCATCTTTCATGGGAGAATTGATTGGATCCAAACCTGGTTCAATCCGCCCAGTCTCCTCCTCGAAGTTCTGACAAAACTCTGCATTCACGATCCAAGGATAAGTCAATTTTCGTACGCTGAGTCGACACAGAAAAAAAACAGTCAGAACAAAATGTGCACCTTCAAGCTTGACGAACAACTTCTTGGCAAGGCTCCTCAGATAGCTCTCCAGATCGTCCCTCCTGCGAGCGATGCCTTCCATCTTCTCGCACAGGTTGAGGTTCTCCTTCTTCCAGCGCGAGCACTCCTTGTTGGCTTCGTTCAGAGCAGATTTCAGCTTGGTATTCTCTTCTTCCAACTGGCCGACCGAAGCCAGTTTCTGTTCAGCCAGAGCGGTTCTGTCGTCAGCTTCCTTTCGAGCAGCAGCCAAATCCCGATCCTTCTTCGCCAGATCTTCTCTCAGTTTTTCTGCAAAGAAACGATGCTTGATTCAGAGAGAGCAGAAGGGTACTCCAGCCTAAGACAGACCAGTCGACAAACTCATCTTACCAGTGGCGCCGTCCTTGACCTTTTGCAGCTCTGTCTTGGCTAGCTCCAAGTCAAGGTTCAGTTGAATCTGCTGTTTCTCCAAGTCAGCAAAGCGAGCTCCAAGATCGCAAGATTTCTGAAATCAAAGGAGAGAAGTTATTTTACAGCGAAAAATGACAAAGACATTAAGTACTAAGACTACGGTTGACTGCCCGCAGTCCACCATAGTCTCAGGGACTACACCCAATGGGTGCACTTTGCGTGCCCCCACCGGTTCTGATCCCACTCGACCGACCCTCCGGAGTCGAGTGCAGGGAGTAAAAAAAAGAGGAGAGAAAGTAGAACTCAGACCACAGTCGACTGCCAGCAGTCGACCGCGGTCTCGGGGACTACACCCAGTGGGTGCACTTGGCGTGCCCCCACCGGTTCTGATCCCACTCGACCAGATCGAGTGGAAGAGACAAACTACTAGTTCGGTTTACACTTGACAAAATACAAAGACTACAGTTGACTGCCAGCAGTCCACTGTAGTCTCGGGGACTACACCCAGTGGGTGCACTCAGCGTGCCCCCACTAGTTCAAAAATTCAATCGACGCACCTAGTGGGTGTACAGATGCAAAGATTTTCGGAAAGAGTCTTCAGATAGCATATCCTAACAGAACAAGCGGCGACCAACTAACCTGAACATTGCTCTGGAGAGCCGAGCTGGCATCGTAGGCAGCTTGGCTGGCGTCCCGCACCGTCTTCATCTTCTCCATCATAATGCCCGCCTGGCGTATGGCTTCCCTGGCAGCATTCACCTCGTCCTCTGGGACATGATGGGTCACAAAAACTGAATGCGGGTCGACAGGGGCCTGAGCAGTCGACAAGGAAGGCAAGGCACTCGACAGTGGCACGACGAAGGTAACAGAACCCCGATTGGCATCGCCAGCGTCCTGAACGACTGGCTCCGCCCTCGGCGTCGATTGTGGCACCTCGCTCGCAGGATCTTGCTTATTTTTCCTCGTCAAAGGCCTCTCGGGCTCTTCATCATCATCATTAGGGAGGTCAATAATGTTAGGAGCTGTTCAAAGTTCAATCGACAAAATCACATCACCTAATGGTACACATTGCAGTTGAATCGACCAAAATAAAGACAGTATGGCAGAAATCATACCCGGATTAGAAGTGACCGCATCCTCCATCACCTCATCATCGTCCCTGTAAGCTGAGGTCCCGGAAGTAGTAGCACTGACAGTTCCAAAGTTCGTCCGGTTAAAACAAGAAAAACAAACAGCACAGGGCGTCGAGTAAATATGAAGGGAGACACTCATGTGGAAGCGATGGGGATGTCAATCTTAATCTTCGGCAACGCCTTTCGAAGCTTCGGCTCTGCGACTTTGGGATGCTTTGACGCTTTTTCAGTCGGAGTTGGCGAAGAGGTCCGAGGACGCTTTGAAGACTGACCAGCTTGAGCAATCGCCTTTTCACGAGCGCTCGGGCGTTCTTGGTCAAGTTTGGACCGCCTCTCCCTGCGAGGAGGCGACTCGAGTTCTTCTTCCTCACTTGGATCGTCGCTTTCTTCGTCCCCTCCACCGTCAGAATCCCATTCGCCACTGTCATCGCCGCTCGCCTCTCCTTCCGGGTCCTGCTCTTGCTCTCCGTTGGGCATTAAATACATTTCAATAATGGCCTGAAAGAAAGCAGGAAGAACAAAGTCAGTCGACTCAGTATAGGCAACTGCGCGAGTGAATTCAGATTACAAACAAAAGCTCAGAATCGGACCTTCTCTGGTACATGAGACTGGTCGAATGGAGGAACTCTCCTGGCTCCCCTGGGGTTGTCCTTGTTCCCGGCCATGCCCGACAGCCACTTCTCCAGTGTGTCGTCATCGACCTCCTCCGGGTGAATCCGAGTGGAGTCTTCAAGACCCGAATACATCCACATCGGATGGTCTCGGGCTTGAAGAGGCTGGATGCGCCGCTGAAGGAAGTCCTCCAAGAGATCCATACCGGTGACCCCATCACGGATAAGCTGGACCACTCGCTCTACCAGCACCCTCACCTGCGCCTTCTCCTCCGGGAGGACCTTCAAAGGGGAGGGTTTCCTCACTCGGTCCATGGTGAAAGGAGGGAGGCCAGTCGACTGCCCTGGCGTCGACTGGTCTTTGCAGTAAAACCAGGTTGACTGCCATCCGCGAACTGAGTCGGGAAGAATCATGGCCGGAAAGGAGCTTTTCCCTCTCATCTGGACACCAAGACCCCCACACATCTAAATCACTTGAGTCCTCTCGTCACTCGGATTAGCCTTTTTCACCGTCTGGGAGCGACAAGTGAAAATGTGCTTGAAAAGGCCCCAGTGAGGCCGACAACCTAGGAAATTCTCACACAAAGAAACAAAAGCAGCGAGATAAACGATTGTGTTGGGAGTGAAGTGGTGGAGTTGTGCCCCAAAGAAGTTCAGAAATCCCTGAAAGAAAGGGTGAGGAGGCAAGGAAAATCCACGCTCGACGTGGGTGGCAAGGAGAACGCGCTCACCCTCCCAAGGTTGCGGCTCGGATTCCTTCCCCGGAAGCCGCGCCGATTCATAGGGGATCAGCCCTCCTTCGGCTAGGTCGTCGAGATCTTCTTTGGTGATCGTTGAGCGGATCCAGTCACCCTGGATCCAGCCCTTCGGCAGGCCGGTTCGCGAGGAGGATCCGCCCCGACTGGTAGCCTTCCCCTTCGACCTCGTCGTCGCCTTCTTCGCCCGCTCTAGAGCCGCCGTCTTCTCCTTCCCCATCGTCGCCGGCGAAACGCATACGGAGTGGTGGCGCTGGGGCGAGAGCGAGCGCGGCGAGGGAGCGTGAAGAGGAGAAGAGATAATGGGGACGCACTGTTCGAAGAGATCCCGGTCCGACGCCTTATATGAGGCCGCTTCCGAGTGGCTGACTGGTAGGCCCGGGCGGCCCTGTCAAATCCCGTAACAATCGCGCGCGTGATACGTGGCGAAAAAGGTGGTGCGGGGATCGAGGCGGCTCCGCTCTATCCCATCCGATTACTGCGGCCTCCCCCGTCCCGCACGCTTCCCAAAATTCGGATCCCGCGAAATCTGCGAGCAGCAGAACAACTTGTCAGACTGAAGATCTCCTCCGCACCGTCACTCGGAGCCTTTCAAGTAAAGAAACTCACTCGACAAAAAGCTAAGAATGGATCAAGGCGACTGAAAAGGAAGTTGCTGTCATCACTCAGGTTCATTGATCCGAAACCAGATATGCTCATGGCATGAAAAATGAGTCGGGAAAATTCTCAACTCCTTCCCCACTCAAACCTCGATCCATTCAGGGGCTAATGACGAAGCTATGTGAAGGAAATATGCCCTAGAGGCAATAATAAAGTTATTATTTATTTCCTTATATCATGATAAAAGTTTATTATTCATGCTAGAATTGTATTAACCGGAAACATAATACATGTGTGAATACATAGACAAACAGAGTGTCACTAGTATGCCTCTACTTGACTAGCTCGTTAATCAAAGACGGTTATGTTTCCTAACCATGGACAAAGAGTTGTTATTTGATTAACAGGATCACATCATTAGTTGAATGATCTGATTGACATGACCCATTCCATTAGCTTAGCACCCGATCGTTTAGTATGTTGCTATTGCTTTCTTCATGACTTATACATGCTCCTATGACTATGAGATTATGCAACTCCCGTTTGCCAGAGGAACACTTTGTGTGCTACCAAACGTCACAACGTAACTGGGTGATTATAAAGGAGCTCTACAGGTGTCTCCAAAGGTACATGTTGGGTTGGCGTATTTCGAGATTAGGATTTGTCACTCCGATTGTCGGAGAGGTATCTCTGGGCCCTCTCGGTAATGCACATCACTTAAGCCTTGCAAGCATTGTAACTAATGAGTTAGTTGCAGGATGATGTATTACATAACGAGTAAAGAGACTTGCCGGTAACGAGATTGAACTAGGTATTGAGATACCGACGATCGAATCTCGGGCAAGTAACATACTGATGACAAAGGGAACAACGTATGTTGTTATGCGGTCTGACCGATAAAGATCTTCGTAGAATATGTAGGAGCCAATATGAGCATCCAGGTTCCGCTATTGGTTATTGACCGGAGACGTGTCTCGGTCATGTCTACATTGTTCTCGAACCCGTAGGGTCCGCACGCTTAAGGTTTCGATGACAGTTATATTATGAGTTTATGAGTTTTGATGTACCGAAGTTAGTTCAGAGTCCCGGATGTGATCACGGACATGACGAGGAGTCTCGAAATGGTCAAGACATAAAGATTGATATATTGGACGGCTATATTCGGACACCGGAAGTGTTCCGGGTGATTTCAGAGAAAACCGGAGAGCCGGAGGGTTACCGGAACCCCCCCGGGAGAAGTAATGGGCCATATCTTAGTGGAGAGAGAGAGAGGAGCAGCCAAAGGTGGGCCGCGCGCCTCCTCCCCCTGGTCCGAATTGGACTAGGAGAGGGGGACGGCGCCCCCCTTTCCCTCTCCCTCCCCACTTCCTTCCCCCTCCTAGTAGGAGTCCTACTCCTACTAGGAGGAGGACTCCTCCTTGGCACGCCTATAGGGCCGGCCGGCCTCCTCCCCTTGCTCCTTTATATACGGGGGCAGGGGGCACCCCTAGAGACACAAGTTGATCCATGTGATCATATTCTTAGCCGTGTGCGGTGCCCCCTTCCACCATAGTCCTCGATAATATTGTAGCGGTGCTTAGGCGAAGCCCTGCGACGGTGGTACATCAAGATCGTCACCACGCCGTCGTGCTGACGGAACTCTTCCCCGACACTTTGCTGGATCCGAGTCCGGGGATCGTCATCGAGCTGAACGTGTGCTAGAACTCGGAGGTGCCGTGGTTTCGGTGCTTTATCGGTCGGGCCATTGAGACGTACGACTACATCAACCAAGTTAACGCTTCCGTTGTTGATCTACAAGGGTACGTAGATCACACTCTCCCCTCTCGTTGCTATGCATCACCATGATCTTGCGTGTGCGTAGGAATTTTTTTGAAATTACTACGTTACCCAACAGTGGCATCCGAGCCTAGGTTTTATATGTTGATGTTATATGCACGAGTAGAACACAAGTGAGTTGTGGGCGATATAAGTCATACTGCTTACCAGCATGTCATACTTTGGTTCGCGGTATTGTTGGACGAAGCGGCCCGGACCGACATTACACGTACGCTTATGCGAGACCGGTTCTCCCGACGTGCTTTGCACATAGGTGGCTTGCGGGTGACAGTTTCTCCAACTTTAGTTGAACCGAGTGTGGCTACGCCCGGTCCTTGCGAAGGTTAAAACAGCACCAACTTGACAAACTATCGTTGTGGTTTTGATGCGTAGGTAAGATTAGTTCTTGCTTAAGCCCGTAGCAGCCACGTAAAACTTGCAACAACAAAGTAGAGGACGTCTAACTTGTTTTTGCAGGGCATGTTGTGATGTGATATGGTCAAGACATGATGCTAAATTTTATTGTATGAGATGATCATGTTTTGTAACCGAGTTATCGGCAACTGGCAGGAGCCATATGGTTGTCGCTTTATTGTATGCAATGCAATCGCGATGTAATGCTTTACTTTATCACTAAACGGTAGCGATAGTCGTGGAAGCATAAGATTGGCGAGACGACAACGATGCTACGATGGAGATCAAGGTGTCGCGCCGGTGACGATGGTGATCATGACGGTGCTTCGGAGATGGAGATCACAAGCACAAGATGATGATGGCCATATCATATCACTTATATTGATTGCATGTGATGTTTATCTTTTATGCATCTTATCTTGCTTTGATTGACGGTAGCATTATAAGATGATCTCTCACTAAATTATCAAGAAGTGTTCTCCCTGAGTATGCACCGTTGCGAAAGTTCTTCGTGCTGAGACACCACGTGATGATCGGGTGTGATAGGCTCTACGTTCAAATACAACGGGTGCAAAACAGTTGCACACGCGGAATACTCAGGTTATACTTGACGAGCCAAGCATATACAGATATGGCCTCGGAACACAGAGACCGAAAGGTCGAGCGTGAATCATATAGTAGATATGATCAACATAGTGATGTTCACCAATGAAACTACTCCATCTCACGTGATGATCGGACATGGTTTAGTTGATTTGGATCACGTAATCACTTAGAGGATTAGAGGGATGTCTATCTAAGTGGGAGTTCTTTAAGTAATATGATTAATTGAACCTAAATTTATCATGAACTTAGTACCTGATAGTATCTTGCTTGTTTATGTATGATTGTAGATAAATGGCCGTGCTGTTGTTCCGTTGAATTTTAATGCGTTCCTTGAGAAAGCAAAGTTGAAAGATGATGGTAGCAATTACACGGACTGGGTCCGTAACTTGAGGATTATCCTCATTGCTGCACAGAAGAATTACGTCCTGGAAGCACCGCTGGGTGCCAGGCCTGCTGCTGGAGCAACACCAGATGTTATGAACGTCTGGCAGAGCAAAGCTGATGACTACTCGATAGTTCAGTGTGCCATGCTTTACGGCTTAGAATCGGGACTTCAACGACGTTTTGAACGTCATGGAGCATATGAGATGTTCTAGGAGTTGAAGTTAATATTTCAAGCAAATGCCCGGATTGAGAGATATGAAGTCTCCAATAAGTTCTATAGCTGCAAGATGGAGGAGAACAGTTCTGTCAGTGAGCATATACTCAAAATGTCTGGGTATAATAATCACTTGATTCAATGGGAGTTAATCTTCCAGATGATTGCGTCATTGACAGAATTCTCCAATCACTGCCACCAAGCTACAAGAGCTTCGTGATGAACTATAATATGCAAGGGATGAATAAGACTATTCCCGAGCTCTTCGCAATGCTGAAAGCTGCGGAGGTAGAAATCAAAAAGGAGCATCAAGTGTTGATGGTCAACAAGACCACTAGTTTCAAGAAAAAGGGCAAAGGGAAGAAGAAGGGGAACTTCAAGAAGAACAGCAAGCAAGTTGCTGCTCAAGAGAAGAAACCCAAGTCTGGACCTAAGCCTGAAACTGAGTGCTTCTACTGCAAGCAGACTGGTCACTGGAAGCGGAACTGCCCCAAGTATTTGGCGGATAAGAAGGATGGCAAGGTGAACAAAGGTATATGTGATATACATGTTATTGATGTGTACCTTACTAATGCTCGCAGTAGCACCTGGGTATTTGATACTGGTTCTGTTGCTAATATTTGCAACTCGAAACAGGGACTACGGATTAAGCGAAGATTGGCTAAGGACGAGGTGACGATGCGCGTGGGAAACGGTTCCAAAGTCGATGTGATCGCGGTCGGCACGCTACCTCTACATCTACCTTCGGGATTAATATTAGACCTAAATAATTGTTATTTGGTGCCAGCGTTAAGCATGAACATTATATCTGGATCTTGTTTGATGCGAGACGGTTATTCATTTAAATCAGAGAATAATGGTTGTTCTATTTATATGAGTAATATCTTTTATGGTCATGCACCCTTGAAGAGTGGTCTATTCTTATTGAATCTCGATAGTAGTAACACACATATTCATAATGTTGAAGCCAAAAGATGCAGAGTTGATAATGATAGTGCAACTTATTTGTGGCACTGCCGTTTAGGTCATATCGGTGTAAAGCGCATGAAGAAACTCCATACTGATGGACTTTTGGAACCACTTGATTATGAATCACTTGGTACTTGCGAACCGTGCCTCATGGGCAAGATGACTAAAACGCCGTTCTCCGGTACTATGGAGAGAGCAACAGATTTGTTGGAAATCATACATACAGATGTATGTGGTCCGATGAATATTGAGGCTCGTGGCGGATATCGTTATTTTCTCACCTTCACAGATGACTTAAGCAGATATGGGTATATCTACTTAATGAAACATAAGTCTGAAATGTTTGAAAAGTTCAAAGAATTTCAGAGTGAAGTTGAAAATCATCGTAACAAGAAAATAAAGTTTCTACGATCTGATCGTGGAGGAGAATATTTGAGTTACGAGTTTGGTGTACATTTGAAACAATGCGGAATAGTTTCGCAACTCACGCCACCCGGAACACCACAGCGTAATGGTGTGTCCGAACGTCGTAATCGTACTTTACTAGATATGGTGCGATCTATGATGTCTCTTACTGATTTACCGCTATCGTTTTGGGGTTATGCTTTAGAGACGGCCGCATTCACGTTAAATAGGGCACCATCAAAATCCGTTGAGACGACGCCTTATGAACTATGGTTTGGCAAGAAACCAAAGTTGTCGTTTCTGAAAGTTTGGGGCTGCGATGCTTATGTGAAAAAGCTTCAACCTGATAAGCTCGAACCCAAATCGGAGAAATGTGTCTTCATAGGATATCCAAAGGAGACTATTGGATACACCTTCTATCACAGATCCGAAGGCAAGACTTTTGTTGCTAAGTTCGGAAACTTTCTAGAGAAGGAGTTTCTCTCGAAAGAAGTGAGTGGGAGGAAAGTAGAACTTGACGAGGTAACTGTACCTGCTCCCTTATTGGAAAGTAGTGCATCACAGAAAACTGTTTCTGTGACACCTACACCAATTAGTGAGGAAGCTAATGATAATGATCATGAAACTTCAGAACAAGATACTACTGAACCTCGTAGATCAACCAGAGTGAGATCCGCGCACAGAGTGGTACGGTAATCCTGTTCTGGAAGTCATGCTACTAGATCATGATGAACCTACGAACTATGAAGAAGCGATGGTGAGCCCAGATTCCGCAAAATGGCTTGAAGCCATGAAATCTGAGATGGGATCCATGTATGAGAACAAAGTGTGGACTTTGGTTGACTTGCCCAATGATCGGCAAGCAATTGAGAATAAATGGATCTTCAAGAAGAAGACTGACGCTGACGGTAATATTACTGTCTACAAAGCTCGACTTGTCGCAAAAGGGTTTCGGCAAGTTCAAGGGTTGACTACGATGAGACCTTCTCACCCGTAGCGATGCTTAAGTCTGTCCGAATCATGTTAGCAATTGCCGCATTTTATGATTATGAAATTTGGCAGATGGATGTCAAAACTGCATTCCTGAATGGATTTCTGGAAGAAGAGTTGTATATGATGCAACCGGAAGGTTTTGTCGATCCAAAGGGAGCTAACAAAGTGTGCAAGCTCCAGCGATCCATTTATGGACTGGTGCAAGCCTCTCGGAGTTGGAATAAACGCTTTGATAGTGTGATCAAAGCATTTGGTTTTATACAGACTTTTGGAGAAGCCTGTATTTACAAGAAAGTGAGTGGGAGCTCTGTAGCATTTCTGATATTATATGTGGATGACATATTACTGATTGGAAATGATATAGAATTTCTGGATAGCATAAAGGGATACTTGAATAAGAGTTTTTCAATGAAAGACCTCGGTGAAGCTGCTTACATATTAGGCATAAAGATCTATAGAGATAGATCAAGACGTTTAATTGGACTTTCACAAAGCACATACCTTGACAAGATTTTGAAGAAGTTCAAAATGGATCAAGCAAAGAAAGGGTTCTTGCCTGTGTTACAAGGTGTGAAGTTGAGTCAGACTCAATGCCCGACCACTGCAGAAGATAGAGAGAAAATGAAAGATGTTCCCTATGCTTCAGCCATAGGCTCTATCATGTATGCAATGTTGTGTACCAGACCTGATGTGTGCCTTGCTATAAGTCTAGCAGGGAGGTACCAAAGTAATCCAGGAGTGGATCACTGGACAGCGGTCAAGAACATCCTGAAATACCTGAAAAGGACTAAGGATATGTTTCTCGTATATGGAGGTGACAAAGAGCTCATCGTAAACGGTTACGTTGATGCAAGCTTTGACACTGATCCGGACGATTCTAAATCGCAAACCGGATACGTGTTTACATTAAACGGTGGAGCTGTCAGTTGGTGCAGTTCTAAACAAAGCGTCGTGGCGGGATCTACATGTGAAGCGGAGTACATAGCTGCTTCGGAAGCAGCAAATGAAGGAGTTTGGATGAAGGAGTTCATATCCGATCTAGGTGTCATACCTAGTGCATCGGGTCCAATGAAAATCTTTTGTGACAATACTGGTGCAATTGCCTTGGCAAAGGAATCCAGATTTCACAAGAGAACCAAGCACATCAAGAGACGCTTCAATTCCATCCGGGATCTAGTCCAGGTGGGAGACATAGAGATTTGCAAGATACATACGGATCTGAATGTTGCAGACCGTTGACTAAGCCTCTTCCACGAGCAAAACATGATCAGCACCAAGGCTCCATGGGTGTTAGAATCATTACTGTGTAATCTAGATTATTGACTCTAGTGCAAGTGGGAGACTGAAGGAAATATGCCCTAGAGGCAATAATAAAGTTATTATTTATTTCCTTATATCATGATAAAAGTTTATTATTCATGCTAGAATTGTATTAACCGGAAACATAATACATGTGTGAATACATAGACAAACAGAGTGTCACTAGTATGCCTCTACTTGACTAGCTCGTTAATCAAAGATGGTTATGTTTCCTAACCATGGACAAAGAGTTGTTATTTGATTAACGATCACATCATTAGTTGAATGATCTGATTGACATGACCCATTCCATTAGCTTAGCACCCGATCGTTTAGTATGTTGCTATTGCTTTCTTCATGACTTATACATGTTCCTATGACTATGAGATTATGCAACTCCCGTTTGCCAGAGGAACACTTTGTGTGCTACCAAACGTCACAACGTAACTGGGTGATTATAAAGGAGCTCTACAGGTGTCTCCAAAGGTACATGTTGGGTTGGCGTATTTCGAGATTAGGATTTGTCACTCCGATTGTCGGAGAGGTATCTCTGGGCCCTCTCGGTAATGCACATCACTTAAGCCTTGCAAGCATTGCAACTAATGAGTTAGTTGCGGGATGATGTATTACAGAACGAGTAAAGAGACTTGCCGGTAACGAGATTGAACTAGGTATTGAGATACCGACGATCGAATCTCGGGCAAGTAACATACCGATGACAAAGGGAACAACGTATGTTGTTATGCGGTCTGACCGATAAAGATCTTCGTAGAATATGTAGGAGCCAATATGAGCATCCAGGTTCCGCTATTGGTTATTGACCGGAGACGTGTCTCGGTCATGTCTACATTGTTCTCGAACCCGTAGGGTCCGCACGCTTAAGGTTTCGATGACAGTTATATTATGAGTTTATGAGTTTTGATGTACCGAAGTTAGTTCGGAGTCCCGGATGTGATCACGGACATGACGAGGAGTCTCGAAATGGTCGAGACATAAAGATTGATATATTGGGACGGCTATATTCGGACACCGGAAGTGTTCCGGGTGATTTCGGAGAAAACCGGAGAGCCGGAGGGTTACCGGAACCCCCCCCCCCGGGAGAAGTAATGGGCCATATGGGCCTTAGTGGAGAGAGAGAAGGGGCAGCCAAAGGTGGGCCGCGCGCCTCCTCCCCCTGGTCCGAATTGGACTAGGAGAGGGGGGCGGCGCCCCCCTTTCCTTCCTCCCTCCCCACTTCCTTTCCCCCTCCTAGTAGGAGTCCTACTCCTACTAGGAGGAGGACTCCTCCTTGGCGCACCATAGGGCCGGCCGGCCTCCTCCCCTTGCTCCTTTATATACGGGGGCAGGGGGCACCCCTAGACACACAAGTTGATCCTCGTGATCGTTTTCTTAGCCGTGTGCGGTGCCCCCTTCCACCATAATCCTCGATAATATTGTAGCGGTGCTTAGGCGAAGCCCTGCGACGTAGAACATCAAGATCGTCACCACGCCGTCGTGCTAACGGAACTCTTCCCCGACACTTTGCTGGATCGGAGTCCGGGGATCGTCATCGAGCTGAACGTGTGCTAAGAACTCGGAGGTGTCGTAGTTTCGGTGCTTGATCGGTCGGGCCGTGGACACGTACGACTACATCAACCGGTTAACGCTTCCGCTTGTCGGTTCTACAAGGGTACGTAGATCACACTCTCCCCTCTCGTTGCTATGCATCACCATGATCTTGCGTGTGCGTAGGAATTTTTTTGAAATTACTACGTTACCCAACACTATGTACCTAGGGTAGGGTCATGGACCTGTCCAAACTGCCCTACCCAAGGACATCTCTAGAAGAAATCACCTTTCAATCGACTTGGAGGTGTTCCACTCGACAGACTCGAAGACACTCGACCAAGAAGCGATCACTCGACCAAGACCAAACCACTCGACGGCCAGGAGACCTAAAGGCACTCCGCATGCTAACGGTCGGTTATTAAGTAGCCTTTATGGTCATCATAGCACTTTATTAGGGGCGTTATCAGTAACGCCCGACCTTCATGTATTTAAAGCCCTGCATAACTGAGGGCCGGAGGGGTCCGGCGAACTCTATATAAGCCACCCCCCTCCTCAGTGTAAAGGGTTCGCACCCCTGTAATTCATACACGATAATCCAGTCGACCGCCTCCGGGCTCCGAGACGTAGGGCTATTACTTCCTCCGAGAAGGGCCTGAACTCGTAAACCTCGTGTGCTTACAACTTCTCCATAGCTAAGATCTTGCCTCTTCATACTTACCCCTCTATATTACTGTCAGGCTTAGAACCACGACATCGATTTCAACCAAAATCACCTCACCTTTCCAGTGGCACTCTTGGATTTCCAAGTTGAGGCCAGGTTAAATCATTCCTTGTCAAATCTTGCATATGCATCACATATCGCATCCCGCATAGCATACCATGTTTGCATCATGTTGTTTGAGCATTGCACGTGGTTGATTGTGTTCCGTTTGCTTGTTGTTCTTGTTTGGGTAGAGCCGGGAGACGATTTCGTGAACGAGGAGCCCTTTGAGTTCGCTTACGAGGATCAAGTCAACTCTGACAACTCTGCAGGCAAGATGATCATACCCTCGAAATCACTTCTATCTTTGCTTTCTAGATGCTCGCTCTTTTGCTATGCCTATGCTACGATGCCTACCACTTGCTTATCATGCCTCCCAAATTGCCATGTCAAACCTCTAACCCACCATGTCCTAGCAAACCGTTGATTGGCTATGTTACCGCTTTGCTCAGCCCCTCTTATAGTGTTGCTAGTTGCAGGTGAAGATTGGAGATCGTTCCTTGTTGGAACATTGTTTATTGTTGGGATATCACTATATTATCTTGTTATCTTAATGCACCTATATACTTGGTAAAGGGTGGAAGGCTCGACCTTTTGCCTAGTGTTTTGTTCCACTCTTGCCGCTCTAGTTTCCGTCATATCAGTGTTATGTTCCTGGATTTTGCGTTCCTTACGCGATTGGTTTATAATGGGAACCCCTTGACAGTTTGCCTTGAATAAAACTCTTCCAGCAATGCCCAACTTTGGTTTTACCATTCGCCACCTAGCCTCTTTTTCCCTTGGGTTCCACGGACTCAAGGGTCATCTTTATATAAACCCCCGGGCCAGTGCTCCTCTGAGTGTTGGTCCAACCTGTCAGCTGTCGGTGGCCACCAGGGGCAACTCTGGGCTGGCCTACAGGAACCTTGGACAATCCGGTGTGCCCTGAGAACGAGATATGTGCAGCTCCTATCGGGATTTGTCGGCACATTCGGGCGGTGTTGCTGGTTTAGTTTTACCATTGTCGAGGATGTCTTGTAACCGGGATGCCGAGCCTGATCGGAATGTCTCGGGAGAAGGAATATCCTTCGTTGACCGTGAGAGCTTGTGATGGGCTAAGTTGGGACTCCCCTGCAGGGATTTGAACTTTCGAAAGTCGTGCCCGCAGTTATGGGCAGATGGGAATTTGTTAATGTCTGGTTGTAGATAACATGAAACTTAACTTAATTAAAATGAATCAACCGCGTGTGTAACCGTGATGGTCTCTTCTCGGCGGAGTCCGGGAAGTGAACACAGTGTTGGAGTAATGCTTGACATAGGTTATTCTAGGATCACTTCTTGATCATAGTTGTTCGACCGTGCTTTTGCCTTCTCTTCTCGCTCTCTTCTGCGAACAGGTTAGCCACCATATATGCTAGTCGCTTGCTGCAGCTCCACATCATACCTTTGCCTTACCTATAAGCTTAAATAGTCTTGATCGCGAGGGTGCGAGATTGCTGAGTCCCCGTGACTCACATATCTAGTTGCAGGTGAAGATTGGAGATCGTTTCTTGTTGGAACATTGTTTATTGTTGGGATATCACCATATTATCTTGTTTATCTTAATGCACCTATATACTTGGTAAAGGGTGGATGGCTTGGCCTTTTGCCTAGTGTTTTGTTCCACTCTTGCCGCCCTAGTTTCCGTCATATCGGTGTTATATTCCCGGATTTTGCGTTCCTTACGCGGTTGGGTTATAATGGGAACCCCTTGACAGTTCGCCTTGAATAAAACTCCTCCAGCAATGCCCAACCTTGGTTTTTACCATTTGCCACCTAGCCTCTTTTTCCCTTGGGTTTCCGGAGCCCGAGGGTCATCTTTATGTAAACCCCCCCGGGGCTAGTGCTCCTCTGAGTGTTGGTCCAAACTAGAGCCCCTTGCAGCGCCACCTCGGGGAAACTCAAGGGTTGGTTTTAGTTGTACGGATTGCTTATCTGAGTGTGCCCTAAGAACGAGATATGTGCAGCTCCTATCGGGATTTGTCGGCACATTCGGGCGGTGTTGCTGGACTTGTTTTACCATTGTCGAGGATGTCTTGTAACCGGGATGCCGAGTCTGATCGGAATGTCTCGAGAGAAGGAATATCCTTCGTTGACCGTGAGAGCTTGTGATGGGCTAAGTTGGGACTCCCCTGCAGGGATTTGAACTTTCGAAAGCCGTGCCCGCGGTTATGGGCAGATGGGAATTTGTTAATGTCCGATTGTAGATAACATGAAACTTAACTTAATTAAAATGAATCAATCGCGTGTGTAACCGTGATAATCTCTTCTCGGCGGAGTCCGGAAAGTGAACACGATGTTGGAGTAATGTTTGACGTAGGTTGTTCTAGGATCACTTCTTGATCATAGTTCTTCGTCCGTGCTTTGCCTTCTCTTCTCGCTCTCTTTTGCGAATAGGTTAGCCACCATATATGCTAGTCGCTTGCTGCAGCTCCACATCATACCTTGCCTTACCTTTAAGCTTAAATAGTCTTGATCGCGAGGGTGCGAGATTGCTGAGTCCCCGTGACTCACAGTTTACTTCCAAAACCAGATGCAGGGACAGATGATACCGTTCCAGACGATGCGCTTGAGCTCAAGTGGGAGTTCGATGAAGACTCTCGTCATTACTATGTGTCTTTCCCAGATGATCAGTAGTGGTTCCCAGTTGGGGCGATCGGGAACTTGTCGCATGTGGGGGTTGATCTTTATTTTGCTACCGTAGTCAGACCATGAGTGTATTGGATGATTGTAATGTTATTCATGTATTTGTGTGACGTGGCGAGTGTAAGCCAACTATGTATCTTTTCCCCTTTTATATATTTACATGGGTTGTTGTGAAGATTACCTTACTTGTGACATTGCTTTCAATGCGGTTATGCCTCTAAGTCATGCTTCGACACGTAGGAGATATAGCCGCATCGAGGGCGTTACATAGACTCTACGTTCACATACAATGGGTGCAAGACAGTTTTGTCAGGACCCCGATCCTAAGTCACACCGATCTAGCATGTAGCACATCATATCACTTTGCGGCCTCATGCACGGTATCCCCACGGGTGCCACCTTACCGGGCTCGGGACCGTTTGCGCCTTTTGGCTCACGTATATGATAGTGTCGCTAGCATCCATATGACAAAGAACCTGGACTGACATGACAAGTTGTGAACCCAAAGTGGCACTAACTTACAAGGACAGGCATTCATGACCCAACAACGAACGTGTCGGTCATCAGCGAGTGAATCCGGGCTGTAGCAAGCTAACAGGACTCCAGTAGACACCGCGTGACATTTCCCCGTAGGGACAGGCACAGGAACGAAGAAGGACACATGCCGGCCAGCCTTAGTGTTCCGGAGCAGTAGCAAGCTACCATGGCTCAGTGGAAGCACTATGAGACATTTCCCGGTAAGAGAGGCTACCAAGGATAAACAACTAGGTTGTCGGATCCCACACATACCAAGCATTCCGAATCATACGCACAATATGCTCGATATGTGCAAATACAACATGGCACCACAACAAAACTCTACAACTCAAAGTATTTATTCATTAGGCTCCGAAAAGCTAGATATTACAAACATGGGTCTGATGACCCAGCATTCAAGTCATACAAGCAACAAGCGCATGCGGAAGCTTAACTTGTCTGAGTACAGACAACTACAAATGAAAAAGGCCGAGAAGCCTGACTATCTACAAGACCCTGCCGAGGGCACAGGATCATAGCTGAGGTAACAAGCTAAACGTCGAAGTCCATGCGGAACTACTAGTGATACTGAAGTCCCTCTGCAAAAACATAAATTAAGCAAACGTGAGTACAAATGTACCCAGCAAGACTTACATCAGAACAAGCTACATATGCATCAGTATCAACAAAGGGGGTGGTGGAGTTTAACTGCAGCAAGCCAGCTTTGACTCAGTGGCTATCCTGAACTACGTATGCAAGTAACTCTTTTGGGGTGGCGCACACGAGTCCACATATTCACCAATCAATACACCATTATGGATCCGCCCCCGTCTCCCTACGAGAGCGCCATTCATAGCACTCACGCTTATCTTGCGCATTCTAGAGTATCCACTTTCACTTGTCTATGAACTATATAGGCAACCCAGGGTCCTCTACCGTGGACGCGGCTATTTGAATGGATCATTTATAACCCTGCAGGGGTGTACTTCTTCACACATGTTTCCACCCCTTAGCGTCTGCACACGACATGTGCTCGGCAGACTTCAAGCGAAAGCCGACGTTGGTGTAGACCACGACCTGACTAACCACACAAGTCTCTAGTCCAGGTTTATTGCCTATTCAGGTTCCATCCGCAGGGAGTCTGGCCGAGGTTTCCACTACGGCCCCGAACGATGTGTACAGGGTTCCCGAGGGACCAAATGGGTAACTCGGTACACCGGGCCACGTGCATATCGCATCACAACCCCCCGGGTCAGTGCCGTGCATGGCCTCCAGCATACTACAAACACCAGAAACTACTAGCAACTCCTGGACAGAGGACAGGGGTGGTTAATAAGTCGAGCGGGGTCATATTTCAGGGCCCAACGTGTGGTAGTAGTTGTTCATGGATCACAAACACAGAACTCAGTTCCTGAGGACGGTTTCAATGAGACAACCCTCCATGTACTCCTACATGGCCTCTCACTGCTACCTTTACCAAATCATGTTCACACACTTAGCTCACACGCAGTAGGACATGTTCATCACCATTCCAATTCATCCCCGATGAATCGGACCTGACTCAACTCTAAGTAGTAGCAGGCATGACAAACAAGCAGGAATGAGTAGGCACAGCAGGGCTCAAACAACTCCTACTCATGCTAGTGGGTTTCATCTATTTACTGTGGCAATGACAGGTCATGCAGAGGAAAGGGGTTCAACTACCGCATCATGTAACAGTTGAATCGTTGTTGTCATAATGCAGTAACAAAGAGCAGGAGCGAGAGAGTGGGATTGTATCGGGATGAACAAGGGGCTTTTGCTTGCCTGGCACTTCTGAAGATAGTATAGCTCTTCATCGGTGTCATCGAACTCATCGTCGGAACCACGTCTACTAAGAGGGGACAAATACCGGCAAGCAGAGGAAGAACACAATCAATGCAATGCCACAATATGATGCATGAATGTGACATGGAAAAATGTTGTGATTTGAGCTAATGCAACTAGCAACGATTTAAATGGAGTTGGTTTGAACCCTAGGTTCAAATTCAAACTCCATATGTTAATGTTCATATGCCATTTATTTTATTCCACTTATACAGTAGTCATAAGTTGTTCTAACATGCATGAAAATGTATAGATGGATAGATTGGATTTTTCTGATCATTTTTCATATATAAATTATTTCATTTGGAGTTATAGATTAATTTCTATGAATTTTAGAAGTTTTAACTATTTTCTAGAATTTCCTGGATTATTTTTAATCCAAAAAATGTTAACCGCGTTGGCATGACGACAACATGACGTCGGTAGGTCAACAATGCCAGTCCAGGTCAAACCCGACGGCTGGGACCCACGCATCAGTGTCACAGGGCTGGTTTGGGTGGATGACAGGTGGGACCAGTCAACGCTGACTTGGGCAAAGTCAAAGCTGATATGTGGGGTCCACATGATTAGCACTAATCTAAATAGGCAATTTATACTAACCTAATTAGGCTTAGGGACCCACACGTCAGTCGCTCTAGAGGGGTGATTAGTGGGCTCATTAGCCGCTAATGGCGTTGCCACATCAGCGTCACCGGAGTTACGTCGGCGGCGACCAAAACGCGGTGGAGGCACACTGGAGCGGCTTGGGTTTCGCCTACATGCCGCGGTTTAAGCCACGGTTGGTCTATACGGCGAGTTGAAGCTCGCGCGCATCTAATGGAGCAAGCAGGGGGGCTGCGGTGGTCTATGGTGACAGCAGCAGCGAGCTAGGCGGCGGCCGGAGTTCGCGCAACAGCGGTGTGGGCGGTGCGGGGCACGGAAGGAGCCGTGGACGGTCGTGTTCGACTCACGGGAGTGTGGTGAGTGCAGCGGTGAGCTCGAACGCGAGCTTGCGCGGTCATAGCTACGATGGCGACATGGCCGGCGGCGGGGAGCTCTCGGGCTCGACGGAAACGACGGCTACGGTGACGTTCGGGAAAAAAGAAAGGGGGGTCGGGGAGAGGAGCTCACGGCGGTCACGTCAAGAAGCTCAGCGGGCTCGAGGAGGGGCTGGTGACGGTGTGTGGTCGCCGGCGATCTCGGCGACCGAGGTTGAAGAAGACGGTGGTGAGGGCGTTCGGGGCGTCCGGCGGGGCTTGGCTCGGTGAAGAGGGCGAGGAAGACACGTCGGAGCTTCCGGACTCAGCGGCAGGGCGAGGGGTGGCAGGTGGCCACGGGTATGGTGATCGGCGTCGGCGAGCTCGCTCAGTCGAGCTCGTGTTCTTGCGGAGGAAAAAGTGGGTGAGAGTGAGAGGGTTGTGCACGGGGCGTGCGTGGCGTCGTCCGGGAGGTCCCGACGGAGGTGGCAAGCAAGAGGTGGCCGGGGCGCGTGCTTGCGTGCGGTGGCTACGCGCCTCTCATCCTCCTGGCGGGAGGTTGAGGGTGACCTGCGCTGGCCAGTGGGCTAGGCCGCTACAGTGCCAGATCAGGTAGGCTGGCCCAAGTAACTCTCTCTCTCTCTCCGCCCCTTTTCCTATTTTGTTCTGTTTTCTATTTCTGTATTTGTTTTTGATTTAGTTTTGGCACTAAACCATTTTGTAAAATTTTGAAACTTTTTGTGGGCACTCTCTGAATTATTCCAATGGCCCTCACCAAGTTTCAAAATTATTGGAGCCACTAAATATTTTATAAGGATTAATAGCTCCAATTCAAATACATCAAGGTTTAATTCAAAAATCCTGAAATGTCCTAGAATTGTGTGCATCATTTTTGGCAGAAGTTTTCACCCCTTCCAAAATTGATGAACTTTTCTGAAGGCCATTTGGGGTTCATTGAAAAGATTTAGTTATGACCCTAGTTGAATTTCATTTGCTGCTAGGGTTTATCAATCCCCATTTCAAATTTCTTGAATTTAAACATGATGACATGAATGCTTTCATGCAATTACTTACAAGCAATTCTAGGGTTGTGCTATATGAAAATTTATCAGAAAAATTCAATCTATCCATCTGTACCAGTTTCATGCATGACAAACCAACTTATACCTACTGTATAAGTGAAAACACATAAAGGGCATGTAAGATGCTTAAGTTTGGAGTTGCATTTGAATCCTTGATTCAAATGAGCTCCATTGAACTTGTTGCTAGATGCATTAGCATAAACCACATCACATCTACATGCCATGATCATGCATCATATTGTTGCACATGCTTGTGTACTGATTGCCGACACCGTCCTTCTCGATAGGTCCTGCTCCGGAGACCGTTCCAGAGTACCTGTCAGAGGAGCAGTGCCCCCTTGTTGATCTACCAGGCAAGCAAAACCTCCTTGGTCATTCTGATACAATCCCACTCTCTCTCATGCTCTCTTTTATTGCATTGGAACAACAATGATTCAACTGCTACTTTGTGTTGCGGTAGTTGAACCCATTCCTCTGCATGACCTATCATTGCCACAGTAATTAGTTGAAACCCACTAGCATGTATGGGAGTTGATTGAGCCATGTTGTGTTCCTACCATGCCATGCCTGCTATTGCTTAGAGTTGTGTCAGGTCCGATTCACTGGGAATGAATTGGAGTGTTATGCCATGTTCTGATGCTGAGAGTTAAGCGTGTGAACACGATTTGGTAAAGGTAGTGGTGAGAGACCATGTAGGAGTACATGGTGGGTTGTCTCATTGGGACCGTCCTTAAGCACTGAGTTCTGTGTATGTTGTCCAAGACTAGCTACTACCACACATTGGGTTCCGATAACTCGACCTCTCTTGGCTTATTAACCGCCTCGATCTCTGTCCAGGAGTTGCAACTAGTTTCTGGTGTTTGTAGGTAGTGCTATTTTTCTACCGAGTGGAACCCGGCAGGGTGGACTTGGGACAGACTAGGCACCATGGCATGGTGTACCAAGCGTAGATCCATCCGGCGAGGTGGGCTTGGGAACCCCGCACACATCGTTTGGGGCTGTGAGAGAAACCCCGACCGGATCTCCTTGCGGATGGAACCTGAATAGGCGATAAACCTGGACTAGGGTCTTGCGTGGTAGGTTAGGTCGTGGCCGACACCCTCGCCAGGCTTCCGCTTGAAGGTTGCCGAGATACATGACATGTACATGGCGGTAAGTGGCGAGAGTGTGTGTGAAGAAGTACACCCCTGCAGGGTTAACATGATCTATTCGAATAGCCGCGTCCTCGGTTATGGATGCTTGGATACTTATATGGTACATAGACAACTTGAAGTGGATACTCTAAAATGCTCAAGAAAAGTGTGAGTGCTATGGATGTCCTTCTCGTAGGGAGACGGGAATGAATCCATAGTAGTGTATTGATGTGGTGATTAGTGAACTCGTATGCGCTTTCTCACCTCAAAGAAGTTCCTCGTAGTCGTAGAACAGGATAGCCACTGAGTCAAAGCTGGCTTGCTGCAGCCAAACCCGGCATTGCCTTCTTGATACTAATGCATGTATGATAGGATCTGATATAAGTCTTGCTGAGTACCTTTGTACTCACGTTTGCTTTATTTATGTTTTGCAAAGGAGACCTCAGTCTCACTAGTAGTACCTCATGGACTTCAACGAGTAGCTTGTTACCTCAACTACGATCTTGTACCCTTGGGTGGGTCTTGTAGATAGTCAGGCTTCTCAGCCTTTTTCATTTATAGTTGTCTGTACTCACACATGCATGTTATGCTTCTGTTGCTTGTATGCTATGAATGATGGATCATGTGACCCCTGTTTGTAATAAATGCTATGTGGCTCTTCTGGGCCTTTATCTATACTAGTTGACCCGTTGCGTCAAATGGCGCAGAGACCCGCTAAAGCCATGTTGTCGATGAAAATAGTTTCATTTTGCAAGGACCTTTACGATATCAATAGTAGAAAGCTCATTTTTAAACCATGGTATATTGGAAATATGGTTATCACGCTGCGAAATCCGAGTTTGAAAAAAATGTATAACATGTACAGACCAGCTAAGGAAGCATTGTTTTAGTTGAAAATATGGTTATCATGGACCCGTTGCGCGTGCCAAATCACGCTAAATCCATGTGCGTAATGAAAAAATATCCATGATTTAATCCTCTTTAATAAGAAACATGGTGAATTGTTGTCTACAATAATATGTATATCCGCATTTTAATTTGATAGCACAGACCCATTTGAAATCATGTATGCAAATGGCGCAGAGACCCACCAACACGTGTGCTTTGAAAAATAATCCATGTATCAATAGACTTGCTCATGGGCAGGCATGTATGCCAACTTAAACGCCCGTGTGTACATCTATCTATTTATTTTTGTACGTGGAGAAGAGTTGGGTAAATGTAGGCGAGTATAGGTTGATACTTCTAGCCTTTTTCAGTTGTTTTCGTCATCTTCAGTGGAGGAAATATCAATTACTCTTTGGGAGCTTTGCCTTTTCCATGCTCTAATGCACCTGCATTTTGGTTTGTTGTCTGAATGTTCAGAATTTATGCTTGAGCTCACTTGACGGATGGATGGTAAATTAATCTAGCTTTTGTGTTGCGGAAGAAAGACAGGGCGCAAGCTGTTTTAAGTTAGGTGAACATTGCACACCACCACAAGTTTGGTCACTTATGGTAACAAGTACTTAGGTTCACATTTAAAACGTCTTAGCAGGAACAGATGTCACTGAAGCAACTTGAAAATTATTCGATACAGCCAAAAATTTTGCAAAATCGGACACTTTCCAAGCAAAGAAGCGCCATTTCAGCAGAGGTTCTGAAGACTACATGTAACAGGAAGTGTTCCATCCTGCATTAGCAAGTAGGAGAAAATGTCAAGGGCTGAAAAAAGAAGAATGGGGTATTTAACTGTGAATCTGAATCGGAGAAGAGGCGAGTTGACTGCCATACAAAACTTCCTTCTCTAAGACTTGATATCTACAATCAACAACAACAACAAAGCCTTAAGTCTCAAACCAGTTGGGGTAAACTAGAGGTGAAACCCATAAAATCTCGCAACCAACTCATGGCTCTGGCATATGGATAGCAAGCTTCCACGCACCTCTGTCCATAGCTAGCTCTTTGGTGGTACTCCAATCCTTCAGGTCTTTCTTAACAGACTCCTCCCATGTCAAATTCGGTCTACCCCGCCCTCTCTTGACATTCTTCGCACGCTTTAGCCGTCCACTATGCACCGGAGCTTCTGGAGGCCTGCGCTGAATATGCCCAAACCATCTCAGACGATGTTGGATAAACTTCTCTTCAATTGATGCTACCCCAACTCTATCTCGTATATCATCATTCCGGGCTCGATCCTTCCTCGTGTGGCCACACATTCATCTCAACATACGCATCTCCGCCACACCTAACTGTTGAACATGTCGCCTTTTAGTCGGCCAACACTCAGCGCCATACAACATTGCGGGTCGAACCGTCGTCCTGTACAACTTGCCTTTTAGCTTTTGTGGCACTCTCTTGTCACAGAGAATGCCAGAAGCTTGGCGCCACTTCATCTATCCGGCTTTGATTCGATGGTTCACATCTTCATCAATACCCCCATCCTCCTGCAGTATTGACCCCAAATACCGAAAGGTGTCCTTCTGAGGTACCACCTGGCCATCAAGGCTAACCTCCTCCTCACACCTAGTAGTACCGAAACCGCACATCATGTACTCGGTTTTAGTTCTACTAAGCCTAAACCCTTTCGATTCCAAGGTTTGTCTCCATAACTCTAACTTCCTATTTACCCCCGTCCGACTATCATCAACTAGCACCACATCATCCGCAAAGAGCATACACCATGGGATATCTCCTTGTATATCCCTTGTGACCTCATCCATCACCAATGCAAAAGATAAGGGCTCAAAGCTGACCCCTGACGCAGTCCTATCTTAATCGGGAAGTTATCAGTGTCGACATCACTTGTTCGAACACTTGTCACAACATTATCGTACATGTCCTTGATGAGGGTAATGTACTTTGCTGGGACTTTGTGTTTCTCCAAGGCCCACCACATGACATTCCGCGGTATCTTACCATAGGCCTTCAAAAAGTCAATGAACACCATATGCAAGTCCTTCTTTTGCTCCCTATATCTCTCCATAAGTTGTCGTACCAAGAAAATGGCTTCCATGGTTAACCTCCCAGGCATGAAACCAAACTGATTTTTTGGTCACGCTTGTCATTCTTCTTAAGCGGTGCTCAATGACTCTCTCCCATAGCTTCATTGTATGGCTCATCAGCTTAATTCCACGATAATTAGTACAACTCTGAACATTCCCCTTGTTCTTGAAGATTGGTACTAATATACTCCGTCTCCATTCTTCTGGCATCTTGTTTGCCCGAAAAATGAGGTTGAAAAGCTTGGTTAGCCATACTATCGCTATGTCCCCGAGACCTTTCCACACCTCAATGGGGATACAATCAGGGCCCATCGCATTGCCTCCTTTCATCCTTTTTAAAGCCTCCTTGACCTCAGACTCCTGGATTCGCCACACAAAACGCATGCTGGTCTCATCAAAGGAGTCGTCCAGTTCAATGGTAGAACTCTCATTCTCCTCATTGAACAGCTTGTCGAAGTACTCCCGCCATCTATGCTTAATCTCCTCGTCCTTCACCAAGAGTTGGCCTGCTCCGTTCTTGATGCATTTGACTTGGCCAATATCCCTCGTCTTCCTCTCTCGGATCTTGGCCATCTTATAGATGTCCCTTTCACCTTCCTTCGTGCCTAGCCGTTGGTAGAGGTCCTCATATGCCCGACCCCTTGCTTCACCAACAGCTCGCTTTGCGGCCTTCTTCGCCATCTTGTACTTCTCTATGTTGTCTGCACTCCTATCCAGGTATAGGCGTTTGAAGCAATCTTTCTTCTCTTTAATCGCCTTCTGGACATCATCATTCCACCACCAGGTATCCTTATCTTCGCTTCTCCTTCCCCTGGACACTCCAAGCTCCTCCGAGGCCACCTTACGAATGCAAGTCGCCATCTTCGTCCACACATTGTTCGCATCTCCTCCTTCCTCCCAAGGGCCCTCCTTAATGCCCCTCTCCTTGAACGCTAGAGCTACCTCCCCCTTGAGCTTCCACCACTTCGTTCTAGCGACTTTGGCACGCTTATCCCGCTGGACACGAATCCGAAAGCGGAAGTCAGCAACCACCAGCTTATGCTAGGGTACAACACTCTCTCCAGGTATCACCTTACAGTCTAGGCACGCACGCCTATCTTCTCTTCTCGAGAGGATGAAATCAATCTGGCTAGAGTGTTGGCCACTACTAAAAGTCACCAGATGTGATTCTCTCTTTCTAAAGAGGGTGTTAGCTACAATCATGTTGTAGGCTAGGGCAAAGCTTAAGACATCTTCTCCTTCTTGATTCCTGATGCCATAGCCAAAGCCCCCGTGCGCCCCTTCAAAACCTGTGTTAGATGTGCCCACGTGGCCATTGAGGTCTCCTCCTATGAAGAGCTTCTCACCAATCGGTACTCCTAACCATGTCTTCCAGGCCTTCCCAGAACTCCCTCTTGGTGTTCTCATTGTGGCCTACTTGCGGGGCATATGCGCTGATAACATTGAGAACCAAGTCCTCAACTACCAGCTTGACTAGGATAATCCGGTCCCCACGTCTCTTTGACGTCTACCACTCCATACTTGAGGCTCTTGTTGATCAAGATGCCTACGCCATTTCTGTTTGCAGCCGTCCCTGTGTACCACAGCTTGAAGCCGGTATCCTCCACCTCCTTCGCCTTCTGTCCTCTCCATTTGGTTTCTTGGACGCAAAGGATATCAACACCTCTCCTCACCGCTGCATCAACTAGCTCCCGAAGCTTCCCTGTCAGAGACCCTACGTTCCAGCTACCTAAGCGAATCCTCCTAGGCTCGGCTAGCTTCCTTACCCTTCGCACTCGTCGAGTCAAATGCGAAGACCCTTGCCCATTTTCCACTACATCCGGGCGCCGATGTAGCGCGCCACTAAGGATGCGACGACCCGATCCTCACTCACTTGCCACCGTATCCGGATCAAGATACAGCGCGCCACCTTGGGGGTGACGGCCCGGCCCTTGCCCATTTTCCACCACACCCGGGTTCCGATGTAGCGCGTCGCTGAGAGGGTTACGCCCCAACGAAAATCTTTTGGGTTTCATCTCCATAAGAGTGGCTGAGTTTTTACGTTGGCTCGCCAAGCCTATCACAACCCTCCTCCTTTACCCGGGCTTGGGACCGGCTATGTTGAGACAACATAGGCGGAGTTCGATCCAGGAAAACTATAGTGAATACAATAGTAAAAAGTGTATGAAGAAGTCCCAAGAAAAAAATCAAAATCTTTCATACTTTTATTTTTTGCGGGGTAAAACCTTTCACATTACAATGTGCTGAAGATTTTCCCAACAATTAAATCAACCATATACGCAAGAGTCAATTGCCCATTCACTGGTCACCAAAGAACAACAATTTAAGGAGCATAAGTCGACTAATTACAACTGCAGATAAGTTGACTACAAACCTTCCTGGCTATTACTATAGTAAGCAATCGGCAACTCTAAGTACGGTAACAAAGCAAGTCTCCTGATTCTAATAACAACAGCACTAAGTTGTAAAGGCTTGTGTTACATCAATTTATCCCATTGTGCGCATGAAAAAATGAATTGCTAGATATATGTTTCCAATCAACTATCGTATGAATTCGTCAACTTTTATCTGGAGATTTTGAAGTAGCAAAGTATTCCCTCAACTTACAAAATTGGAAAGATCAAGGCTTTTGCTAAGCTGGGAGCATTCATATGACATGTTAGTCTTCAAAATTGATCTCTAACTAAAAAAGAGCTTGCTGAACTGAAAATCTGTACTACATGCACAACTTCTGTCAGGAAAGTGATAGTGGTTTAGAAGCCTGATCCGCTAGAGTATCATCACCGGAAATTTGATTGATCATCCAAGATGATTTAACCAGAACTGAAAGCAAACGATCTTATACATGAATACCTATATGGTTGTAATCAGAACTAAAACACACTATTTTAAACATGGGCGGGAAAGTATAAATGAGTGCAGTATTTGGGAGATTATGATGGTGTACTAAACATAAATATAACCAGTCAGCTTCTATAGGGAATGCAAATACTCATGGAATAAAAAAAATAGAGCACATCTTTGCAGAAATAAGGTACAGGTTTCCTTACCTGTAGGCAAAATGTAACATACTATTTTATTTCTTGCAGCCCTTAGCATCCTGTCAAAATTAATAAGAAGTCATGTCAGATGGTCTGTGAAAGCGGATACATGAATGGTGCTAACATGATATATTTTCTGCTTGCTAGCAAGTTATTAAGCAAGATCATCAAATATTTCTTTATAGACCACATGTGAGTTTTGCCACGTTTTCAGGAGAGTTATTTTCAAATTTGTAATCTGAGGACTGACCAAGAGATACTCACATCAGTCAAAATAGGAATCCTAGGCGCTAAATTTGAGATGTCCATGATTACTCCAACGTAGTAACCAACCCATACTCTGTAAACTGAGCTTTTTAAATACTTCAAAAAGAAGTATACATACAAGAATGTGTCTTCCATAGGTATGTTTACTTTTTCTAAAAGTGTATTCAAATGGGAGTAGTATGTAAAAAAGGTGAAGACTAATAATGTGGTATGCATATATCATAATTATTATGAATACACTGGTAGGTGTAAAAAAGGCTGAATTGAAATGGCCGCAAATTTCCTCCAGCCACGAATGTAGCCATACCCATGGTGTCCAAAGAGCACCTTCTGGTTCTTGGTGAATACCTTGCGCATGGTGGGGCACAACCACTCTAGAAGAGAGTGGCAGCTAGGCGAGGCAGATTAAGACCTGAGCGAGGGCTGCAAAGTGAAAGCCAGAGCAGAGTGGTGATTGTAGACTGATGATTATGAATAAAAACATACAAATCTAATAGATTTGAGATTTGTTATACTTATCCAATTTGTACATTTTGTAATATAATTCAGCACTAATGCCATTACACCATCTAGCATCATCTAGGATTTTAGCATCTCTAGCTCTAGTAGTCTAACAAAGCATAGAACTGAAAATAAACACTCAATTCAGGAAGTTTTTATGAACTGTACGCCACATAAGAAATGCCCTATGTGCTTGCAATCCGACAGCCATCTGATTTTCCATTCTTCCAACCACCGGCGCATCATTTTCACATAAAACTTGCACGCCCAGGCATTTTTTTGTACAACTACGAAATGAGCAGTAAATTAGGAATGTGTCGCCAATCAAAATGAAGTCCACTTCCCATAATGTTTGTAAAGAAATCAACATCATAAAGCTCTTGGACTACCTTCCATTCAAGCTGACCATGAAGTTTTGCTGCTGGAATCCTCTTTGGAGATGTAACAACCTGTAGAAAATAAATAACTTATATGACTGGCACAGCAAAAACATATCATCATGCAAAATATAGTTATGTACATTCAACAAGATATAGATGACAACATTCTATGAGAAGAAATCACACTGTCCTATAGAGCACAATCAAACTATTCCTAGTTCAGTTTAGTATAAAAGTACTAAATTACTAAAGGAGAGCTAGTTCTCACATAGGAATAAAATAAGATCAATCACACAGGGTCTGACATTCATATAGATACAAAAATATCTATGTAACATCACGACACTTGCAAGGTACTCCCTCCGTCCCAAAATAAGTGACTCAATTTTGTACTGAAGCTAGTACAAAGTTGAGTCACTTATTTTGGGACAGAGGGAGTAACTGTAAAGCATGCACATTCCACCCAAATCTGAGAACTTGTTGTAAATATGTTACAACATTCAACGAAGATTGCCTTTTTTGTCGGGCGCCTGTTCACGTAGGCCTCAAGTTTTGTGGGGCTCCTGTTCACGTTCTTGCTTGTTACTCCTTCTGAACCTGGAGCACCAAAGCCTGCAGCTATTTTTCCTCACACTAAATTAGGAACCACATAAAAACTATTTGCCAATTGTAGCACTCACTGATAGAAATGGTTAAGTAGAAAAATTCAAAACAAAAAACGGAACAACAAAAGGAAGCTCACCAAGCTAACTCCTAGTTGAGCTTCATGTTGTCGCACTGATGGATCACGTCCATTGTCCGGGGGGGCAATGGGAGATCTACATGTGGGGAAAGTATGTTGGCGCTCTCGCCATGACCTCAGACAATGCACATGGAACAAGTGCCCACAAAGCAGCTTCTTTGCTATTGTCGTCTCTTCACGACAGATAATACATGTAACATCACTCCTGAATCCATAAATATATCTAAATCATAAACAAGAACCATAGTTGAATAAACTGAAACAATGCCAGTGAAATTAAATAACTCACACATTAAGCTCATCTGCTGTAGCATCTGGAAAGCGTCCATTCATGGTGGAAGTTATCTTTCTGTGGTGCACATAATCTGAAACACGAATTTTGAAGTTGCGCAAGGTCTCATACAGCTCACGGATCAAGTGTAGTGGGACACCATGGTTCCTGATATGGTATAAAATCAGATATAGGGAAAGATCTTCATAAGAGAACCGACAGGAAGATATCTATGAAGAAGAGCATATATAAAGATAAGTGCGCAAGGTCACAGATAAGCTCCAAATAAAATGTATACACTGCCTTTTTCTCTCATTGACCTTCCGTTAGAAATAGCTTATTTTTAAAGCCAAACCTCAAACATCTAGCACAACAGGACACAATGTAAATTTTTAGAGGACGAATCATCACACCAACAAAATGTATACAGTTAGGCCAACAACATATACACATGCATAGTGGTGAATACACCTGATAAAAATATAAAGGCTGGGCACTGGATACCCTTATACCCATTGCTAACATGACCCACCATGCAAACGGTTACCAACAGAACTGAATATCAAGATAACCAGGGAAAACAAATTACTAACAGAACTATGTATGTTGTGCAGCTAATCAAACATCTCTCTAAAACAGACCAGTGAAGATAATTTGCTCACAGAATCATATATGCTTATGCAAGAAATGAAATATCTATATTAAATAAGCAGTGAAAAAACATTTATAAAGAACAGATCAAAGAAAGTAATTTCCTCCCAGAATCATGTATGTATGTATGTATGTATGTGCAACTAATTACACATCTGTATAAGCAATTACAGAAAAAAATGGTCCCAAAAGATTATCAACACTGGAGCACACACGAGAGAATAATTGGTGCAAGAAAAAGGCCATCGGGCTTCAATGCCAATCTACACTGCCATCAAAGGACAAACAATTAACATAGTTCAGATGTTTTAGTACCTGATAACTTAATGCTTCTAGTGTTTAAAATAAAAGACTTGCATGTTTTATTGCTCCAGGTACATCATTTGTCCAATGAAGCCCAAGGCAGCTTATTAAATCCTGGGAGCTTCAGAAATCAAGAGCCACATCAATAGAGGAGTAGACAATGCAAGATCACAATTTATCTTGTCCCTTATACTTTTAAATTTGACAATTAGCTGCTCAAACCTAAAATCTGTTGATCACTCAAGCATAAGAAAGCATACTACAAATTGACAGTAAAATGGGGGGCCAAATACATTAGTTTTCAAGGGAGCTGGAGAAAGTATGTGGATCCAGTGTAGTTTACTCTAATTATATGCAAATGAAACCAACAAAAACACTAAAAGTATATTTACTTTTCTTTGTTAGGAATCAACTAATAACTTTCACACATACTGCCCTCCTCTGAGCAGTTCTCCTTGAGCATTTTTATAAACAGTTAGTGCTCGCATTTGCATCCTCAAAGGAAAAATGAATGAGATGGTTGGGGACTCACCTGCGCACCTGAAGACCGTGAAGACGCGAGCTAATCGAGCACGCACCCAGGATGCGAGGTCATGCACTAGCTGCGGCTACCGTCACCCACCCGCTGAGGCCGCCGTCCGCTGCGCCACTAAACAAGCCGCCTACGGTGCTAGGTTCAAGACGCGAAGGACCGCGTCGAGCCAAGATGACTCCCTGGCTGGCATCCTCTCCTCTTGGGTTGAGCTCCTCCTCCCTCAGCTCCCTCGCGACGAGGTCTCCTCCTGCCCCGGCTTCCTCGCGACCTGAGCAGATGAGCACCTCGGGAGGCCATGGATTTCCTCGACAGGGACAACGGAGCTCCTGGGGCTGTGGCTGTGGTGAGTGAGGGAGAAGAGCGAACGGAGGAGAGAGAGGTGCGGCGGCTGCAGTGGAGCGAGGGAGGAGTGGGGGTGTGCCGGCAGAGGATTGGAGGCTAGGGTTCGTGCAGTGCGTGGTGTGTGCGCGGCGCGTGGGGCGAGCGGGTTGGGCAATTCTTTCGCACCCTAGTAAGCATGCACATGCAACGGACGTCTCAAACGTAAAACAGATGAATTCACATAATATAAAAAATAAACATTTTTAAAAATATAAATCAAATGGATACACAATGTTTGATGTCGCTCAAATTGTATTTTCAAAAGCGAGACATAATAGTGGTTATGTTGCTGCATAGAGTAATAGCAGAAAAATATTCTCATTTAAATAAAATCAGCAATTATTTATTAATGCTGTAATATAGACATGTAGTATAGTTTTCTCTTCGAGTGTAGCCAGGAAAAAAAAGTATAAACTGCCTTACGGTGCAATTATATTGTTCAAGATGCTTAATTCTCGAATCTTATTTTATTCTACTAATCTGCATAGCAAAATATATATTTGTACTAATTTGGATCAAATTATATATGTTTTTTGGTTGTGTGGACTGCCAAAATTATATAGCTATCTACTATGGATAATAATAAATAGAAGATGATATGTGACTACAACAACTTCTATATGAAATAAAGATGATTTACAAGAACTAATTGAAATGTAAAAGGGCTAAAAGAAATTCAATAATTATCATGATAGAAAATATTTATCCGGTTTTGTATATGTTTATGCGTTGGCAACCATACTAACTTACAATGATGTAAGACGTTTTGTACGTACAGAAACTGAAATGAGTTATGAAGAAAAATAAAGATGGAAGGAAAAGTATTCTAGAGTATTTGTCAAGCTTAACCTTATCAAACTTTCAGGTCAGCTTTTAAATTACAAAAAAATGATGAATCCTCAAATAAGAAAGAGCCAACAATTTGAAACATGCTACAAAACTAGTGAAGATAGAAAGCATTCATCCTCTTTTTCCTTGTCGTAAGGAGTAGCTTCAGCATACATTTGCAACAGTGTAATACCCGATCCGGAAAAAGTTGTTCATTATTATTATTGGAGGAAAGAGGCGCACAGACAAAGAAAGAGAGGCGGTGCAAATTTTTTTTAGAAAAGGAGGATGACCCCCGGCCTCTGCATCTGGGAGATGCATACGACCACTTTATTGATTATTCACGAGGACCTTACAAAGTATTACAACAAAATGCCTGAATCCGCCATCTTGGCAACATATGCCACTACTCCTATCCATATGATGAAGGGGTGCTACCTGGGCCAAATACCCGGTCTACTCACCTAAGCCTATCATCAAAAGCCAGAAGCCCCAGCCAAGCCACATACCGGGTCTGGGGCATAAACTGGTCTGACGCACTCACATGTGTCGTCGCCGCCATCTTCCACAGGTCCGTCTTCAGAGCAGATATTGAGGCTTCTACCTTGTCAGGCCACTCCGCCATCGACGCCACCTTGACGCCAGACAACTACCTCCACCTGCGCGAGTCCATCACCGCGTATCGGGCGCCGAGTCTCCACTGCACCACGCCGCCGAGATCCGCCGTCATCAATGTGAAGGATGAAGTACCGCTCCACCAAAAAAGGCGCCCGCTAGTCCCTCGAACCCGTGTACGCCTCCAAGAATGACGCCCCCAAGGAGGAAACGACACCCACCAACGCATCGCCGTCATCCGATCAACTGATCTAGGGTTTCCCCCGGAGGTAGCGGATAGAGGTCTAGAGCTTCTCCACGGCGATGCCTTCAAGAAGGTAATGACACCACAGGGTGCCACCAATGCCGGTCTTGGCATCAAGCCTAGCACAAGGTTTTTCACCCGGATCCGCTCGAAGAACCTTCATCACGTATGTGTGCACGGGTCGCCGCCGATCTGAGCCGCCGCACATGGAGCAGGCCGCACCGGCCAGATCAGATCTGTCCGGAGGGCACAACCCGCATGGTGCCGACCCAACCACCAGGCCCTCCATGCCGCCACCGCCGATCCGAGGTCAGATGGTGTGTCGCCGCAGACCCGGCCGCCCCCGAACGCCCGCCCTTGGCCGAGGCAGCCGCCGCCGAAGGCAGGCCGCCACGCCGCCAGGCCAGATCGCCCGCCGCACCGGCGCAGGCAAGAGGGAAGACCCCCGCCACCGCCATCAGCCCCGGGCTATAGCCGGCGGCGTCCTTCGGCGGCGGCGGAGGGAGGGGAGGACGGATGGGGAACCCTGGCGGCTAGGGTTTTAGATCCCGCATGTCTTCAAGGTTTATATGATTTCTCTTTACCAATATACGGCAGCTGTATTAGGACATATCCTTTGAAGGATCTATTTATTGGAACTCAGCCAGATTAGTTTCTTCATTGGATCCTTCTATATGGTAAAATTCTCTTTATTGGAACGCAGTAGAGATTGCATACCTTTACAGAACAGCGAGAGATATTCTCTAACAACAGTTACGGAGTCATGTGACCCGTTTTAGATGTATAGAATCATAATCATGTAACTGAAATAGTAGTACATCTTCAATATCTTGCCTCCTACTGAATCTTACATAATTTACTGGATTGCTATGCAATTATGTTAAAATGACGCGTGTAAAGTTTTCTCTAAGAATGAATCATATATTATGATTTCCAACCTATCCCTAGAGAGAGTGCCTAGGCAGGTGCAAGCCACCTTAATTCCAGATAAAGCAACGTCATACGTAAAACACACACTGATCAAATAGCATAAATAAGGCAATTCTAATCAAGGGGGTGGCGTTACCTCTTGATACGGTCTAGTTTTAATGCATATAGTGGTACGAAGTAAAGCCCAAGGAAGCCGACATGAACATGAGAAGTAATCATGGGAAATAGACTCTGCATCTTGACTTCTTCAGTATCCTTCTTGATCCTACTTTGTAAGACAAGATTGTTGCATTCTTATGTATGTGCCATATATAATTACACATTTTTAGTGCAGCAATCGGCAACCTAAGATAATCCCAAATCTATAATTCTAGATTGCTTGAAGCCCCACGATTCTTATTTAATATTTAATGCACGTGCACCCACTGAACAGACACTTTGTCAGCGTGGGTGTTGCGAATGGAGCTGAAGTCAATGCGGACGCCGATGGTTGCCAGAGAGCATGCCCTGGACGTGGATGGAGTCGTCGCAGTAGCGGCAGAAGAACGCCTGGCCTGCAGGCAGAAGACGATGGCGGCGATAGCACGTGTGTTCCCGGAGGAAGACGAAGCTCCTCGCGCTTCCCCCATCGTGGCTAGCGTGCATGATGGCGGCAAGCGGCTCGCGATTAGCTTCCTAATAGGATGAATGCGTCCGAGATAAGTTTTTTAATAGGATGGATTTGTCTGAGATTAGTTTCCTAATAGGATGAATGCACTCTGATTTAGTTTCCTAGAATAGGATGCACCCGTGATTATTAGTTTCTTAATTGCTCAGGCGTGGAGTTTCATATTTTCCTCCACGGTGGAGTACGGTCAGTCAATGTAAATTGCTAAGTGCACACAGAAAATGGTTTAGGTTAAGGCTAACCGTTAGATTAATTTTAGTGGGCCTAATCGTGCGGTGGTATTGAATCTGTGTACGCTTTGTGGGGTGTGCTTAAAAAAGTTCTCGTTTGATTGTTTAATAGTAGTATAGATGAGCGCATCTCACCCAGCCAATCCATACGACGGACGAGCCCACCAGTTATAGGCCAGAGAAAACCACCACGTGGTGAAAATAAAATTTACTAAAGGTGAAGATCCAACGGCACAAACAAGTCAAAGGCCAGATCGGACGGCCAGAACTGCACAAAATCGGGGGAGCTCTGTGGAGGAGGGTCGGCTAGCATCCTTATAGGTTTAAATGAGTTGTTGAGTTATGTTGTGATGACATGTTGTACAACACAATTAAGATAAAACTAACCCCTGTTTAAAACCTATGGCACTGACGTGTGGACCCCACATGTCAGGTTTGACCCTAGTTAGCGCAGTTGACCTGCTGATGCAGGCATGACGCAGTGCTAACGCAATAAGTGATTTTCTGGGTTTAAAATAATTCAGAAAATTCCAGGAAATGTTATAAACTTCAAAAAATCACAGTAAATCAACCGTAGCTCAGATTGAAATAATTTATATATATGAAAATTTATTAGAAAAATTTCAATCTATCCATCTGTACAAGTTTCATGCATGACAACCCAACTTATACCTATTGTATAAGTGAAAACACATAAAGGGCATGTAAGATGCTTAAGTTTGGAGTGGCATTTGAATCCTTGATTCAAATGAGCTCCATTGAACTTGTTGCTAGATGCATTAGCATAAACCACATCACATCTACATGCCATGATCATGCATCATATTGTTGCATATGCTTGTGTACTGATTGCCGGCACCGTCCTTCTCGATAGGTCCTGCTCCGGAGACCGTTCCAGAGTACCTGTCAGAGGAGTAGTTCCCCCCTTGTTGATTTACCAGGCAAGCAAAACCTCCTTGGTCATTCCGATACAATCCCACTCTCTCACTCCTGCTCTCTTTTATTGCATTAGAACAACAACGATTCAACTGCTACATTGTTTTGTGGTAGTTGAACCCATTCCTCTGCATGACCTATCATTGCCACAGTAAATAGTTGAAACCCACTAGCATGTGTAGGAGTTGATTGAGCCATGTTGTGTTCCTACCATGCCATGCCTGCTATTGCTTAGAGTTGTGTCAGGTGCGATTCATTGGGAATGAATTGGAGTGTTATGCCATGTTCTGATGCTGGGAGTTAAGCGTGTGAACACGATTTGGTAAAGGTAGCGGTGACAGGCCATGTAGGAGTACATGGTGGGTTGTCTCATTGGGGCCGTCCTTAAGAACTGAGTTCTGTGTATGTTGTCCAAGACTAGCTACTACCACACATTGGGTTCCGGTAACTCGACCTCTCTCGGCTGATTAGCCGCCTCGAGCTCTGTCCAAGAGTTGCAACTAGTTTCAGGTGTTTGTAGGTAGTGCTACTTTTCTACCGAGTGGCACCTGGCAGGGTGGACTTGGGACAGACTAGGCACCGTGGCACGGTGTACCAAGCGTAGATCCATCCGGTGAGGTGGGCTTGGGAACCATGCACACATAGTTTGGGGCCGTGAGTGAAACCCCGGCCGGATCTCCTTGCGGATGGAACCCGAATAGGCGATAAACCTGGACTAGAGTCTTGCGTGGTTAGTCAGGTCGTGGCCAACACCCTCGCCAAGCTTCTGCTTGAAGGTTGCCGAGATACATGATGTGTACATGGCGGTAAGTGGCGAGAGCGTGTGTGAAGAAGTACACCCCTGCAGGGTTAACATGATGTATTCGAATAGCCACATCCTTGGTTAT
Source organism: Triticum urartu (assembly GCF_003073215.2). Taxonomy (NCBI): domain Eukaryota; kingdom Viridiplantae; phylum Streptophyta; class Magnoliopsida; order Poales; family Poaceae; genus Triticum; species Triticum urartu. Next base: position 322,181,159 of record NC_053028.1, read on the forward strand.
GGATACTTGGATACTTATATATGGTACGTAGACAACTTGAAGTGGATACTCTAAAATGCTCAAGAAAAGTGTGAGTGTTATGGATGGCCTTCTCGTAGGGAGACGGGAATGAATCCATAGTAGTGTATTGTTGTGGTGATTAGTGGACTCGTGTGCGCTTTCTCACCTCAAAGAAGTTCCTCGTAGTCGTAGAACAGGATAGCCACTGAGTCAAAGCTGGCTTGCTGCAGCCAAACCCCATATTGCCTTCATGATACTAATGCATGTATGATAGGATCTGATGTAAGTCTTGCTGAGTATCTTTGTACTCACGTTTGATTTATTTATGTTTTGCATAGGAGACCTCGGTCTCACTAGTAGTTCCTCATGGACTTCGACGAGTAGCTTGTTACCTCAGCTACGATCTTGTACCCTTGGGAAGGTCTTGTAGATAGTCAGGCTTCTCAGCCTTTTTCATTTATAGTTGTCTGTACTCAGACATGCATGTTATGCTTTCGTTGCTTGTATGATTTGAATGATGGGTAATGTGACCCCCGTTTGTAATAAATGCTATGTGGCACTTCTGGGCCTTTATCTATATGAGTTGTTGTGTTATGTAGTGATGGCATGTTGTACAACAAAATTAATATAAAACTAACCCCTGTTTAAAACCAGTGGCATTGACGTGTGGACCCCACATGTCAGGTTTGACCCCAGTTAGCGCAGTTGACCTGCGGATGCAGGCATGACGTAGTGCTGACGCAATAAGTGATTTTCTGGGTTTAAAATAATTCAGGAAATTCCAGGAAATGTTATAAACTTCAAAAAATCACTGTAAATCAACCGTAGCTCAGATTGAAATAATTTATATATATGAAAATTTATTAGAAAAATTTCAATCTATCCATCTGTACAAGTTGCATGCATGACAACCCAACTTATACCTATTGTATAAGTGAAAACACATAAAGGGCATGTAAGATGCTTAAGTTTGGAGTGGCATTTGAATCCTTGATTCAAATGAGCTCCATTGAACTTGTTGCTAGATGCATTAGCATAAACCACATCACATCTACATGCCATGATCATGCATCATATTGTTGCATATGCTTGTGTACTGATTGCCGGCACCGTCCTTCTTTCTAGGTCCTGCTCCGGAGACCGTTCCAGAGTACCTGTCAGAGGAGTAGTGCCCCCCTTGTTGATCTACCAGGCAAGCAAAACCTTCTTGGTCATTCCGATACAATCCCACTCTCTCGCTCCTGCTCTCTTTTATTGCATTAGAACAACAACGATTCAACTGCTACATTGTGTTGCGGTAGTTGAACCCATTCCTTTGCATGACCTATCATTGCCACAGTAAATAGTTGAAACCCACTAGCATGTGTAGGAGTTGATTGAGCCATATTGTGTTCCTACCATGCCATGCCTGCTATTGCTTAGAGTTGTGTCAGGTCCGATTCATTGGGAATGAATTGGAGTGTTATGCCATGTTCTGATGCTGAGAGTTAAGCGTGTGAACACGATTTGGTAAAGGTAGCGGTGAGAGGCCATGTAGGAGTACATGGTGGGTTGTCTCATTGGGACCGTCTAAGAACCGAGTTCTGTGTATGTTGTGCAAGACTAGCTACTACCACACATTGGGTTCCGGTAACTCGACCTCTCTTGGCTTATTAACCGCCTCGATCTCTGTCCGAGAGTTGCAACTAGTTTCAGGTGTTTGTAGGTAGTGCTACTTTTCTACCGAGTGGCACCTGGCAGGGTGGACTTGGGACAGACTAGGCACTGTGGCACGGTGTACCAAGCGTAGATCCATCCGGTGAGGTGGGCTTGGGAACCATGCACACATTGTTTGGGGCCGTGAGTGAAACCCCGGCCGGATCTCCTTGCGGATGGAACCTGAATAGGCGTTAAACCTGGACTAGGGTCTTGCGTGGTCAGTCAGGTCGTGGCCAACACCCTCGCCAGGCTTCCGCTTGAAGGTTGCCGAGATACATGATGTGTACATGGCGGTAAGTGGCGAGAGCGTGTGTGAAGAAGTACACCCCTGCAGGGTTAACATGATGTATTCGAATAGCCACATCCTTGGTTATGGATACTTGGATACTTATATATGGTACGTAGACAACTTGACGTGGATACTCTAAAATGCTCAAGAAAAGTGTGAGTGCTATGGATGGCCTTCTCGTAGGGAGACGGGAATGAATCCATAGTAGTGTATTGATGTGGTGATTAGTGGACTCATGTGCGCTTTCTCACCTCAAAGAAGTTCCTCGTAGTCATAGAACATGATAGCCACTGAGTCAAAGCTGGCTTGCTGCAGCCAAACCCCACATTGCCTTCTTGATACTAATGCATGTATGATAGGATCTAATGTAAGTCTTGCTGAGTACCGTTGTAATCACATTTGATTTCTTTATGTTTTGCATAGGAGACCTCGGTCTCACTAGTATTTCCTCATGGACTTCGACGAGTAGCTTGTTACCTCAGCTACGATCTTGTACCCTTGGGAGGGTCTTGTAGATAGTCAGGCTTCTCAGCCTTTTTCATTTATAGTTGTTTGTACTCAGACATGCATGTTATGCTTCTGTTGCTTGTATGATCTGAATGATGGGTAATGTGACCCCTGTTTGTAATAAATGCTATGTGGCTCTTCTCGGCCTTTATCTATATGAGTTGTTGAGTTATGTTGTGATGCCATGTTGTACAACACAATTAAGATAAAAATAAACCCTGTTTAAAACCCACGGCACTGACGTGTGGACCCCACATGTCAGGTTTGACCTCAGTTAGCGCAGTTGACCTGCTGACGCAGGCATGACGCAGTGCTGACGCAATAAGTGATTTTCTGGGTTTAAAATAATTCAGGAAATTCCAGGAAATGTTATAAACTTCAAAAAATCACAGTAAATCAACCGTAGCTCAGATTGAAATAATTTATATATGAAAATTTATCAAAAAATTCAATCTATCCATATGTACAAGTTTCATGCATGACAACCCAACTTATACCTATTGTATAAGTGAAAACACATAAAGGGCATGTAAGATGCTTAAGTTTGGAGTGGCATTTGAATCGTTGATTCAAATGAGCTCCATTGAACTTGTTGCTAGATGCATTAGCATAAACCACATCACATCTACATGCCATGATCATGCATCATATTGTTGCATATGCTTGTGTACACATTGCCAGCACCGTCCTTCTTGATAGGTCCTGCTCCAAAGACCGTTCCAGAGTACCTGTCAGAGGAGCAGTGCCCCTTTGTTGATCTACCAAGCAAGCAAAACCTCCTTGGTCATTCCAATACAATCCCACTCTCTCGCTCCTCTCTCTTTTAGTGCATTAGAACAACAACGATTCAACCGCTACTTTGTGTTGCGGTAGTTGAACCCATTCCTCTGCATGACCTATCATTGCCACAGTAAATAGTTGAAACCCACTAGCATGTGTAGGAGTTGATTGAGCCATGTTCTGTTCCTACCATTCCATGCCTGCTATTGCTTAGAGTTTTGTCGGGTTCGGTTCATTGGGAATGAATTGGAGTGTTATGCCATGTTCTGATGATGAGAGTTAAGCGTGTGAACATGATTTGGTAAAGGTAGCGGTGAGAGGCCATGTAGGAGTACATGGTGGGTTGTCTCATTGGGATCATCCTTAAGCACCGAGTTCTGTGTATGTTGTCCAAGACTAGCTACTACCACACATTGGGTTCCAGTAACTCGACCTCTCTCGGCTTATTAACTGCCTCGATATCTGTCCAGGAGTTGCAACTAGTTTCTGGTGTTTGTAGGTAGTGCTATTTTTCTACCGAGTGGCACCCGACAGGGTGGACTTGGGACACACTAGGCATCGTGGCACGATGTACAAAGCGTAGATCCATCCGGCGAGGCGGGCTCGGGAACCCTGCACACATCGTTTGGGGCCGTGAGTGAAACCCTGGCCGGATCTCCTTGCGGATGGAACCCGAATAGGCGATAAACCTAGACTAGGGTCTTGCGTGGTTTGTTAGGTCGTGGCCGACACCCTCGCCAGGCTTCCGCTTGAAGGTTGCCAAGATACATGACGTGTACATGGCGGTAAGTGGCGAGAGCGTGTGTGAAGAAGTACACCCCTGCAGTGTTAACATGATCTATTCGAATAGCCGCGTCCTCGGTTATGGATACTTGGACACTTATATGGTACATAGACAACTTGAAGTGGATACTCTAAAATGCTCAAGAAAAGTGTGAGTGCTATGGATGGCCTTCTCGTAGGGAGACGGGAATGAATCCATAGTAGTGTATTGATGTGGTGATTAGTGGACTCGTGTGCTCTTTCTCACCTCAAAGAAGTTCCTCGTAGTCGTAGAACAGGATAGCCACTGAGTCAAAACTGGCTTGCTGCAGCCAAACCCCACATTGCCTTCTTGATACTAATGCATGTATGATAGGATCTGATGTAAGTCTTGCTAAGTACCTTTGTACTCACATTTGCTTTATTTATGTTTTGCAAAGGAGACCTCGGTCTCACTAGTAGTTCCTCATGGACTTTGACGAGTAGCTTGTTACCTCAGCTACGATCTTGTACCCTTGGGAGGGTCTTGTAGATAGTCAGGCTTCTCAGCCTTTTTCATTTATAGTTGTCTGTACTCAGACATGCATGTTATGCTTCTGTTGCTTGTATGCTCTGAATGATGGGTCATGTGACCCCTGTTTGTAATAAATGCGATGTGGCTCTTCTGGGCCTTTATCTATATGAGTTGTTGAGTTATGTTGTGATGCCATGTTGTACATCACATACTTGCATGTTATGCGTATGTGTAATGTGTATTGCTATGTGTGGGGTCCGACACCTAGTTCTTTATTCTTGGCAGCCTTCCTTATAGGGAAATGTCTCCTAGTGCTTTCACTGAGCCATGGTAGCTTGCTACTGCTCCGGTACACTTAGGCTGGCCAGCGTGTGTCCTTCTTCGTTCCTGTGTCTGTCCCTATGAGGAAATGTCACATGGTGTCTTCTGGAGTCCTGTTAGCTTGCTACAGCCCGGATTCACTCGCTGATGACCGACACGTTCGTTGCTGGGTCATGTATGCGTGTCCCTGTAAGTTAGTGCCACTTTGGATTCACGACTAGTCATGTCGGCCCGGGTTCTCTATCATATGGATGCTAGCGACACTATCATATATGTGAGCCATAAGGCGCAAACGGTCCCAGGCCAGTAAGCTGGCACCCGTTGGAATACCGTGTGTGAGGCCGCAAGGTGATATGATGTGTTACATGCTAGATCGGTGTGACTTAGGATCGGGGTCCCGACAACTTTGGTATTATGTTCAATAATTCTGAAAATTGTTGTGTGGCTTTGTATAAGTCCACTTATTCATGAAGTTTAAAATTGATTTGGTGTTAAAACTAAATCACAAACAAACTGCAAAAAAGTACAAAAGAGAAAACAAAATAGAAAGACACACACACACAGAGAGAGAGAAAGAGAGAGATCTCACCTGCGCCCATCACTATTGCTAGCCGGCCCAGGCCACCAGTGCCTCCCTGTCGTCTTCCTCCTCTGCCAGGAGGACGAGGGCGCATGCCCGACGCGCGTGACCACGCGCCGGGCACCTCCTTCCTACCCGCCTCCGTCCCTGATATCCTGGATGCCTTCACGCGTGCCACGCACCCCCCGCCTCTCTCCCTCACTTCTCCTGGTCGCTTTCCCCTCCTCTGGTTCCTCTCCACCTCACACCCGAGCGCAGCGCAGCGCGCCGCCGAGCACCATCGTAGCCACCGCCGTCGTTTTTCTTCCCCGACGTGTCCTCGAGATCCGCCGCGTATCCTGCTACATCTGCACCGAGCCACGCATCGCCGGGCACCCTGCTACAACGTCACTGCCATCGCCTTCAACCACGGCTGACTGAGATCTCCGGCGACCCCGCGCTCGCCTCGCTGCCTCCCCGGGCCCACTTACCACCCCTGCAGATCCACCGTGAGCTTCTCTTTGTTTCCCCTTTGTCCTCTCGCTTGATTCCGTGCCGTAGCACCGTTCCCCACCATGATCGAAGCTCACCGCCGCCCGACTTTGTCGCCGCCATGGCCTAAGCTCGAACCACCCGCGCCCTTGCACCGCATCGCGCTCTTGGTACCTCGAGGAGGCCGCCTAGCCCCTCTACTCGCTCGCCTGCTTGCTGGAGCCCCGCACCCGCAACCAGCCGAGCTCCGGCTGTTGGGGAACGTAGTAATTTCAAAAAAATTCCAACGCACACGCAAGATCATGGTGATGCAAAGCAACGATAGGGGAGAGTATGTCTACGTACCCTCGTGGACTGAAAGCGGAAGCGTTTATCAACGCAGTTGATGTAGTCGTACACCTTCACGATCCGTTCTGATCAAGTACCGAACGTACAGCACCTCCGCGTTCAGCACACGTTCAGCTCGATGACGTCCTCGCCTTCTTGATCCAGCAAGAGGGGCGAAGTAGTAGATGAGTTCCCGCAGCACGACGACATGGTGACAGTGTTGGTGAAGAACAATCTCCGCAGGGCTTCGCCTAAGCACTACGAAAACTATCACGGAGGATAAACTAGAGGGGACGGGGTTGCCCGCACACGGCTTGGTGTTTGTTGAAGTCTCTTGGGTGCTAGCCCTACCCCTCTATTTATATGTTGAGCCTTGGGGTCGAAACTTGGAGTAAAAGCCTCCACAAAGTCGTCTTCACCCGAAAGGCAAGAGTCCTTCTCGGACTCCAGGGCCAGACGCCAGGGTTCACGTTCCCGGTGTCTGGACCCAGACGCCAGGGACCCTGGCGTCTGGCCCTGGACTCCGCAAAACTTCCTTTTGCACTTTCCAAAACCTTGTGGGCTTTCCCCTTTGGCCCAAATAAACTGTTCTCGTACCCAAACATTTCGGGAAACATCCGGAATCCCTTCCAGTGAATTCCGGAACCCTTCCGGAGACCAAACACTATTATCCCATATATCAAACTTTATCTCTAGACCATTCCGGAGTTCCTCGTCATGTCCGTGATCTTATCTGGAACTCCGAACAACATTCGGTTACCAACATACATAACTCATCAATACTACATCGTCAATGAATGTTAAGCATGCGGACCCTATGGGTTAGAGAACTATGTAGACATGACCGAGACACTTCTCTGGTCAATAACCAATAACGGAACCTGGATGCCCATATTGGCTCCTACATATTCTACGAAGATCTTTATCGGTCGAACCGCATAACAACATACGTTGTTCCCTTTGTCATCGGTATGGTACTTGCCCGAGATTCGATCGTCGGTATCTCAATACCTAGTTCAATCTCGTTACCGGAAAGTCTCTTTACTTGTTCCGTGATGCATCATCCCGCAACTAACTCATTAGTTACATTGCTTGCAAGGCTTATAGTGATGTGCATTACCGAGAGGGCCCAGAGATACCTCTCCGACAATCGGAGTGACATATCCTAATCTCGATCTATGCCAAAGCAACAAGTACCATCAGAGACACCTGTAGAGCACCTTTATAATCACCCAATTACGTTCTGACGTTTGGTAGCACACAAAGTGTTCCTCCGGTAATCGGGAGTTGCATAATCTCATAGTCATAGGAACATGTATAAGTTATGAAGAAAGCAATAGCAGTAAACTAAAATGATCAAGTGCTAAGCTAACGGAATGGGTCAAGTCAATCACATCATTCTCTAATGATGTGACCCCTTAATCAAATGACAACTCATGTCTATGGCTAGGAAACTTAACCATCTTTGATTCAACGAGCTAGTCAAGTAGAGGCATACTAGTGACACTCTGTTTGTCTATGTATTCACACATGTACTAAGTTTTCGGTTAATACAATTCTAGCATGAATAATAAACATTTATCATGATATAAGGAAATAAATAATAGCTTTATTATTGCGTCTAGGGCATATTTCCTTAAGTCTCCCACTTGCACTAGAGTCAATAATCTAGTTCACATCTTTATGTGATTAGTTCACATCTCCATGTGACTAACACCCAAAGGGTTTACTAGAGTCAATAATCTAGTTCACATCGCTATGTGATTAACACCCAAAGAGTGATCATGTTTTGCCTATCAGAGAAATTTAGTCAACGGGTCTGCAACATTCAGATCCGTATGTATTTCACAAATTTCGATGTCTACAATGCTCTGCACGGAGCTAGTCTAGCTAATTTCTCCCACTTTCAATATGTATCCAGATCGAGACTTAGAGTCATCTAGATCGGTAAAAAGCTTGCATCGACGTAACTCTTTACGATGAACTCTTTTATCACCTCCATAATCGAGAAATATTTCCTTAGTCCACTAAGGATAATTTTGACCGCTGTCCAGTGATCTACGCCTAGATCACTATTGTACTCCCTTGGCAGAATCATGCTAAGGTATATAATAGGACTGGTAAACAGCATAGCATACTTTATAGAACCTATGACTGAGGCATAGGAAATGACTTTTCATTCTCTTTCTATTTTCTGATGTGGTCGGGTTTTGAGTCTTTACTCAACTTCACACCTTACAACACAGGCAAGAACTCCTTCTTTGACTTTTCCATTTTGAACTACTTCAAAATCTTGTCAAGGTATGTACTCATTGAAAATATATCAAGCGTCTTGATCTATCTCTATAGATCTTGATGCTCAAATATGTAAGTAGCTTCATCGAGGTCTTTCTTTGAAAAACTCTTTTCAAACACTCCTTTATGCTTTCCAGAAAATTCTTCATTATTTCCGGTCAAAAATATGTCATTCACATATACTTATCAGAAATGCTGTAGTGCTCCCACTCACTTTCTTGTAAATACAGGCTTCACCGCAAGTCTGTATAAAACCATATGCTTTGATCACTTTATCAAAACATATATTCCAACTCCGAGATGCTTGCACCGGTCCATAGACGGATCACTGGAGCTTGCTCACTTTGTTAGCACCTTTAGGATCGACAAAACCTTCTGGTTGCGTCATATGCAACTCTTCTTTAAGAAATCCATTAAGGAATACAATTTTGACATCCATTTGCCAGATTTCGTAAAATGCAGCAACTTCTAACATGATTCGGACAGACTTTTAAGCATCGATACGAGTGAGAAAAATCTCATCGTAGTCAACACCTTGAACTTGTCAAAAACATTTTGCGACAATTCGAGCTTTGTAGATAGTAACACTACTATCAGTGTCTGTCTTCCTCTTGAAGATCCATTTATTCTTAATGACTCGCCGATCATCGGGCAAGTCAATCAAAGTCCATACTTTGTTCTCATACATGGATCCCATCTCAGATTTCATGGCCTCAAGCCATTTCGTGGAATCTGGGCTCATCATCGCTTCCTCATAGTTCGTAGGTTCGTCATGGTCTAGTAACATGACTTCCAGAATGGATTACCGTACCACTCTGGTGCGGAACATACTCTAGTTATCCTACGAGGTTCGGTAGTAACTTGATCTGAAGTTTCATGATCACCATCATTAGCTTCCTCACTAATTGGTGTAGAGATCACTAGAACTGATTTCTGTGATGAACTACTTTCCAATTCAGGAGAAGGTACAATTACCTCATCAAGTTCTACATTCCTCCCACTCACTTTTTTCGAGAGAAACTCCTTCTCTAGAAAGGATCCACTTTTAGCAACAAAGATCTTGCCTTTGGATCTGGGATAGAAGGTGTACCCAACAGTTTCCTTTGGGTATCCTATGAAGATACATTTCTCAGATTTGGGTTTGAGCTTATCAGGATGAAACTTTTTCACATAAGCATCGCAACCCCAAACTTTAAGAAATGACAACTTTGGTTTCTTGCAAAACCACAGTTATATGGCGTCGTCTCAACAGATTTAGATGGTTCCCTATTTAACGTGAATGCAGCTGTCTCTAATGCATAACCCCAACATGATAGTGATAAATCGGTAAGAGACATCATAGATCACACCATATCTAATAAAGTACGGTTATGACATTCAGACAGACCATTACGCTGTGGTGTTCCAGGTGGCGTGAGTTGCGAAACTATTCCGCATTGTTTCAAATGAGACCAAACTCGTAACTCAAATATTCTCCTCCACGATCAGATCGTAGAAACGTTATTTTCTTGTTACGATAATTTTCCACTTCACTCTGAAATTCTTTGAACTTTTCAAATGTTTCAAACTTATGTTTCATCAAGTAGATATACCCATATCTACTCAAATCATCTGTGAAGGTGAGAAAATAATGATACCTGCCGCGAGCCTCAATATTCATCAGACCACATACATTAGTATGTATGATTTTCAACAAATCTATTGCTCCCTCCATAGTTCCGGAGAACGGCATTTTAGTCATCTTGCCCATGAGGCATGGTTCGCAAGTACCAAGTGATACATAATCAAGTGATTCCAAAAGTCCATCAGAATGGAGTTTCTCATGCGCTTTACAACAATATGACCTAAACGGCAGTGCCACAAATAAGTTGCACTATCATTATTAACTTTGCATCTTTTGGCTTCAATATTATGAATATGTGTATCACTACGATCGAGATTCAGTAAACCATTTATATTGAGTGTATGACCATAGAAGGTTTTATTCATTTAAATAGAACAACAATTATTCTTTGACTTAAATGAATAACCGTATTGCAATAAACATGATCCAATCATATTCATGCTTAACGCAAACACCAAATTACCGTCAGCTGGTCCTCAAGATCATACCAGAGCAGCCACTTGTCGGAAGATAAGCCCGAGGAGTCTACCCGAAGGTCTAAAGCCTAGATGGAGTCGAGAAGTGCTTTCTTATGCTCCCTTAAATTCCGACCGAGGTTAGTTCCCACCACTTCATAAACTGGCGCGCGTTTAGCGCAAAAGTGCCACAGCCGAGAGGGGCCGGTGAGGAGAACCGCGGTCCGGAATCCAACGGTCACGGACAACCTCGACAAACCCATCCTGGTTAACCCAGAAAGCCTCGAAGTGGAACCGTGGGGGTTGTGGCGGACGGTCGTTCTCTGAAGAGAGGAGTATAGGGACGTGATCTGGCCCGATCCTGGTGATGGCCTGGAGAGAAGCTAGGAGATAGCGGAGCTCCCACTCTAGCGTCACGAGGACATGGTCTAGGACGGACCGCATCGGGTCGACCTGATGGTTGGTCCGGGTGAACCTGACACCAACCCTATCTACTTCTCAAAGACCGAGATCCGTGATGTAGTCGTTGAACATCTGCATCCGAGGGTAGTTGACTAGATTATTGCTTTTGTCCTCAGCCGAGCGGATAAGGTTAAAATTGCCCCAACCACCCCAGGTAGTTGAGTTTCCAAGACCTTCCTCAGAAGTTCGTCGAGAAAGGCATCGGAATGGCAGTGGTCGGCGAGGCCATAGACTATGACAATTTCCCATTTGAAGTTGAGAGACCTTTCAAAAATCTCCATGCTGACGAAAAAATCTCCCATGTCCATGCCACCCACCTCAAAGGTGGCATCCTTTACGCCTAAAAGGATGCCACCCGAATGGCCTGTGGTCCCACTAGAAGGGAGCCAGTGCTAGGCAAACAGGTGAGAGCTCAACTGCTCTAGCTTCGTTTGGAATATCCGTACGCATGGTTTCTTTGATGGCCACTATGTCGATTCTCTCGTCTCGCATGTACTCGATAAGTTGGCGGCGGCGGCCATCCTAGCCGAAACCATGGATGTTCTAGAAGAGCATCCACATCAGGGGGCCATCGGGGGGCTGCTTGACCCCAGGACGAGGGAGGCACTTTGCGCACGCAAGTCGGTGGTGCGGGAGCGGGTGCGACCACAGATCTCCACCACCTCTGTCGAAGTCACCCCATGCGAGGATGGGGTAGGGGTGGATCCGGAGGTGGTCGCGCTTAGAAGGCGTGCGCGAGTCTCAGCCAACCTCCCATCTAGGATCCCGTGAGTGCGGATCACCTCTATCTGGACTAAGGGGTACCTGTTGGGGAACGTAGTAATTTCAAAAAAATTCCTACGCACAGCAAGATCATGGTGATACATAGCAACGAGAGGGGAGAGTATGTCGACGTACCCTCGTAGACCGAAAGCGGAAGCGTTAGCACAACGCGGTTGATGTAGTCGTACGTCTTCACGATCCGACTAATCAAGTACCGAACGCACGGCACCTCCGAGTTCTGCACACGTTCAACTCGCTGATGTCCCTCGAACTCCGATCCAGCCGAGCTTTGAGGGAGAGTTCTGTCAGCATGACGGCATGGTGACGATGTGGATGTTCTACCATCACAGGGCTTCACCTAAGCACTGCTATGATATTATCGAGGTGGACTATGGTGGAGAGGGGCACCTCACACGGCTAAAAGATCCAAGAGATCAATTGGTGTGTCTATGGGGTGCCCCCTGGCCACGTATATAAAGGAGTGGAGGAGGGGGAGAGGGTCGGCCCCTATGGCGCGCCCTGGAGGAGTCCTACTCCCACCGGGAGCAGGATTCCTTCCCTTCCAAGTAGTAGGAGTAGGAGACAAGGAAGGGGAAGAGGGAAGAGAAGGAAGGAGGGGGCGCCGTCCCTCTCCCTAGTCCAATTCGGACTAGTCATTGGGGGGGTGGCCTGCCTCTCTCTCTCTCCCCTAAAGCCCATTAAGGCCCATATACTTATTTCCCCGTATTCCCGTAACTTCCCAGTACTCCGAAAAATACCCGAACCACTCGGAACCTCTCCAATGTCCGAATATAGCCGTCCAATATATCGATCTTTACGTCTTGGCCATTTTGAGACTCCTCGTCATGTCCCCGATCTCATCTGGGACTCTGAACTACCTTCGGTACATCAAAACACATAAACTCATAATATAACCGTCATTGAACTTTAAGCGTGCGGACCCTACGGGTTCGAGAACTATGTAGACATGACCGAGACATGTCTCCGGTCAATAACCAATAGCGGAACCTGGATGCGCATATTGGCTCCCACATATTCTACGAAGATCTTTATCGGTCAAACCGCATAACAACATACGTTGTTCCCTTTGTCATCGGTATGTTACTTGCCCGAGATTCGATCGTCGGTATCTCAATACCTAGTTCAATCTCATTACCGGCAAGTCTCTTTACTCGTTCTGTAATACGTCATTCCGCAACTAACTCATTAGTTACAATGCTTTCAAGGCTTATAGTGATGTGCATTACCGAGTGGGCCCAGAGATACCTCTCCGACAATCGGAGTGACAAATCCTAATCTTGAAATATGCCAACTCAACAAGTACCTTCGGAGACACTTGTAGAGCACCTTTATAATCACCCAGTCACGTTGTGACGTTTGGTAGCACACAAAGTGTTCCTCCGGTAAACGGGAGTTGCATAATCTCATAGTCATAGGAACATGTATAAGTCATGAAGAAAGCAATAGCAACAAACTAAACGATCATTGTGCTAAGCTAACGGATGGGTCAAGTCAATCACATCATTCTCTAATGATGTGACCCCGTTAATCAAATGACAACTCTTGTTTATGGTTAGGAAACATAACCATCATTGATTCAACGAGCTAGTCAAGTAGAGGCATACTAGTGACACTATGTTTGTCTATGTATTCACACATGTATTATGTTTCCGGTTAATACAATTCTAGCATGAATAATAAACATTTATCATGAAATAAGGAAATAAATAATAACTCTATTATTGCCTCTTGGGCATATTTCCTTCAGTCTCCCACTTGCACTAGAGTCAATAATCTAGTTCACATCGCCATGTGATTTAACACCAATAGTTCACATGACCATGTGATTAACACCCATAGTTCACATCGTCATGTGACCAACACCCAAAGGGTTTACTAGAGTCATAATCTAGTTCACATCGTTATGTGATTAACACCCAAAGAGTACTAAGGTGTGATCATATTTTGCTTGTGAGAGAAGTTTAGTCTACGGGTCTGCCACATTCAGATCCGTATGTATTTTGCAAATTTCTATGTCAACAATGCTCTGCACGGAGCTACTCTAGCTAATTGCTCCCACTTTCAAAATGTATCCAGATTGCGACTTAGAGTCATCTGGATCAGTGTCAATTTGCATCGATGTAACCCTTTACGACGAACCTTTTGTCACCTCCATAATCGAGAAACATATCCTTATTCCACTAAGGATAATTTTGACCGCTATCCAGTGATCTACTCCTAGATCACTATTGTACTCCCTTGCTAAACTCAGTGTAGGGTATACAATAGATCTGGTACACAGCATGGCATACTTTATAGAAACTATGGCTGAGGCATAGGGAATGACTTTCATTCTCTTTCTATCTTCTGCCGTGGTCGACTTTGAGTCTTACTCAATTTCACACCTTGTAACATAGGTAAGAACTCTTTCTTTGACTGTTCCATTTTGAACTACTTCAAAATCTTGTCAAGGTATGTACTCATTGAAAAAACTTATCAAGCATCTTGATCTATCTCTATAGATCTTGATGCTCAATATGTAAGTAGCTTCACCGAGGTCTTTATTTGAAAAACTCCTTTCAAATACTCCTTTATGCTTTCCAGAAAATTCTACATTATTTCTGGATCAACAATATGTCATTCACATATATTTATCAGAAATGTTGTAGTGCTCCCACTCACTTTCTTGTAAATACAGGCTTCACCAAAGTCTATATAAAACTATATGCTTTGATCAACTCATCAAAGCGTATATTCCAACTCTGAGATGCTTGCACCAGTCCATAGATGGATCACTGGAGCTTGCACATTTTGTTAGCACCTTTAGGATCGACAAAACCTTCTGGTTGCATCATATACAACTCTTCTTTAAGAAATCCATTAAGGAATGTAGTTTTGACATCCATTTGCCAGATTTCATAAAATGTGGCAATTTGCTAACATGATTCGGACAGACTTAAGCATCTCTATGAGTGAGAAAATCTCATCGTAGTCAACACCTTAAACTTTGTCAAAACCTTTTTCGACAAGTCTAGCTTTGTAGATAGTAACACTACTATCAGCGTCCGTCTTCCTCCTGAAGATCCATTTATTTTCTATGTCTTGCCGATCATCGGGCAAGTCAACCAAAGTCCACACTTTGTTCTCATACATGGATCCCATCTTAGATTTCATGGCCTCATGCCATTTCGCGGAATCTGGGCTCATCATCGCTTCCTCATAGTTCGTAGGTTCATCATGGTCAATTAACATGACCTCCAGAACAGGATTACCTTACCACTCTGGTGCGGTCTCACTCTGGTTGACCTATGAGGTTCGGTAGTAACTTGATCTGAAGTTACATGATCATCATCATTAACTTCCTCACTAATTGGTGTAGGAGTCACAGAAACAAATTTCAGTGATGAACTACTTTCCAATAAGGGAGCAAGTACAGTTACCTCATCAAGTTCTACTTTCCTCCCACTCGCTTCTTTCGAGAGAAACATCCATTCTCAGCAACAATTATCTTGCCTTCGGATATGTGATAGAAGGTATACCCAACAGTTACTTTTGGGTATCCTATGAAGACGCACTTCTCTGACTTGGGTTTGAGCTTATCAAGATGAAACTTTTTCACATAAGCATCGCAACCCCAAACTTTAAGAAACGACAGCTTAGGTTTCTTGCTAAACCACAATTCATATGGTGTCGTCTCAACGGATTTAGATGGTGCCCTTTTTAACATGAATGCAGTTGTCTCTAATGCATAACCCCAAAATGATAGTGGTAAATTGATAAGAGACATCATAGATTGTACCATATCTAATAAAGTACGGTTATGATGTTCGGACACACCATTACGCTGTGGTGTTCCAGGTGGCGTGAGTTGCGAAACTATTTCGCATTGTTTCAAATGAAGACCAAACTCGCAACTCAAATATTCCCCTCCACGATCAGATCGTAGAAACTTTGTTTTCTTCTTACGATGATTTTCCACTTCACTCTAAAATTATATGAACTTTTCAAATGTTTCAGACTTATGTTTCATCAAGTATATATACACATATCTGCTCAAATCATCTGTGAAGGTCAGAAATAAATGATACCCGCCGTGAGTCTCAACACTCATTGGACCGCATACATCGGTATGTATTATTTCCAATAAGTCAGTGGCTCGCTCCATTGTTCTGAAGAACGGAGTCTTAGTCATCTTGCCCATGAGGCATGGTTCGCAAGCATCAAAATGATTCATAATCAAGTGATTCCAAAAGCCCATCAGCATGGAGTTTCTTCATGCGCTTTACACAAATATGACCTAAACGGCGGTGCCACAAATAAGCTGCACTATCATTATTAACTTTGCATCTTTTGGTTTCAATATTATGAATATGTGTAACGATCGAGATCCAATGAACCATTTTCATTGGGTGTATAACCATAGAAGGTTTTATTCATGTAAACAGAACAACAATTATTCTCTAACTTAAATGAATAACCGTATTGCAACAAACATGATCAAATCATATTCATGCTCAACGCAAACACCAAATAACATTTATTTAGGTTTAACACTAATCCCGAAAGTATAGGGAGTGTGCGATGATGATCATATCAACATTGGAACCACTTCCAACACACATCGTCACTTCACCCTTAACTAGTCTGTGTTCATTCTGCAACTCTCATTTCGAGTTACTAATCTTAGCAACTTGAACTAGTATCAAATACTGAGGGGTTGCTATAAACACTAGTAAAGTACACATCAATAACATGTATATCAAATATACCTTTGTTCACTTTGCCATCCTTCTTATCCGCCAAATACTTGGGGTAGTTCTGCTTCAAGTGACCAGTCCCTTTGCAGTAGAAGCACTTAGTCTCAGGCTTAGGTCCAGACTTGGGCTTCTTCACTTGAGTAGCAACTTGCTTGCCGTTCTTCTCGAAGTCCCCCTTCTTCCCTTTACCCTTTTCCTGAAACTAGCGGTCTTGTTAACCATTAACACTTGATGCTTTTCTTGATTTCTACCTTCGTCGATTTCAGCATCACAAAGAGCTTGGGAATCATTTCCGTTATCCCTTGCATATTATAGTTCATCACAAAGTTCTAGTAACTTGGTGATAGTGACTAGAGAATTCTGTCAATCACTATCTTATCTGGAAGATTAACTCCCACTTGATTCAAGTGATTGTAGTACTCAAACATTCTGAGCACATGCTCACTAGCTGAGCTATTCTCCTCCATTTTGTAGGCAAAGTACTTGTCAAAGGTATCATACCTTTCGACATGGGCATGATTCTGAAATACTAATTTCAACTCTTGGAACATCTTATATGCTCCATGGCGTTCAACACATTTTTGAAGCCCCGGTTCTAAGCCGTAAATCATGGTTCACTAAACTATCAAGTAGTCATTATACCGAGCTTTGCCAAACGTTCATAACGTCTGCATATGCTCCTGCAATAGGTCTGTCACCTAGCGGTGCATCAAGGACATAATTCTTCTATGCAGCAATGAGGACAATCCTCAGATCATGGATCCAATCCGCATCATTTCTACTAACATCTTTCAATTTATTTTTCTCTAGGAACATATCAAAAAATAAACGGGGAAGCTTTGTGCGAGCTATTGATCTACAACATAGATATGCAAATACTATCAGGACTAAGTTCATGATAAATTTAAGTTCAATTAATCAAATTACTTTAAGAACTCCCACTTAGATAGACATCCCTCTAATCATCTAAGTGATCACGTGATCCAAATCAACTAAACCTTAACCGATCATCACGTGAAATGGAGTAGTTTTCAATGGTGAACATCACTATGTTGATCATATCTACTATATGATTCACGCTCGACCTTTCGGTCTCAGTGTTCCGAGGCCATATCTGCATATGCTTGGCTCGTCAAGTTTAACCCGAGTATTCTGCGTGTGCAAAAACTGGCTTGCACCCGTTGTATAAGAACGTTGAGCTTATCACACCCGATCATCACATGGTGTCTCGGCACGACGATCTTTTGCAACGGTGCATACTCAGGGAGAACACTTGTACCTTGAAATTTTATAGTGAGAGATCATCTTATAATGATACCGTCAATCATAGCAGAATAAGATGCATAAAGGATAAACATCACATGCAATCAATATAAGTAATATGATATGGTCATCATTATCTTGTGCCTTTGATCTCCATCTCCAAAGCAGAGTCATGATCACCATCGTCACCGGCGCGACACCTTGATCTTCATCGTAGCATCGTTGTCGTCTCGCCAACTATTGCTTCTACGACAATCGCTACCGCTTAGTGATAAAGTAAAGCAATTACATGGCAATTGCATTTCATACAATAAAGCGGCAACCATATGGCTCCTGCCAGTTGCCGATAACTCCGTTACAAAACATGATCATCTCATACAATAAAATATAGCATCATGCCTTGACCATATCACATCACAACATGCCCTGCAAAAACAAGTTAGACGTCCTCTACTTTGTTGTTGCAAGTTTTTCGTGGCTGCTACGGGCTGAGCAAGAACCGTTCTTACCTATGCATCAAAACCACAATGATAGTTCGTCAAGTTAGTGCTATTTTAACCTTTAACAAGGACCGGGCGTAGTCACACTCGGTTCAACTAAAGTTGTAGAAACTGACACCCGCCAGCCACCTGTGTGCAAAGCACATCGGTAGAACCAGTCTCGTGTAAGCGTACGCATAATGTCGGTCCGGGCCGCTTCATTCAACAATACCGCCGAACCAAAGTATGACATGCTGGTAAGCAGTATGACCTGTACCGCCCATAACTCACTTGTGTTCTACTCGTGCATATAACATCTATGCATAAACCTGGCTCGGATGCCACTGTTGGGGAACGTAGTAATTTCAAAAAAATTCCTACGCACACGCAAGATCATGGTGATGCATAGCAACAAGAGGGGAGGATATGTCTATGTACCCTCGTAGACCGAAAGCGGAAGCGTTTATCAACGCGATTGATGTAGTCGTACACCTTCACGATCCGTCCCGATCAAGTACCGAACGTATGACATCTCCGCGTTCAGCACACGTTCAGCTCGATGACGTCCTCGCCTTCTTGATCCAGCAAGAGGGGCGAAGTAGTAGATGAGTTCCGGCAACACGACAGCGTGGTCACGGTGTTGGTGAAGAACAATTTCGGCAGGGCTTCGCCTAAGCATTACGAAAACTATTACGGAGGATAAACTAGAGGGGACGGGGTTGCCGGCACACGGCTTGGTGTTTCTTGATGTCTCTTGGGTGCTAGCCCTACCCCTCTATTTATATGTTGAGCCTTGGGGTCAAAACTTGGAGTAAAAGCCTACACAAAGTCGGTTTCACCCAAAAGGCAAGAGTCCTTCTCGGACTCCAGGGCCAGACGCCAGGGTTCGCATTCCCTGTGTCTGGCCCCTGGACACCGCAAAACTTCCTTTTGCGCTTTCCAAAAACCTTATGGGCTTTCCCCTTTGGCCCAAATAAAGTGTTCTCATACCCAAACATTTCGGGAAACATCCGGAACCCCTTCCGGAGACCAAACACTATTATCCCATATATCAAACTTTATCTCCAGACCATTCCAGAGTTCCTCGTCATGTTCGTGATCTTATCCGGAACTCCGAACAACATTAGGTTACCAACATACATAACTCATAAATACTATATCGTCAACAAACATTAAGCGTGCGGACCCTACGGGTTCGAGAACTATGTAGACATGACCGAGACACTTCTCTGTTCAATAACCAATAACGGAACCTGGATGCCCATATTGGCTCCTACATATTCTACGAAGATCTTTATCGGTTGAACCGCATAACAACATATGTTGTTCCCTTTGTCATCGGTATGTTACTTGCCCGAGATTTGATCATCGGTATCTCAATACCTAGTTCAATCTCGTTACCGGCAAGTCTCTTTACTCGTTCCATGATGCATCATCCCGCAACTAACTCATTAGTTACATTGCTTGCGAGGCTTATAGTGATGTGCATTATCGAGAGGGCCCAGAGATACCTCTCCGACAATCGGAGTGACAAATCCTAATCTCAATCTATGCCAACTCAACAAGTACCACTGGAGACACCTGTAGAGCACCTTTATAATCACCCAGTTACGTTGTGACGTTCGGTAGCACACAAAGTGTTCCTCCGGTAATCGGGAGTTGCATAATCTCATAGTCATAGGAACATGTATAAGTTATGAAGAAAGCAATAGCAGTTTCTAAAACGATCAAGTGCTAAGCTAACGGAATGGGTCAAGTCAATCACATCATTCTCTAATGATGTGATCCCGTTAATCAAATGACAACTCATGTCTATGGCTAGGAAACTTAACCATCTTTGATTCAACGAGCTAGTCAAGTAGAGGCATACTAGTGACACTCTGTTTGTCTATGTGTTCACACATGTACTAAGTTTCGGTTAATACAATTCTAGCATGAATAATAAACATTTATCATGATATAAGGAAATAAATAATAATTTTATTATTGCCTCTAGGCATATTTCCTTCACCGGCCGCTTCCCAGCTCGCTGCCGTCGCTGCCACCGGCCACCCCAGCTCTCTCCACGTGCTCCACCAGATGCGCCTCGCTCCAAGCGTTCCGTAGCACTACAAGAAATATGTCAACTTGTGACCCTCACTATTGGCCACTGAAAGGTCATAGTTTTTCATTTGCGACCTTTTTGTGACCAAAAACAGAAGGTCAAAAGCTGGCGGTCGTAAACTGAAATTAACGACCTTCTCTGTGAGAAGGTCGTGGAAGGCCACGACCAAAACAAAAGGTCATAGATTCTATGACCTTCTATTTTGGTCGTTGGTTGTCTTCCCAGGCCACGTCGAATCCGACGTGGCAATCTGACGTGGCAAAATTACGACCAATTGAGAAGGTCATTGATAAGATTCAGCCCGGTCCAGTTCAGTGTCTATATGGGCCAAGCCCATTAATTTATTTATTTTAGCAATTTGTGTCAGCTACATGGGCCGAGACCAAGAATTTAGCCTTTTTATTTTCTAGGACACGACCTTCTATAGTTCATTTCTTTTTTGGGCCTCAAACTTTTTATAGTCCATTTCAATTTTGGGCCTCCATAACAAAGTTGTTCCAGCGACAGTGAAACAGAGGGAATTCAAACAAGCATTTATCTTAAACAGCCACGGGTGACAATTTTATTTCTTTCAACACAAAAGGATTCCTTAAACAGCCACGGGTACAACAGTACGTACATTCAACAAAGGGCAATCCGAGCAGAGGAAGTACATAGGACTGTAGCTACCATTTCTACCAGCAGCAGCAGCCGCCAGAAAGACAAGGAGGTACTACCAAGGAGCTAAACTAACAGCAACCATCCATCATCAATCGGTGATACTAGCAATGAGCGACATCGGCAACATTTCAGAGACCCCCTCCCCTTGCTGCTGCTTGGCGTGTCGTGTCCCCCTACACACAAAAAATTCAGATGTTCAGAATAGATCAACATGTTGATCAGTCAGGGAATCATGGAGCAAATGGTAGTGTGGTGCGAGGCGATAGATTACATCATAAATATTACAGAAGAAGAATAGTTGAACAAATCGTGTGAAATGGCATGGTGGATTTGGAAACTAACATTCGAGCAGCAGTTTGAATCAATGAGCATAGACTATACATATTCTAACAAGGCTACAAGGCTACAGGCTTTTGAACACAAGACACCATAAATTTGAACAACCAGAATAGGAAGTAGATCAACAATTGCATAGCGACTAAATTCTAAATATCATTGACCAACTGGGTCGAACAATACCCAAATGATGCGATGCAGCTACACAGGAACATGGAAGAAACCAACACATAGTCCGCCAAAATTTCATCGCATCACCGAGCAAACACTTAGATCAGGCGGAAGAGACCAACACCAAATAGAGCGGTAACAGAGAGGGGATGGGGGAGCGGGTAACTTACAACATCACTCAACATACTTCCACTTCTCACCACCGACCTTGCAAACCTGCGATTTGAACACAAATCAGGACACGGGATTTGCAAGGAAAACTATCACATCACCAGTTCGAATAAGAACAAGGAGATAGGGGCGGGAGCAAAGGGAACCAAGATGCTTACCATGGAGACCTGCTTGATGTTGGAGACGTTCCTGAAGTTGTCCCTGCGAAAACAGAACCAAAATGGGCCCCGGTCAGGATGCGTCACCACACCACAAAAACAACGTGAATCAAACCACAACAACAAATCAAATCCGAGGCTCACATGAGGACTAAGACAACGCTCAGGGGGGCGCTTGGGATTGTTGGAGTCTTTCTTGGCCTTGCTCTTCTTCACAAGTCTGCATCGCCACAGAAACAATAGTAGCAAAGCGGATCAGAACCCAACGCAAAATAACATCAGGAAAACCCAAGCAGAACCACCACGGGAAATGAGTCCATCACCTAAAACCAAGCAAATGATAACACTGAGTAAGAAAGACTGATGAGAGGTGCTGGTTTACCTAAAACCATTTCCTTGATAACTCATTTCCATCTAAGGAACAACATCTCGTGTGATGAAAACTTTAACAAAACAAATGACTCTTAACACAATATCACACCTACTCATAGGTGAGAACTAGGAACATCCATTTATCTTTCAAATTTAGAAGATCGTCACTGCAATCATCCATTGCTAAGAAACCTAGATAGAAAGTAATAAACTTATCCCCCTGATACAGACCAGGAATCAGCACAAAGAATCAGTACATTCTAACATGTTAAGTGACTACCCTTCCAATCATAATCGTACCATGGCATAAAAGAACAAAAATCAGTTATCTTAAAACGCGTCCCTAGAGACACAAGCAGAGGGACCCAGGTAATTAAGCTGGTTGGTGCTCAATCACAGGCATGTACAGTTAGTGCCTGCAAAGCAACCACACACAATCCCTCCAAAATGAGATGTACTATTAATTACAAGGCGATGTAGATTGCAGATCAAAAAGGAAATACAATACATCCTTTTTGAAGACAATTATTTATAGTGGTAAGAATCAGGGTTTTTTCGCTCATGTGTAAATATTGAACAACAAAACAAATTCAGTTTTTGTTTATCAACCAGTTTTCAGAGAGCCTTTGGCTAACCAGTTCTCATGGTATTCTGCCTACCTACTAAACAGTAGAGGAGGAGAAACATGTATAGTAGTGAAGAGACTAGCTATCAACAATCCCCTGGTTGAGGCCTCTAGTTTTAGAGTTTGAACAAGAAATGATACAAGCAAGAATTTACATCAGGAACTTGGCAGTTGAAACTCTTGAGCAGTAGATTTACATCAGGAATTGAAACCCTCCAGCTCTGAACAATGAGTGAAACCCAGAAAAATAGTTGCATGCAGCACAGAAAATATTCACAACTGAACATGAATTGAAACAACCACAACTTAGCACTGTAAACTCTTAATCAGTAGATATACATCAGGAATCGAAACTATTCGACTCTGAACAGCAACAAAGGAGAAGAAATTAACTTAATCAGTGAAGCCCACAAAATACTCAGCTCTAGTATGTACATATGCAGGTACTGGCCCAATTAAGATGCGGAAAGGGGGATTTTACCCAAATGAAGTTCATGGCCAGGATCAACAATACGAATAACCTATAGTTAGCATGGTACGTCAGCAAGAAAATAGGGAATCTACTGATATTTTTCTTTCCCTGAAGAAAATCCTTACAATCAGCAAATACAAGTGACCATGAGAAAGTGAGACTAGTTTAAAGCAAAGGCAACACCGAAATAGTACCAAACTGATTTATGTAATCCACTTAATGTCAAAACAGTAGCTTAAAGGTTCAAAATCCAGCCATCAGAAAATTAATGATCAGTATGATGCGCTGAAGAAAAGAAGAACAGAACTTCTGAAAATTCAAGCAGTCAATATTTGGGCATTTTTAACCGATCTATAGCTATTTTTTAACCGAGCAGTATGATGAGATGCTCCTCAAGAATGCAATCATTGCTTTCTAGGGGAAGTGCTTAAGTTTCAGTGGCTTTTATATTTTTTGAGGAAATTCAGTTTCAGTGGCTTCAATTTCTTTTACTTCTACCGTTGACTAATGACTAAGTCTTCGGCATATCATTTGGCATGCTATCTTATTGAGCGGGCTCAGGTGCATTTCGGTTTCATAGCAAAAGTGCGGGAGGTAGAAGAAGTTTTGGGCTGCTCAAACTTCCGCGGCTTTTCTCCTCTTTCTTCTCTTCTATTTATTCAGATTATAGAAAAGGAAATGGGGCTTGTGGTCGCGACTATGCGGTATCCGGCCTCATCCACTACAGGTTGTTAAGGCTGCCAGCTAAACCTTCTAAGTTCTAACTAAGTAATCCGCCAACTGACGAAACTGATGAAAACGACACCTGAAACTGAACCTACAGAACGAAAGTTTCTGGAGCCGCAAGGTTTATTTCCAACATTGATAAGTGGCTTCTTTTGTTTCAAAAGGTTCACAGGTTTAAATTTCTGGTTGAATGATACGGAAGTACCACATGCCCACCCAGGTGGCATAGCTAGCCAACTGAAGGTCTTAGCTGAAAATATTCAACAATTCGTACAAAAAGGAAATCAAAGCTAAGCCTGCTTATTGCATACTAGTATTGTCAACAACTATATAAATCCGTAACTATAAAATTTTGTCGCCTCTTGGCATCAAGAGATGGTGGTGACCTTGTGATACGTCTCCAACGTATCTATAATTTTTGATTGCTCCATGCTATATTATCTACTTTTTTGAATGTTTATGGGCTTTATTATACACTTCTATATCATTTTTGGGACTAACCTATTAACCCAGAGCCCAGTGCTAGTTTCTGTTTTTACCCTGTTTTAGGGTTTCGAAGAAAAGGAAAATCAAACGGAGTCCAATTGACCTGAAACTTCACGGAACTCAGTTTTGGAAGGAAAGAAGCCTAGAAGACTTGGAGTGCACGTCGGGGGATTTGCGAGGAGGTCACGAGGCAGGGGGGCGCGCCCACCCCCCTGGGCGCGCCCTCCACCCTCGTGATCCCCTCGTGGCCCCCTTGACGTACTTCTTCCGCCTATATATCTCCATATACCCTAAAAACATCCGTGAGCATAATAGATCGAGAGTTCCGCCGCTAGAAGCCTCCGTAGCCACCGAAAACCAATCTAGATCCGTTCCGGCACCCTGCCGGAGGGGGGAATCCTTCTCCGGTGGCCATCTTCATCATCCTGGTGCTCTCCATGACGAGGAGAGAGTAGTTCTCCCTCGGGGCTGAGGGTATGTACCAGTAGCTATGTGTTTGATCTCTCTCTCTCTCTCTCGTGTTCTTGAGGTGGTACGATCTTGATGTATCGTGAGCTTTGCTATTATATTTGGATCCTATGACGTTTCTTCCCCCTCTACTCTCTTGTAATGAATTGAGTTTCCCCTTTGAAGTTATCTTATCGGATTGAGTCTTTAAAGATTTGAGAACACTTGATGTATGTCTTGCCGTGGATATCTGTGGTGACAATGGGATATCACGTGATTCACTTGATGTATGTTTTGGTGATCAACTTGCGGGTTCCGCCCATGAACCTATGCATAGGGGTTGGCACATGTTTTCGTCGTGATTCTCCGGTAGAAACTTTGGGGCACTCTTTGAGGTCCTTTGTGTTGGTTGAATAGATGAATCTGAGATTGTGTGATGCATATCGTATAATCATACCCACAGATACTTGAGGTGACATTGGAGTATCTAGGTGACATTAGGGTTTTGGTTGATTTGTGTCTTAAGGTGTTATTCTAGTACGAACTCTAGGGCTGTTTGTGACACTTATAGGAAATAGCCCAACGGATTGATTGGAAAGAATAACTTTGAGGTGGTTTCGTACCCTACCATAATCTCTTCGTTCATTCTCCGCTATTAGTGACTTTGGAGTGACTCTTTGTTGCATGTTGAGGGATAGTTATGTGATCCAATTATGTTAGTATTGTTGAGGGAACTTGCACTAGCGAAAGTATGAACCCTAGGCCTTATTTCCACACATTGCAATACCGTTTACGCTCACTTTTATCATTAGTTACCTTGCTGTTTTTATAATTTCAGATTACAAATACCTTTATCTACTATCCATATACCACTTGTATCACCATCTCTTCGCCGAACTAGTGCACCTATACAATTTACCATTGTATTGGGTGTGTTGGGGACACAAGAGACTCTTTGTTATTTGGTTGCAGGGTTTCTTGAGAGAGACTATCTTCATCCTACGCCTCCCACGGATTGATAAACCTTAGGTCATCCACTTGAGGGAAATTTGCTACTGTCCTACAAACCTCTGCACTTGGAGGCCCAACAACGTCTACAAGAAGAAGGTTGTGTAGTAGACATCACCTTGGCGGGCATCCGAACTCGTTAGATTGAGCAGCTTCTCCCTGGCCCTCAAACACCAAAGCATGTACGCATCAGATGCGGCGAAGAAGAAAGCCAGAAGAAGAGGAGAAGAGGAGGAAATCATACCCTTGTCGAGGTCCCCGGGAGGGGTCAGCCACGGGAGCAAGAGCGCCTCGATGTCACCCGAGGCCGAGCTGATCTTGGTCCCGAGCGCCTTGGCAGCGGCCTTGTCCTGGGCGGCCTCCTCGACCTCGGCGCCATCGACCTCCATCACGGCATTGTCATCCTCGTCTCCGTCGGCGTCGCTCCCGGGCCTGCAACATAACCACTTGGCATCAGTGTCGGCGTCAGCGTCGAGTTATTCTACTTGAACGCGGCAGCGCAACAAGAAAGAGGAGAAGGAAAACGCGTGACAGCGCAACGAGAAAGAGGAGAAGGAAAACGCGCGGCATCCTCGATCTCCTCCCTGTTGGACGGCTCTGCCTCGATGGGAACCCATGGGCCGACGAGGACATGGTGGAGATCATCGCTGCAAAGCCGGGGAGGGCACGGGGGGGGGAGGGGTTCTGGCTCTATGGAGGCGGTAGGGGGAGGGGGTGGGGTGGGGGGGAGAAGAGGGGGGAGTGAGGCCGGCGGCGAGGTGTGGGGATGGGAGGAAGGGGCTTGTGGACGAGGGGGACGAGGGCGATTGGACCTGGGGGGAGAAGGGGGAGGCGGCGATGGAGAAGGGGGATCTGGGGGAGAAGGGGGAGGGCGTCCAGGAGCGCCGCGGCGTGCAGCGGTGCGGCGGCGGCCATCGGGGTGGTTGGTGCGATCTTGGTGGAGGGGAGGGGGCGGTGGCGGCTAGGGTTTTGACGAGCGGGTGCGGGTGCGGGATTGGAACGGTGGTGAGTGCGTGCGTGGGGTTTGGAACGGTGGTGAGTGGGTGCGTGGGGTCTGCGGGTACGGTAGGGAGTGGGGGCGTGGGTGAGAGGGTGAGGGGTGAGGGCTGGCATTGGATTCTGGAGCATCCGACGGTGTCTCATGCACAATTCGCGTGATAGGCTCCTAGACCAATCAAAACGTAGCAAGCAATTTGAAGACTTTATGACCATCTAAATTGGTCGTAATCAATTAGATTAAAAATAAAAAATTTCACGAAAACTTCCTTTTTCATTTTTTGAGTGCTTAAAATGAGTTTTCTTTAAAGGATCAACCAAATATTTTTCAAATGATACCATATTTTGTACAAAGTTTGCATTTTGGATGGGCAAACAATATTGACAAAGAGAATTTTTATTTTCTTTGCACGAAAAATCAATTTTCCATTTTTCGAGTGCCCAAAATGAGTTTTTTTGTGAAGGACCTACCATATATTTATTGCAAAATTGGACCAAATCAATTTTATAAAACACTAGGCCGTATTCAATTCACAATTGACAAAATGGTTGGGTCATAAAAAATTAAAAAAAATCAAAAAATTGGAAAAGCTCCGCATTGTGTCATCATATGTGACCAGGTTTCGAGGAAAATAATAAACTTGTAATACGACAATTATTTTAAAAAAGTGTTCTCAGAAATGAGCTATCATGCGTGAAGATTCATGGCTTTCAAGCCAAATGATCAATCTTATGGCCACATTCATGGCATAGTTTGTTCAAATGATCTCATATTGTGCACAATGGTGCATCTTGGAATTCCAAACAATGTTGCCTAAGGGAGTTTTCATTTTCTTTGCACGGAAAATTCATTTTTCATTTTCCGAGTGCCCGAAATGAGTTTTTTTGTGAAGTACCTACCAAATAATTGTTGCAAAATTGGACCAAATCATTTTTATAAAATACTAGGCCATATTTAATGCACAATTGACCAAATGGTTGTGTGTCAAAAGTTTTGATCCACATCTCGTGAAAAAGACAAATTTCCGCCGATTCAGCAGGAAGCGGGTCAAATTTGAACTGCGGCTGCCTCATAGTTTGCTCTTTATTTTTTCCAAAAAACATTTCTAGGTACATAAGTATCTATTTAATCAGAGAAACATCAAAAGTTTTTCCAAGATTCAACCACTAGCTAGGAACGGTCATTCCCGCCGTTTAACCGCATTTTGAAACGGGCATAAAAAATTCAAAAAAATCAAAAAATTGGGAAACCTTCGCATTGTGTCATTATATGTGGCCAAGTTCCCAGGAAAAATACCAAACTTGTAATACGGCAATTATTTTAAAAAATTGTTCTCAGAAACGAGCCATCACGTGTGGAGATCAATGGCTTTCAGGCCAAATGATCAATCTTATGGCCACATTCATGGCATAGTTTTTTGAAATGATCTCATATTGTGCACAAGGGTGCATATTGGAATGGCAAACAATGTTTCCTAAGGAAGTTTTCATTTTCTTTGGACGAAAAAACCATTTTCCATTTTTTGAGTGCCCAAAAGGAGGTTTTTTTGTGAAGGACCTCCCAAATAATTGTTGCAAAATTGGACCAAATCAATTTTCTAAAATACTAGGACATATTTAATGCACAATTGACAAAATGGTTGGGTGTAAAAAGTTTTGATCCACCTCTCGTGAAAAAGACAAATTTCCGCCGATTCAGTAGGAAGCGGGTCAAACTTGAACTGCGACTGCCTCGTAGTTTGTTATTTTTTTTTCCAAAAATCATTTCTAGTTACATAAGTACCTATTTAACCATAAATACATGGTTTGGTGGCGATACGTCGAGGTTTGGGTGGTGGCCGAGGGCCCCAACTCTAGAGCGCGTAAACTCGCATGCCCGTCGCGTGGTCACTGCGTGACCGTGGCGTTGCCATGTGTTCTGGGCGGCCTAGGCATGTCTAGTGGGTTGGGCACTCCCCAGGTAGGTGCTAGGAAGAAAATTACAACAAAAGATTCTCACGAGGAGACCGATCGATGCTCAAACATGAATTAGCAGCCAAGTGTTTGATTAGCGGTACGGGAAATGTACATGGCTAATGGGCGTGAGTTTTGGCTGAGGATGATCAGTTACTAAGAAGACCGTCTTCACAAATTTTCAGCTCAAAAGGAGGATCCTAGGTGGTACTTTCTTTGCAAAGTACCACACTGGACATAAATACGAATGTTGAAGCTGGGCTCAAAATAATGAATGGATTGAGCTGACATTTGGTGGAGGATGGTTATTTGGGCATAGGAAAGCACTGTAGAAAATGGATACTATTTGGACATGCCAAAGTGGTACTTCCTTCACAAAGTGTTGTTCTGAACAGAATAGGAAAATGAATATTGTTGAATTATTTTTGAACTAGGCAAGGAAGGTTTTTTACATATTTGACGAAGATATGACCCATAGAATTTATGAGATTTTTTTGGGAATGACAGAAATATAGGTTGCTTCACAACCTGGGGCAAAAAATGCCACATGGACGTGACACAGGCAAAACTGATGAGGTGGCGCCTAGTCATAGCAACCCACCACAATTTACAAGGTTATGACCATCTATATTGGTCGTGATCAGCTAGAAATAAGGCAGCGGACCAGTGCTATCTGCTTTATGACCATTTCGTGTAAGGAAATTATGACCTTCCTGACCAAAATGGTCGTTATAGTTTAGGGTTTGGAGCCCCCCGAACAGCTTTTGACCAATTGGTCTGAAATGGTCATAGATCTATGACCAATTCTTCCAGGGTCACTGACAGAAGGTCACTAGTTGACATATTTCTTGTAGTGTAGCCGCAAGCCGCGCTTGAAACGATGCCCCGTAGCGCGTTTCCGGCGAGCCTCCGGCCGTGCTGACGTGGCAGCATCATTAGCGGCTAATGGCGCCACTAATTGAACCCACACCCACTGACACCGGGCCTCACCCGCTAAACTAACCCCGAGTTAATTTAGTTTAACAAAAACTAACTCTCTGTTAGTACAGAGCCTATGACATGCGGGCCCCAGCGTCAGGTTTGACCTCGCTGGCACTGTTGACCTGCTGCCGTCACTTTGACGTCAAGCTGGCGCAGTAAATCTTTTTCTGGATTAAAACTAATCCAAGAAATTCCAGAAAGTAGTATAAACTTCAAGAAAACATAGAAATTAATCTATAACTCAGATTGAAAAGAGTTATATATGAAAAATGATCAGAAAAATCCAATCTATCCATCTGTACCATTCTCATGCATGTTAGAACAACCTTTGGCTACTGTTTAGGGAAAATCAAATAAATTGCATTTAAATATCACATATGGAGTTTGAATTTGAACCTTGACTTCAAATCAACTTCATTTAACTTTGTTGCTAGTTGCATTAGCTCAAACACCAGCATGTTGCCATGTCATGATCATGCATCATATTGTTGCATTGCATTGATTGTATTCTTTCTTGTTTGCCGGTATTTTCCCCTCTCAGTAGACGTGGTTTCGACGATGTGATCGATGACACCGTTGAAGAGCTATACTATCTTCAGAAGTGCCAGGCAAGCAAAACCCCCTTGTTCATTCCGATACAATCCCACTCTCTCGCTCCTGCTCTCTTTTACTGCATTAGGACAATAACGATTCAACTGTTACATGCTGCGGTAGTTGAACCCCTTTCCTCTGCATGGCCTATCATTGCCACAATAAATAGATGAAACCCACTAGCATGAGTAGGAGTTGTTTGAGCCCTGATGTGCCTACTCATTCATGCTTGTTGTCATGCCTGCTACTGCTTAGAGTTGAGTCAAGTATGATTCATCGGGGATGAATTGGAATGTGGTGAACATGTCTTACTGTTGAGAGCTAAGTGTGTGAACACGATTTGGTAAAGGTAGTGGTGAGAGGCCATGTAGGAGTATATGGTGGGTTGTCTCATTGAAACCATCCTCAGGAACTGAGTTCTGTGTCTGTGATCCATGACAGTTACTACCACACATTGGGTTCCGCTAACTCGACCCCTGTTGGCTTATTAATCGCCTCGATCTCTATCCAGGAGTTGCAACTAGTTTCTGGTGTTTGTAGGTTGTGTTAGTAGTCTACCAAGTGGCACCCGATACATGTGGCATGGTGTACCAAGCGTAGATCCATCCGACAAGGTGGGCTTGGGAACCCTACACACATCGTTTGGAGCCGTGAGCGACACCACGGCCGGATCTCCTTACGGATGGAACCCGAATAGGCGATAAACCTGGACTAGAGACTTGCGTGGTTAGTCAGGTCGTGGCCGACACCCTCGCCAGGCTTCCGCTTGAAGGTTGCCGAGATACATGACATGTACATGGCGGTAAGTGGCGAGAGCGTATGTGAAGAAGTACACCCCTGAATGGGGTGAGAAGAAACAGATGGCGATTGCTCAATTCGGTAGGCAACAATTCCATGTTGAAGAAGATGGTGCAGTAGTTTAAGAGTAGTGAGGAGATATATTGCCCTTAATACCACAGCGGGGCACCTTACGGAAGGTGACTGACAGAACTATTCCCTTAACTGGCAAAAAGAATTACTTTTGATACAAGGATCATTGAATTCATACGAGGCTAAGGCAGTTCATAAATGATCATTTGAAGGAGTTCGAAGGAATGGCATACTCAGTTTGGAAAAGAAACTAAGTTATAGAACAACTTGTCAAACGGGAGGCACATTCCAATTGATACCAAGGATATAACCTAGTAACTGAGCGTGCTTTCAAGAATTTAAGAATTTCCATACTCATCAAGATCTTACCAACATCCGTGCCAAGGATCCTGGCAACACATCATACTACCATGATGAGCAATGATGGAGAATGCAGATGCAAAGGAAGACAACACTTTCTCAGATTGCACCTTAGCGATGCCAAGGAAACAAAATCTCAGATTCAGATATGGTTGGTGTCAGGATTTCCAGACTTAGCATGTATGAAAGTGAAAGGTTGCAGCACAAATCGACGAGATGACGTTGCAAGATTCTCAGGAAATAGACTATGATAGTAAGCTCCAAAACATGAGCTGGTTCTGCTACACACATGTGAACACGCTGTCCCAGACAAGCATGACCACATAGTAGTCTTACAACAAAAATACTACCGAGTTCTGGTTGGGAACCATCATTGAGGATATCTAAGTCTTGTGCATTACCATGGATTAGCATTTAACTCCTTTTCCTAAAACAAATCAGTTAGTGGCTTGGTGTGCTAGGAATTACATATGGGATGGAGGTTGCAAGTCTCCAAACCACAGAATACATTGCACATGTGCATGACTTAATTGGGATGATTCCAGAGGAAGCAAAACAAACTTTCTCAAATTCACGGCGGCTACTTACATCATATGCACGTGAGTTAGAGGAAGTCACTTCTTCCATCAAAACATAAACTTCATGAGCTAGCACGAAGAAAATGCTTTCAAAAGTTTCCAACACTAACTTAGATGTTCAACATGAAACATGGACAAGATGAAAATCTTGTCAATGGGCTCAACAACAAACCATCCATGCTTCCATATAAATGGAATTCCACAGTTAAGTGAACACGGTGATAGCATTGTTCAGACCAAAGGATGTAATGGTGTATGCTCGAGGAATCAACCACGAGTAAGACAACATTACGAACATCGTTGGTTCTGATTTGATTTGAGGATAGCCCACACTCAAATCAAAGTTTGGACAAGATAATAGATCCAATAACTGATCACGAGGACCAATCGATGAAGATATCATCTTTCTTCAACACGCACACAAAATATATCCCTTAGAGATGAACTAAGTCGGATAAAGCTTTATCTTCCAACTCTCCAAGTTGTTGTTTAGCTTATCCAACTAGCTCAGTGGTATTCAACACAGATTCTTGGAGAAGGGGGGTTTATAAAAAAACCAACTTGATCGCGAGCTCAACATAATGGCCAGGGGACAACTTGGTGATACTTCCGAGAGGATATTCAGAAAATCATGAATCACCGATATGTTATTAAGCTCGGGAACAATCTTGCTTCTCAGGGCAAGATGATATGATCAAAAGAGCGAGGGATTGACACAATCCTAACTCATTGATCGAAGAGTGCACCGGAAATAAGGACTCGGTAGCACGATCAATCTTAGGATGATGATTCAATAACCATGACGCTAGGAGTGAGAGTATTGTCCATTAACTACCAAGCAACATGGTGGCTAAGAGTATTGATTTCACAGATCACAGTTCACTTGTCGGCATTCCGGTTACAACATCACGGGACTGAGGAATGAATAATGATGGTGAGAAGTATCACTGCGTCAAGAATTCATAAGAGGTGGTGCAATTCTCATGACAATCCTGACATAAAGGGGTAATACTGCAAGGTAGAACAGAACAAAAGCTGGATTGGCATTTTGATGTACGGAATACAACTACTTTGACCAGTCCAAGAAATGGATGAGGCACTGGAGTTTGTTTCTCCTAGTCATTCCTGCATAGAATGGCTTAACGGATCACATGAATACTAAACATCGATAACACGAATGCACAACTACTCCTGACTATCAATTGATAGGTGAAGGTCGGAATATAACTGAAGAGGGACAACTCAAAGAACATATGATTGTCTGAGTTGTGGATGCATAGATTAGTATGTCGAAAAATTTCAACATATTTCTTCTAGATAACCCATGCAGAGAGGTAGGACTGGCAGATTCACAATGTAGAATGGAGAACTCATCAAGAGCACTCGGGTTGTGATCTTTCGGTTCAACGAGGAACTTCTGCCATAGGTAGTTCATGGTATTTGGAAGAGGAAAATATCACGGACCTCGAGGACTATCGCAAAGGTTACTAATATCCTAAAGGAACTAGCAAACACTATCAACATGAAGTAAGTAGGGTGAATCTCGGGTTCAAGAACCCAGGAATAGAATGCCTACTAACTAAATGGCATCACGGGATGCTTTCGAGAATGATGGCCAGAATCATCACACTGGGAATATAAAGCATTGCTAGATTACTGGGTGGTTCTCTAAGAAGCCTAGGGTCATGATAATGGCTTCAACATATCCACCGAGGCAACGGAGTACCTCAACTCGACAATTAGTGTGGTTAATATGGCCCAAGGAACATCGAGAGCGGAAAGAAGGGATTTGCAAATGCATCAGACTATTTAGAAACCTGGGATGACTCGGACATCATAACGGTTGTAAATGCTCAAAAATATTTGAGACATCATGCAAAATGGTGGCAAAACCACTCAACATCACAATATCAAGGTTCCGAAATCAATTATCAGCATACGGAAGTAGTAAGAACTGAACTGAGGCTTGAAACCATCAACCCTATAAGTCTACGGATTAGTAACACGTGATCCTGATAGAAAGACAAGAAGCCTAGTTCTTAATCCCCGTAGAAAAGAAGAGGTTGACTTAGATCAGAAGGGCATAAGGCAAAGGAGTAAAAAGAGCCTTACGTTCCCTTCCACAATCAATTCCCTTATATAACTAAAGCATTTCTAGACTCGACTTCGACCAGTTTGGCTTCGTAATCCTACAGGCAGTCAGGTTCTGGTACCAAAGCTGTCAGGACCCCAATCCTAAGTCACACCGATCTAGCATGTAACACATCATATCACTTTGTGGCCTCACGCACGATATCTCCACGGGTGCCACCTTACTTGGCCCAGGACCGTTTGTGCCTTTTGGCTCACGTATATGATAGTGTCGCTAGCATCCATATGACAGAGAATCCGGACCGACATGACTAGTCGTGAACCCAAAGTGGCACTAACTTATAGGGACATGCATCCATGACCCAACAACGAACGTGTCGATCATCAGCGAGTGAATCCGGGCTGTAGCAAGCTAACAGGACTCCGGTAGACACCGCGTGACATTTCCCCGTAGGGACAGACAGATGAACGAAGGACACATGCCAGCCAGCCTTAGTGTTCCGGAGCAGTAGCAAGCTACCATGGCTCAGTGGAAGCACTAGGAGACATTTCCCGGTAAGAGAGGCTACCAAGGATAGACAACTAGGTTGTCGGATCCCACACATACCAAGCATTCCAAATCATACACACAATATGCTCGATATGTGCAAATACAACATGGCACCACAATAAAACTCTACAACTCAAAGTATTTATTCATTAGGCTTCGAAGATCCAGATACTACAAACATGGGTCTGATGACCCAGCATTCAAGTTTCATGGATTTCAGACGAGTTTTGGATTTACTAGAATTTAAAAATAAAGTATCTCAATGTTTTTCCGGCAATCAACGGTACCTTGGTGTTTGAAATTCAATCCCATTTCTTGCATGGGACCTAAGCATGCACCTAAGGACACATATTTGATTTTCAACCAATTTATATGCACTGGAGCATGTGTATGTAGTTCAAATTTGAATTATGCACATAAATGCATTGAAAACTCAGTTAATGCATAAAAATGTCCAAACGAACCCCGAAAAATCACAAAAATTGACACAACACTCCTGTTGTTCTATGTTGACACGAGGAAATTTTTGGAAGCAATAAGAGGCAATGGATATTGTTTCGTCCCCAAAGGTGGGACGTTCCCTACCGAAACCATCATGCTTGTTGTGAGAAGCTCTGGTTTGTGAGAAGCATATACCCAAACTTGCCCCAAATGGGACAAAAAATTACCATGGCATTTTGATGCCGCTCCATGATAGCATGCCAAGTTTCATGAATTTCTGACGAGTTTTGGATTTACTAGAATTTAAAAACCATGCATCTCAATGTTTTGCCGGCAATCAACGGTGCCCTGTTGTTTGAAATTCATTTCCATTTCTTGCATGGGACCTAAGCATGCACCCAATGACACATATTTGATTTTTCGACCAATTTATATGCACTGGAGCACGTACATGTAGTTGAAATTTGAATTATGCACATTAATGCATTGAGAACTCAGTTAATGCATAAAAATGTCCAAACGAACCCCAAAAAATCACAAAAGTTGACACAACACTCCTTTTGTTCCATGTTGACATGAGAAAAAATTTGGAAGCAATAAGAGGCAATGGATATCGTTTTGTCCCCAAAGGTGGGACGTTCCCTACCGAAACCATCATGCTTTTTCTGAGAAGCTCTGGTTTGTGAGAAGTATATACCCAAACCTGCCCCAAACGGGACAAAAATTTTACCACAACATGTTGATGCCTCTCCATGGTAGCATGCCAAGTTTCATGAATTTCAGACAAGTTTTGGATTTACTAGAATTTAAAAACCAGGTATCTCAATGTTTGCAGCCAAGTGACGGTGGCAGGGTGTTTGACATTCATTCACATTTCTTGCATGGGACCTAAGCAGGCAACCAAGGACACATATTTGAATTTTCAACTAATTTATATGCATTAGAGCATGTGCCTGTAGTTCAAATTTGAATTATGCACATGAATGCACAGAAAACTAAGTTAATGTATAAAAATGTCCAAGTGAACCCCGAAAAATCCTAAAATTGACACAACACTCCTGTTATTCTATGTTGACACTAGGAAAAAAATTGAAATCGAGAAGAGGCAATAGATATTGTTTCGTCCAGAAAGGTGAAATGTTCCCTACCGAAACCATCACACTTGTTGTGTGAGAAGCTCTGGTTTATGAGAAGCTTATACCCAAACCTGCCCCAAATGGGATAAAAAATTTACCACGACATGTTGATGCCGCTCCATGATAGCATGCCAAGTTTCATGAATTTCAGACAAATTTTGGATTTACTAGAATTACAAAAGCAAGTACGTCAATGTTTGCCAGAGAGCCACGGTGCCGTGGTGTTCGAATTTCATCCCCATTTCTTGCATGGGAGATAAGCATAAACCCATGGACACATATACAATTTTACAACCCATGTTGGTGCACCGGAGCATGTGCGTGTAGTTTAATTTTGAATTGTGCACCTGAAATGGCTAGAAAACCAATTTAATGTATAAAATGTTCAAACGAACCCTGAATAATTCCAATTCTTTTACGACACACATATAGTTTCATGTTCACTCCAGATAAAAGGTCTAGCAATTCAAACACCGTCCATTGCCGATGTGACCCCATTATGCAATTCAAATCAAGATGAAAAATCAAGTAGATCGCACACAGTTTATCATCACCAACCGTGTGAGATGTGGCACAAAATATCCTGGAGCACCGTCGGTGTATAGTACGCCTATGGCTTACGCGAGAAGGTGCGTCGGCTACAGTCCACAGCCGGCGTCTCAAGCACACTAGCTCGCTCCCCAAATATCATTTCATTGTTTAATTGTCGTCGGTGAAAGATGGGCACGTGGACCCGCTCGTGAGGGAAACTTCGGTGGCCCACTCCGGCGAGAGCGCGGCCACAACCGCCATGCGTGTGCTAACAAGGTGCATGAGCACGGCCACAATCTGCGACCGGGCGGCCATGGCAGCCCAAACGGTCGCTGTTGCTTCTCAGGTGGCGGCAGCAACATCTGGCTCGGGGATAACAACTGGTGAGAGCGGCACAGGAGATGTCTGTTCCATAGCGGTGGCCTTAGCCTTGATGGAGGCCGCCCACGACCATGTCGAGGCCGCCCACGCCCAGCTCCTGGCGGTCACCGCACAAATCGAACGAAACTTCTTCGACAACGGTCGGCTACCCACGGCCGAAGAGCTGGCAATCGCCGAGAGCATTCGAGCAGCCGTCCATTCCTCCGCCGCATACCTTGTGCCGACGGAGCTCGTCCAAGCCCAGATCGCGTCCGCCCACGCCCAGCTCATGGCAGCCTTTTCCAAAGAGATGGCAGACACGGATGGCGAGATGCTTGCCGAGTATGGTGTGATGGATGCCATGGAGCCCCTTACCCAGGAGACCGTCGAGCGCGAGCTGGACATGGAGGCGGCGGCAAAGATCGACGAGCACCGGCCGTAATAGTACTCTTTGTTTTGTTTAATTAAGAGCGCCGATCTTTAATTTGTTAGAGTAATGTTTAGGTCAGCCAGTTCTGTTTAATTGTTGAACTTGCTCGATTAAGAAGTTAGTCTCCTTTGTGTACCCAAATTATGCAATGACGTGGATGACCACTGTAACCATGGAAATTCAAACCAAAATTTTTGACGTTCAAACTCATCACACACGGGTTAAGCTATCTGAATCGTTTGTGATGTTCACATATCATACGCAGTTCTGAATAAGGGACCATGTCTGATGACACTTTGCGTGCCAGTTTTTTCGCTAAACTGACCACCCCGCCCCCGCCCCCTCCCGAAGTGATCACGGCCCAATAGTATAGCATGGCAGACGGACAAGAATATAGGGCCACTCATGGAACACTAGCATCGTATACTAAGCATTAGGATATCAGGTAAAGGTAACAACAGTTGCTATGCATCAGAATAGGATTAACAAAAGCAGTAACATGCTACACTACTCTAATGCAAGCAGTACAGAGAAGAATAGGCGATATCTGGTGATCAAGGGGGGGCTTGCATGTTTGCTCTGGCAAGAAGGAGGGGTCGTCAACACCGTAGTCAAACTGGGGGTCGCCGGCAGTCTCGGGGTCTACCGGAAAGAAGTAACGGAAGGGGAATACAATAAATAAAAGAGCAATCAAGGTATCACAAAGCATAACAAGACAATACGCGGTGCTAGAGATGACCTAACGCGGTACTAAGTGACACCAGCAAAGGGGGCAAACATCCGGGAAAGTATCCGCGGCGTTTCAAGTTTTCGAACAGATGAACTCGAGGGGAAAGTTGCGTGTTCGCTAAGCTAGGGATGTGTGGAGGACGAATGGGCTGCGTATCCGGAATCGTCTCGTCATTCTGAGCAACTTTCATGTATAAAGTATTTTCATCCGATCTACGGATTATTTTATATGAATTTTCAAAGATTTTAAAATATTTTTGGAATTAACAGATATAATTAAATGGAAAACGGGGTTATGACATCACCATGACATCAGCATGATGTCAGTAGTCAACAGGGCTGTTGACTGGGTCAAACTTACAGGTGGGTCCTACTGTCATTGACACAACTTAGTTAATAGTTTTAATTAACTATTTATAAAAACATTTTGTTAGAGTGGGGCCACATGTCATAGTGAGTAATTTTAACTAGTGGTTTATTTCAACAGGGGGTTGATTAAGTGGTGGGGGACCCACTTGCCATAGACTAGCAACTAACCTAACAAAGAACACCTAAGCAATCTAAATTAGCCTAAACTAATTATGCCTACTAATTAAACCGGCCACACACAACACATACGCACACACGGCTACAGCCATAGAGCAGCAACAATGATAGCTAGCAAGGCAGTGTAGCATTAGAGTATGAGAAGCAGTAGCAAAGCAACGCAGCGCCGCAGCAAGCAGAGCAATGCAGTAGCAGGCACGCAAAGCAGCAAACGAAGTAGCAAGGAGCGGTTAAGCAGCGGCAAGCATCGAGCAGCAGCAATAGCTAGTAGCAGGAAACAACAACGCATGAGGCCGCCACGGAAGCAGAAGCAGCAAGCAGAGGAGCAGCGACAGGCGGTGGCGGTGGCTTGCACGAGCAAGCGTGAGCGGGCCAGCGGACGCCGCAGGGCAGCGGCGGCGGCGACACGTGGGGCTGCGTGTGCGCGTGGACGGCAGGGGAGGTCGGCAACGGGCAGCGCGGCCAAGCACGCAGGGAGAGCAGTGGGCGAAGCGCGGGGCATGGCCAGGGGCACGTGCGGACGGGGCCTTACGCAGGCGAGCATGCATGGATGCGAAACTTCGACCATGGTGGCTGGGCTCGCGGGGAGAACAAAACGGTGACGGATCGACAGAAATGAGATGGGGATTCGGGATAGGAGCTCACCGCGAGCACGTAGGCGAGGTCGGGGAGGCCGGAGGTTGCCTGGATGGTGCGGATCGAACGGCGTCGTCCGGCGACCGTGGCGGAGGAAGAAGACATGTGTGTTGTCGATGCAGCGCCTACGCCCTGATCTGCTGGTGTAGTCGACGAAGGTGATGACGGCGCGCTTCCTGGACATGGTGGTTCGGCGCGGGGAGGCACGTGGCCGCGGGATCGACGCGATGACGATGATGTTGCGCTCGGTTGTGTTGCGAGGAGAGGAAAACGAGCGAGGGAGAGGGGATTTTGAGGCTAGGTTTCGTCAGGTGGGTCGGAGGGCTCGGCCTTATACTCCAAGGGGACCGGGGGATGGCCGGCACGCGCCATGGCGCGGCCATGGCCGGTCAGATGCACGCCACGATCCCCTACCTCCCTGTAGTAGGAGGTTGGGGATGAGAGAGGTGTGGGTTGGGCCTAATTCACTAATGCACTAGGGTCCAGTACTAATAGTCCTTCTTTGTTTTTCTTTCTTTATTGTTTTATTTACTTCACCTGTTTTCTATTTTTTTAAAGCTGCTAAAAGAATTTTGGTATTTATGAAAAATTGATACATAAATACTGTGTATTATTAGGAGCTAGCACACAAAGTTTGGAGGCAGTTTGTAGTTAAATAAATAATTGTTTATTTTGAAAAGTCTATTTTATTCGCCGTTGGACCACTTATTAATTTCCTAGGAATTTATTTGTGAGTCAAACAAAGTTTGTTTCAACATGACATTGATCAGGGAAATTTTATAGAACACTGCAAAAAATTTAGTTTTCAAGATTGAAGAAATATTTTATTTGACTTTGTTATAAATTTGAAATTGGCTTTGATTTTTATCGTGGCAATTTGGTTTAGATAAATTTGATGACATGTCACCATTAGTGAGAGATTACTGTAGCATGATTCTCGGGGTGTTACGAATCTCGTCCACTACAAGAAATCTCGCCCCGAGATTTAAGGGGTGATTTGAGGGGTGGAGTAAGGGGGAAAGACACGGGAAGGACGGAGCTCAACACAAGATAGGTAACTGGGGGCTCTCTCAGTGAACGTGGCATAGAGGCATCTCTCGAGTTTAAATTCAAGAAATTCATCGAGAGCAAGGTAATGAGGTGCAATAAGAAGCTTCAACCAGGTAGGCAATCGTTCGTTGCCGAAAGCAGAGAGCGAAAGGGGTTCAAAGCAATGGGAATGAGTATTGCGTCTGATACCAGAATAGACTACTAGGAAGGTGGCTCGTGATTTACATACGAAGCCAAGTGTGAGGAGCAATTTTGGAAAATAGGGATGTACAGGAGAGTCAGGTTTCGATCCCGTGGAACTGTGGGTTATGGGCCCACCATGTGGGTTAAAGCGGGAAGGGTGCTAACATTTGCACGGTCATGATTGCAAGGCAGGTCAGAGGACAACTTGTCAGTTATGTTGGCAACAACGTTGGTACCAAGGGCGAGGGACGAAGAGAACCATCTTCCTACTCGTTGAACGAGGCAGACCAATAGGCAAAGTTCTCGTCCATCGGTGGTTACCGGAATGTCATCAACAATAGTAACATGGTCTTACGGACACGATTGTACACCTAGGTGTTTACATAAGCAGAAGAATATTACTGCTTAGATCATATAGATCACAAGAAAAGTTAAACCAAACAATGGAAAGGAAAATATGATTATCAGATTAAACAGAACAATGGAAAAGAAAATGTGTTTAAACACATATTTCAGGGGTATACCCTTCCCAAGGGCAATCAGAGCATGATATCCATGACAAGATAGAAAATAGAAAACCATTTAGGTAAGTGGAGAGGAATTTCATGACATTACCCATACAACGGTGTTAGGATAATTGATAAAGAGAATTTAGCATTGTGCTTCAAATGTTCTTATTGAAGATCGGAGTACCACAGATATGTTTCGAGATAGCATTGACATGGTCTTCAAGCAAGGTCGGACCTTGGATACTCAAAGGATTCACCAGGAACAACTTATAGAATAAGTCCTACAATTTCCTCATGGAAGAATGGTTAACCTTACTAAAAAGGAAGAACTATAACAATAGGTCCTCCGACTAGGTGTGCTAGGTATGACATCATCTTACCTGGTCATATAAAGACCAATGTTATAACTCTTGGATATATGTTCCAACCATCATATATGACCGAGATTCAGATCTGATTGGTGTTAGGATACCTCAACTTAGGATGTCCGAGGAGAAAAGGTGCGGCACAAATTGTCGAGATGACATTGTAAGATTCTCGGTAATTGAACTATGGAAGCGGGTTCCGAAACAAGAGTTCATCATCAAACCCAGAAGAGGATGAGGAGGTAGCTGATGACTTAGCGAAAATTCATCGACATTTCCAAGAAGATGGATTTCCACGATTATATGAACAAGGATATAACATTTGTCAGATCAAAAGATATAATGATGTATGTTCGAGGAACACATACACAATTAAACATTGGTTGAAAGGGGCACCCGAGATATGGGCTTAGGTAGTAAGATCAGTGTTAGAATGGTGATTTAGCAACCAGAACACTAAATTGGAATTATTGTCCATTAACTCCGAAGCAATAGGGTTGCTAGAAGTACAGAATCCAAACATCACCGTTCACTTGTTGGTATCTCGGTTAGAAACAACATGGGGACTAAGAAAAGAATGGTGATGGTGATAAGTATCGTTTGCATCAAGAATTTTCGAGAGGTGGTGAAATTCCCATGACATTCTTGACATAAAAGGTGGTAATATTCCAAGGTAAAGAAGAACAAATGTTGGATAGCAAGGAACTCAAGGTATAGCACAAAACGCGATCAAGTTTGTGTTGGAGGGAAGGCAATAAAGTAGTCGATGACAACACAAATCATCGAGGGAAAGGATGGTATTTCTCATCAAGAATTCAATTGATATCCTGGAACAGTCAAAATGTTGATGATGATCACGACAAATTTTGTCGAGATATTTCATGAAGATGTAATCGATCAGTGATGACATCAAGTCAAAGGAATGATGAAGCAAGAGGTTATTGGAACCACAGCTACGACACAAACTCGAAATCAAGTTTGCTATTCAAGGAGAAATGATATGACAAGGAAGATCGACGTAAGATTAGCTCACTGTCGAAATTTGTGCTCCGTGAAGAAGGACCAGGTAGCATAGTTAAAAATTAGCCCAATAATGGTATAGCCGATTAGGCTAGGAATGACTTGAAGGGTTATTAAACTCATAAGCAACGAAAATTAATTAGGGTTATCGAACCGGAATGCGGAATCGGTTCACATATCAGTGTTCTCGGTTGACGACAACCCAGAACCTAGAAAAATTGGAATCGGTGAGAAATAACAGTTAATGAAGAACCCATAAGAAGTTATGTAGTCCCATGACATTATCAAGATATCATAGTGTAATACTCGACAGTATATTAAAGTAAAGGTTGGACAGGTGCAATGATCTGCACAAGACAAGTAGTCCAACTTGTCCGAGAAATGGTATTAAGGAGAAAATATGGTCGGAACCTTGATTGCAAAGGACCAAACATAGATACATGACGAACTTATAACAAGGGGATTATTATCATTCACAAGAAGCTTTGATGATAAGTTTCACATCAGATCCATGGGCATGAACGCAAGGGCTCAAGGTCGACTCCCACTTCTTCCATGCATAACTTTTCATTTTACTTCTCGCTTTTGATGAAGCTGTAGTGTAGAAATTTAATCTAACAAAATACCAGAAGAGTATGACTCGTGAAAACTTTCAAGTTCACACTTAATAAGGAAGGCATAGGTTCAACCCGTCAGGGTATCGTGGAAACATATACCACAAGCTTCAATAGTAAATACCACCAGCTCGAAAACAGAGCATGGTTGTGAAAGCAGAGGATACAATTTACCAAAGGCTTTATATATCCGTGGAATGGCTCACAAGGTTACTTGAATATGAAGGACATTGTCGGATATTAATCCAACAAGAGGTCCGGTCGTGTACAACGGAGCTGATGTGAGTATCGGTACTCTATCAAAGGAAGAAGGGATGCATGTGCATCGGATTATAGAAACAACTGACTAACTCAAAGCTCAAATGCAAAGGAATTATGAATTCCAAGACAAGGGATCAGAAGCAATGCTCTGATTAGGGATGGATAAGTTGAATAGCCTTAGGGGTACAATCAATGGCAATTTGAGTGGTCGAGATCCAGCTCATGTCCGGAATGACGTCTGAATCGGAAGGATAAATTCCAGGGAACAACTGATGATTGTGTGCATTCACACGCATGTTGAATCGAAAAGGATCACAATTACAATCACAAAGGTTTTTAA
Source organism: Triticum urartu (assembly GCF_003073215.2). Classification (NCBI taxonomy): domain Eukaryota; kingdom Viridiplantae; phylum Streptophyta; class Magnoliopsida; order Poales; family Poaceae; genus Triticum; species Triticum urartu. The sequence goes on from NC_053028.1 coordinate 322,225,362, forward strand.
AGGAAATTTCTAGACCAAAGGAATTAACCGGAATGCAAGTATGCAAGAATTCCAAGAACCACATGCTGTTGAGGATTTTCGACAGATCAAATAGTATTTCGAAGTCTTCTGCGGAACACAAGAACAACTAGGAATGAGTGGATTCTCGATGAGTGCGAGGAATTATTCGTAGGGGTATTTCCGCGGTAAGGAGCTACAAGGCAGTGGTACAAGGGATTCTTATAAGTTGGAGAGCAATTCGATGCATCTTGCAACAAGAAGAGAAACTCAGAGTCATTTATGAACAACAAGTGTATGTAGTTATCCATATAGATATATCGGTAGTAGGGAATTGAAAAGCAGAGGGCACAAGGGTCTCGGGAATGATCGAAGACTATTTTCAAAATCTTCTGGTGCAGTAGGCGATCAACTGTGATAAGGGGCTCCCCGGAAGAAGTAGTTACGAGAACCTAGAGTCAGATTTAGTAAAATCATTTAACCCGAATAGAAGAGAGATCAGAGTCCCATGATAAGGATCAAGGAGTAAAAGATTCTAATACCACCCAGATGACAACGTGGGCCCGTAAGACACACATCCATGTTAGTAAAAAGTTTTGTAATGTCTAGACTCAACTTCGGCCAAGGAGTGTGGAAGGGGGATTCCGACAGGCAGTCGGCTCTGATACCAACTTGTGACGCCCCTGATTCAATCGTACACCAATCATACACGCAAGCGTGTACCATCAAGATCAGGGACTCATGGGAAGATATCAGAACACAACTCTACAAATAAAAATAAGTCATACAAGCATCATATTACAAGCCAGGGGCCTCAAAGACTCGAATACAAGAGCTCGATCATAGATGAGTTAGCGGAAGCAACAAATATCTGAGTACAGACATAGGTTAAACAAGTTTGGCTTAAGAAGGCTAGCACAAACCGGGATACAGATCGAAAGAGGCGCAGGCCTCCTGCCTGGATCCTCCTAAACTACTCCTGGTCGCCGTCAGCGGACTGCACGTAGTAGTAGGCACCTCCCGAGTAGTAGTAGTCGTCGTCAACGGTGGCGTCTGGCTCCTGGGCTCCATCGTATGGTCGCAGCAATCGGGTATCGGAAGGGGGAAAAGGGGGAGCAAAGCAACCGTGAGTACTCATCCAAAGTACTCGCAAGCAAGGAGCTACACTACGTATGTATCCATTAGTATCAAATGGAATAAGGGTATCATATGTGGACTGAACTGCAGAATGCTGGAATAAGAGGGGATAGCTAGTCCTATCGAAGACTACGCTTCTGGCCACCTCCATCTTGCAGCATGTAGAAGAGAGTAGATGGTAAGTTCACCAAGTAGCATCGTGTAGCATAATCCTAACCGATGATCCTCCCCTCGTCGCCCTGTGAGAGAGCGATCACCGGTTGTATCTGGCACTTGGAAGGATGTGTTTTATTAAGTATCCGGTTCTAGTTGTCATAAGGTCAAGGTACAACTCCAAGTCGTCCTGTTACCGAAGATCACGGCTATTCGAATAGATTAACTTCCCTGCAGGGGTGCACCACATTTCCCAACACGCTCGATCCCCTTTGTCTGGACACACTTTCCTGGGTCATGCCCGACCTCGGAAGATCAACATGTCGCAACCCTATCTAGGCACAACAGAGAGGTCAGCACGCCGGTCTAAATCCTATGGCGCAGGGGTCTGGGCCCATCGCCCATTGCACACCTGCACGTTGCGTACGCGGCCGGCGAGCAGACCTAGCCTCCCTTATACAAGGGCAGGCCTTCCAGTCCAACCCGGCGCGCGCCGCTCAGACGCTAACGTCACGAAGGCTTCGACTGATACCACGACGTCGAGTGCCCATAACTGTCCCCGCGTAGATGGTTAGTGCGTAATGGCCAGTGGCCAGACTCAAATCAAATACCAAGATCTCGTTAAACGTGTTAAGTGTCCGCGAACGCCGACCAGGGCCAGGCCCACCTCTCTCCTAGGTGGTCTCAACTTGCCCGGTCGCTTCGCCACAAGATAACAGTCGGGGGTCGTCGGGAACCCAGGCCCACCTCTACCGGGATGGAGCCACCTGCCCTTCAACCCCCATCTTCGAACAGTATCATAAGTAATGTATCAGTATAAAGTATATAGCATATGCCCATGATCACCTCCCGGAGTGATCACGACCCAATAGTATAGCATGGCAGACGGATAAGAGTGTAGGGCCACTGATGGAACACTAGCATCCTATACTAAGCATTAGGATAGCATGTAAAGATAACAACAGTAGTAGCAAGGACAGGCCATGCATCAGAATAGGATTAACGAAAAGCAGTAACATGCTACACTACTCTAATGCAAGCAGTAGAGAGAAGAATAAGCGATATCTGGTGATCAAGGGGGGGGGCTTGCCTATTTGTTTTGGCAAGGAGGGGTCGTCAACACCGTAGTCGAACTGGGGGTCGCAAACAGTCTCGGGGTCTACCGGAAAGAAGTAACGAAAGGGGAATACAATAAATAAAAGAGCAATCAAGGTATCACAAAGCATAACAAGACAATACGCGGTGCTAGAGGTGACCCAACGTGGTACTAAGTGACACCGGCAAAGGGGGGAAACATCCGGAAAAGTATCCCGGACGTTTCGCGTTTTCAGACAAATGAACCAGAGGGAAAAGTTGTGTGCTCACTAATCTAGGGATGTGTGGCGGACGAACGGGCTGCGTATCCGGAATTGTCTCCTCGTTCTGAGCAACTTTCATGTATAAAGTATTTTCATCCGATCTATGAATTATTTTATATAAATTTTCAAAGATTTTAAAACATTTTTGGAATTAACAGATTTAATAAAATGGAAAACAGGGTTATGACATCACCATGACATCAGCATGATGTCAGTAGTCAATAGGGCTGTTGACTGGGTCAAACTTACAGGTGGGTCCTGCTGTCATTGACAGCACTTAGTTAACAATTTTAATTAACAGATTAACTATTTATAAAAACATTTTGTTAGAGTGGGGCCACATGTCATAGTCAGTAATTTTAACTGGTGGTTTATTTCAACAGGGGGTTGATTAAGTGGTGAGGGGCCCACTTGCCATAGACTAGCAACTAACCGAACAAAGAACACCTAAGCAATCTAAATTAGCCTAAACTAATTACGCCTACTAATTAAACCGGCCACACACAACACATACGCACACACGGCTACAGCCATAGAGCAGCAACAACGATAGCTAGCAAGGCAGTGTAGCACTAGAGTATGAGAAGCAGTAGCAAGCAACGCAGCGCCGCAGCAAGCAGAGCAATGCAGTAGCAGGCACGCAAAGCAGCAAACGAAGCAGCAAGGAGCGGTCAAGCAGCGGCAAGCATCGAGCAGCAGCAATAGCTAGTAGCAGGAAACAACAACGCATTAGGCCGCCACGGAAGCAGAAGCAGCAAGCAGAGGAGCAGCGACAGGCGGTGGCGGTGGCTTGCACGAGCAAGCGTGAGCGGGCCAGCGGACGCCGCAGGGCAGCGGCGCCGGCGGCGACACGTGGGGCTGCGCGTGCGCGTGGACGGCAGGGGAGGTCGGCAACGAGCAGCGCGGCCAAGCACGCAGGGAGAGCAGTGGGCGAAGCGCGGGGCATGGCCAGGGGCGCGTGCGGACGGGGCCTTACGCAGGCGAGCGCGCACGGATGCGAAACTTCGACCATGGTGGCTGGGCTCGCGGGGAGAACAAAACGGCGACGGATCGACACAAATGAGATGGGGATTCGGGATAGGAGCTCACCGCGAGCACGTAGGCGAGGTCGGGGAGGCCGGATGTTGCCTGGATGGTGCGGATCGAACGGCGTCGTCCGGCGACCGTGGCGGAGGAAGAAGACATGTGTGTTGTCGATGCAGCGCCTACGCCCCGATCTGCTGGTGTAGTCGACGAAGGTGATGACGGCGCGCTTGCTGGACATGGAGGTTCGGCGCGGGGAGGCACGTGGCCGCGGGATCGACGCGATGACGGCGACGTTGCGCTCGGTTGTGTTGCGAGGAGAGGAAAACGAGCGAGGGAGAGGGGATTTTGAGGCTAGGGTTCGTCAGGTGGGTCGGAGGGCTCGGCCTTATACTCCAAGGGGACCGGGGGATGGCCGGCACGCGCCATGGCGCGGCCATGGGCGGTCAGATGCACGTCGCGATTCCATGCCTCCCTGTAGTAGGAGGTTGGGGATGAGAGAGGTGTGGGCTGGGCCTAATTCACTAATGCACTAGGGCCCAGTACTAATAGTCCTTCTCTGTTTTTCTTTCTTTATTGTTTTATTTACTTCACCTGTTTTCTATTTTTTTAAGCTGCTAAAATAATTTTAGTATTTATGAAAAACTGATACATAAATACTGTTATTATTAGGAGCTATCACACAAAGTTGGGAGGCAATTTTTAGTTAAATAAATAATTGTTTATTTTGAAAAGGCTATTTTATTCGTCGTTGGACCACTTATTAATTTCCTAGGAATTTATTTGTGAGTCAAACGAAGTTTTTTTCAACATGACATTGATCAGGGAAATTTTATAGAACATTGCGAACATTTTAGTTTTCAAGATTGAAGAAATATTTTATTTGACTTTATTATAAATTTCAAATTGGCTTTGATTTTTATCAAGTGGCAATTTGGTTTAGATAAATATGATGACATGTCACCATTAGTGGGAGATTACTGTAGCATGATTCTCGGGGTGTTACAGATGTACTTGCGACCGAAAACAATTTTGCCATATAATTGTATTTTTTAGCTCTACTCTACGTATTTTCGTATTTGAGCGCTCGCCGGTTGCACACGACCTCATTTTGCCGAGCGTGTGTGCCAGGAGGGCATATCCCCGACAGTTTCTGGTCGTGTGAGAAGGACCCCCTATCGCCCACACTCACTTGGCGACGATTCCAAATGCCGTCACGGAAAGGGGTTAAAAACCGTTTGTATAGCACCTACGCGTACCAGTGTACTTACATGTTGGGAATCAAGATCTATAGGGATAGATCGAGACGCTTAATAGGACTTTCACAAAGTATATACCTTGGCAAAATTTTGAAGAAGTTCAAAATAGATCAGTCAAAGAAAGGGTTCTTGCTTGTGTTACAAGGTGTGAAGTTGAATAAGACTCAAGACCCCACCACGACAGAATGTATAGAGAGAGAATGAAAGTCATTCCCGATGCCTCAGTCATAGGTTCTATATAGTATGCCATGCTGTGTACCAGACCTGTTGTGTGCCTTGCCATGAGTTTGGCTAGGGGGTACAATAGTGATCCAGGAGTAGATCACTGGACAGCGGTCAAAATTATCCTTAGGTACCTAAAGAGGGCTAAGAAAATGTTTCTCGGTTATGGAGGTGATAAAGAGTTAGTCGTAAAGAGTTACGTCGATGCAAGCTTTGACACCAATCCAGATGACTCTGAGTCTTGATCTGGATACATATTGAAAGTGGGAGCAATTAGCTAGAGTAGCTCCATGCAGAGCATTGTAGACATAGAAATTTGCAAAATACATATGGATCTGAATGTGACAGACTCGTTGACTAAACCTCTCTCACAAGCAAAACATGATCACACCTTAGTACTCTTCGAGTATTAATCACATGGAAATGTGAACTAGATTATTGACTCTAGTAAATTCTTTAGGTGTTAGTCACATGGCGATGTGTGAACTATGGGTGTTGTAAGTGCATCTAGTGCCCCTTAGTGATTTTGGTGTATTGAAGACTTATAGGTTAAGGGACTAATGTGTTTTTGAGTGTACACAGGTCTATAAGTCTATGAGGAGTTTGATATTTATAGAGAAAGTCGACCCCTAAAAATGAAGTTCTTCAACTGAAGACTTTGGATTTCTGAAGACTTTGGAAGTGAAGAAATTGGTGCAATCCTGAAGACCTGGTATTCATTCGAGGAACATGAAGCATGAAGACTTTTGTTTTTGTAGTTTCATTTTCTCTTTTCTTGAGTCATAAGAAACACCGTACTGTTAAAGGAGGTCGAGGAAATACTAAGGAAAAATTTCCATGTGATGCTCAACTCAAAATCTTACACCTACCAATCCCTTCGAGTGAAGCCATTGGAAATCTCATACAGTTCACTCATATTCTTCAGTGACAGAGACGAAGTTCTTCTGGTCTCTGAGGAATTTGTTCTGACTAAGGAGTTAGGAATTCGCTAGTGCGGATTGCCTACACAGTGAGGAACATGATAGCCCTGAGGAATTTGATACTCAAATTTCCAACCGTTGTTGTGCCTTGTGCCAGCTGTCCCAAAATATCTACCCACCTAACGGTTATATCATTGAAGGGCATTTATGTCTTATCATGTCGGGCTGCTCCCAAGGCTATAAATAGCCGCCCCCTACAACCACTAGCTGGTTGGCTGCTCCGAGAGAAACTAACACTTGTCATTTGAGAGCATCCCATCCTCCGAGGATTTTGAGCGAAAATCATCAAGTGAGGAAAACCAAACCCAAACACCTACAAACCCCAAGTGATTGAGCATCACTGAAGAGATTGATCCTGTGGATCCGACGCTTGTTACCTTTGAAGACTGTGCTTCTTCCAGATGGTTAGGCGTCAAGGTCTAGAGCATCCAAGAGGAATTGTGGATCACCGAGTGACCAAGTCTGTGAAGGTTCGGAAGTCACCTGAAGACTTACCACGAGTGATTGGGCGAGGTCTGTGTGACCTTAGCTCAAGGAGAATACGATGAGGACTTTGTGTCCTCAGGTTTAAATACCTAGCCGCTCCAACCAGATGTACAACTGAGACAGCAGTTGGAACTGGTCTACCAAATCATTGTCTTCACCAAGCTCACTGGTTCTATTTCCTCAACTCTTTCATTTCCTCATAACTGTGTTGAGTGCTTGTTCGTATATGTGTTTGAAGACTTTGACTGAAGACTTTCTCAATTTCCTCAGTTCAATTTCTTCACTCTGTTTGTCTTCATCCTGTGTTATCCTATGTCAACGATGTCTGTACTCTGTGCTTGTTTTCATTTCATCATGATGACTATGATTGTGCTCTGATATGTTTACTTTTGAGTACTTATTCCGCTGCTAATAGTTCTTCACTAAGGAATTTCCTCACCTGCAAATTCCTCAGTGAAGAATTCATGAAAATCGCCTATTCACCCCCCTCTAGTCGATATAACGCACTTTCAGGTATTAATCACATGGCGATGTGAACTAGATTATTGACTCTAGTGCAAGTGGGAGACTGAAGGAAATATGCCCTAGAGGCAATAATAAAGTTGTTATTTTATATTTCCTTATTCATGATAAAGATTTATTATTCATTCTAGAATTGTATTGATTGGAAACCTTAATACATGTGTGAATACTTAAATAAACAACGTGTCTCTAGTGAGCCTCTACTAGACTAGCTCGTTGATCAAAGATGGTTAAGGTTTCCTAACCATGGACATGAGTTGCCATTTGATAATGGGATCACATAATTAGGAGAATGATGTGATGGACAAGACCCACCCGTTAGCTTAGCATAATGATTGTTCAGTTTTATTGGTATTGCTTTCTTCATGTCAAATACATATTCCTTCGACTATGAGATTGTGCAACTCCCGGATACCGGAGGAATGCGTTGTGTGCTATCAAACATCACAACGTAACTAGGTGATTATAAAGATGCTCTACAGGTATCTCCGAAGGTGTTTGTTGAGTTGGCATAGATCGAGATTAAGATTTGTCACTCTGAGTTTCGGAGAGGTATCTTTGGGCCCTCTCGGTAATACACATCATAAGAAGCCTTGCAAGCAAAGTGACTAATGAGTGAGTTATAGGATGATGTATGTAACGCCCTCGATGCAGCTATATCTCCCACGTGTCGAAGCACGACTTAGAGGCATAACCGCATTGAAAGCAATGTCGCAAGTGAGGTAATCTTCACACAACCCATGTAATACATAAGGGAAAGAGATACATAGTTGGCTTACAATCGCCACTTCACACAATTACATGAATATAGCATTACATCAACCAGATACAATCAAGGTCCGACTACGGAACCAAAACAAAAGAAGAACCTCAAATGCGACAAGGTCCCCGATCGACCCCAACTGGGCTCCACTACTGATCAACTAGAACGAAACAACACAAAGGACAAGATCTTCATCGAGCTCCTCCTTGAGCTTGGTTGCGTCATCTGCACGGTTCAACGGCACCTGCAAGCTGGTTTTGGAAGTATCTGTGAGTCACGGGGACTCAGCAATCTCGCACCCTCGTGATCAAGACTATTTAAGCTTATGGGTAAGGTAAAGGTATGAGATGGAGCTGCAGCAAGCGGCTAGCATATATAGTGGCTAACATACGCAAAAGAGAGCGAGAAGAGAAGGCAAAGCACGGTCGAGAAACTATGATCAAGAAGTGATCCTAGAACAACCTACGTCAAGCATAACTCCAACACCGTGTTCACTTCCCGGACTCCGCCGGAAAGAGACCATCACGGTAACACACGCGGTTGACTCATTTTAATTAAGTTAGAGTTCAAGTTAACTACAACCGGACATTAACAAATTCCCATCTGCCCATAACCGCAGGCATGGCTTTCGAAAGTTCAAATCCCTGCAAAGGTGTCCCAACTTAGCCCATGACAAGCTCTCACGGTCAACGAAGGATATTCCTTCTAGAGGGAAGACCCGATCAGACTCGGAATCCCGGTTACAAGACATTTCGACAAGGTAAAACTAAACTAGCAACACCGCCCGAATGTGCCGACAAATCCCGATAGGAGCTGCACATATCTCTTTCTCAGGGCACACCGGATTGTCCAAACTTCCGGTAGGCCAGCCCAGAGTTGCCCTGGTGGCCACCGGCGGCTGACAAGTTGGACCAACACTCAGAGGAGCACTGGCCCGGGGGTTTAAAATAATGATGACCCTTGGGCGCGCGACGCCCAAGGGAATAGAAAAGGCTAGGTGGCGAATGGTAAAACCAATGTTGGGCATTGCTGGAAGAGTTTTACTCAAGGCGAACTGTCAAGGGGTTCCCATTATTACCCAACCGCGTAAGGAACGCAAAATCCGGGAACATAACACCGATTTGACGGAAACTAGGGCGGCAAGAGTGGAACAAAACACTAGGCATAAGGCCGAGCCTTCCACCCTTTACCAAGTATATAGATGCATTAATTAAATAAGATATATTGTGATATCCCAACAAGTAAACATGTTCGAACAAAGAACAACATCTCCATGTTCTAACAAGGAACGAACTTCAATCTTCACCTGCAACTAACAACGCTATAAGAGGGGCTGAGCAAGGCGGTAACATAGCCAAACAACGGTTTGCTAGGGCAAGGTGGGTTAGAGGCTTGGTTCAACAATATGGGAGGCATGATAAGCAAGTGGTAGGTATCGCAGCATAGGCATAGCAAAAGAGCGAGCAACTAGCAAGCAAAGATAGAAGTGATTTCAAGGGTATGGTCATCTTGCCTGAAATCCCGCAAGGAAGAAGAACGAGTCCATGAAGAAGACAAACGAACATAGACGAACGGGTCCTCACAAACGCGACGTTACTGGAACCAACCCAAAGAAGCAACACCGGAAGTAAGCACACAACATAGTAAACAAACCACACATGAACATGGTATGATATGCGGGATGCGGAATGCGATGCATATGCAAGATTTAACAAGAGATGAATGAACCTGGCCTCAACTTGGAAATCCAAGTGTGCCACTAGAAAGGTGAGATGAAATCGCTTGAAAACTATATAAAGAACGCCGGAATCAGAGTTACGATTTGGGAATGGCAAGCAATTCAAATATGGCACCGGTCTGCGATTTACAGCAAGTAGCCAACTAGATGCAACAAGATGAACATGCTACAACACTCAAACATGACAACAAAATACATGGCAGGGATCCATTCAAGATGCTTAACAAAATATGAACACTGAGATACGGCCAATTCACCCATTAACAAGTTCAAACAAGCATGGCAAAAGTGCATCTGGTAAACAGATCTCGGACTTAGTGAAATTAACACTTATCGGGAATTTCAGATCAGGTAGCACACTTTGGAGCATCAAAACTATATGCTACAGGGCCTGAACATGGCAAAGTAAAGCATGGCATGGAGCTACTCAAAGAGCTTAACAAAAGTCCCTTAGTGACCTTGAGCCAAAAGGGATCAGAAAATACATTTGCAAGCATGTGAACATGGCAAAAACATAATCAGACTCCCAGACTTAGTGCAAAACTGGAACATGCAAATCAGATATCAAGTAGGCATGTTTACGAGCTCGATGCACTCACTACAGAGCATGTCATTACAATCTAAGCATACACCCATCAAGAATACACATTATACAAGCTAGACATGGCAAGAACAATAACATAGCATGCACGGATCAACTACAACATCCTCGGCAAAATCGCTAACAAGTAGACAATCTGCCCAGATACACGAAATGACAAAAGTAGAGCTCGATTGACTCAAGCTAGGGTGCTCCATAATTTCAAACAAAGACATGGATGGATATAGCACTACAAGATTAACAAATCATCCTTACTGATCATCCTTAAAAGAGGCACGCATCACTAGGAAACAACATGAACATATGGCATATTGAGATATACAGTCCAAGGACTTAGTGGAATTGCTAAGTCCCTGAAATCAGCATTAACGAATGCACCACTTTGCAAGCTTGTGCTAGTCACCACACATATCACAAAAATACATGGATAGCACCTCTAGAAAGATGGCAAAGCACATAACAAAACACATGTTGAGCTCAGGGGCATATCATGCCCACAATAATCATGGCAAAAATGACAAATATCTAATTGGAGCAGCAGATCTGACAATTATCTCAAATAGCACTCTTCCAACAGCATTTCGGGCATCGAGATGAACTCAAATGAAAATTATGCAATGAGATGAAATGATGTACTCTCTGAGACGAACATTTTGATATGCTATATGCATGAATCGGAGCTACGGATGATGAGATACAATGCGATGAAGATGCTCAAAATTTACTGGGACTTAGGGAAAATCAACCTCGAAAGAAAGTCAATGGGATCTCGATCCAGATCGTGCGCGGAAACCGAGGTTGTCGGAGACTTCGCCGGAACAGTGCTTGGGGCGCCGGAGTTGAGGGGGGAAACCGGATCCGGTGCGGGGACAGCTCGCCGGAGCTGTTGAGGTGGCCGGAGAGGAAGTACGCCGGCGAGGAGCGGCGCGATGAGGCGCGACTGCCGGCGGCATGGGGCGGCGGCGCAGCGAGGAGGGCGCTAGGCGGCGGAGCTCGGCCGGCGAGGGAGACGCCGGCGCGGCCGGGTCCGGTGAGTTGCTCGGCCGCGCAGGGATGCGGGCGGCGCGTGGAGCCGCGGTGGAGCGGGCGGTGCACAGCGACCCGCGGGCGGCGGCGGCGGCGACCGGGCCCGCGCGGGCCGGATCTAGGCCCTGCGGGTCGCGCAGTGAGAGGGCGCGGGAAGGCCAGGTGGCGGGCGCCGGTTGGTCTGGAGCGGCGGCGGAGATGATGTGGCGCGGCGCTATTGGGCAGAGTGAGGTGGCGGCAGCGCGGCGGACATGTCCGGCCCGACGAGGATTTTTGTCCGGTGGCGCGAGGTAGGGGAAGGCTAGGGTTAGACCGCAAATTTTGGAGGGGATCACTTATTTATAGGTAGAGGGAGCTAGGAGAGTCCAAATGAGGTGCGGTTTTCGGTCACGCGATCGTGATCGAACGCTCTAGATGATGGAGAGGGTTTAGGTGGGTTTTGGGCCAAAATGGAAGGGTGTTGGGCTGCAACACACACGAGGCCTTTTCGGTCCCTCGGTTAACCGTTGGAGCATCAAACGAAGTCCAAATGGCACGAAACTTGACAGGCGGTCTACCGGTAGTAAACCAAGGCTGCATGACAAGTCTCGGTCCAATCCGGAAATGTTTAACACCCGCACACGAAAGAAAGGTAGAAATGACCACCGGAGGAGATAGGAGCGCCGGAATGCAAAACGGACAACGGGAAAATGCTCGGATGCATGAGATGAACATGTATGCAAATGAAATGCACATGATGACATGATATGCAATGCATGACACGCAAGCAATGACAACGCAACAACAGCGAATAAACTGGAGGACACCTGGCACATCGGTCTCGGGGCGTTACAACACTCCACCACTACGAGAGGATCTCGTCCCGAGATCTAGAATTGCACCGGAGGCACAACGGAAGAGAAATTGAAGAGGTAAAACTAAGTTGCTCCTTTGACAAATGAGTGAAGCCAAAGAACCTTGAAAAGGTTAAGCCATATCGAGAAAACAATACAACGGAGATAAATGAAGTTGAAAGCACTCCGGTAGGAAAGAGGAAACAAGGAATTACAAATTCGGACAGCACTCCGGTTAAATGGATAGGCATGAAAAGAACATGATTTTTTGACAACACGAGATGATGGGTGAAAAGAACAACATCGCGATGCCTCCGGAACGAAAGGATAGAAGATAGGTAATTGAAATAGGAGAAAGGAGAAGAAAAAGTCAACTTCTGCCAAAAAGAGCTTGAGAAGGCATCCTTAGGAGAAGGGTCGAACAAAGTTGTTGGAAAACCAACAACGAAAAGAATAAGCTTAATATGGTCTTATGGAATACATCTCGAATTATGAGGTGACAACCTGCCACTCACGGGAAAAGAATTGGATTGATAAGAACAAGGCGACGAGAAAGCTATATGACCGGGAGGATAAAAGAAGAACTTGGGTCATTTATGAGCACCATAATAGCAACAAACCTTAGAGAAGGCTTTAGGTGAAATATAACCCAAGATAATTCCAATGACGAGATTAATGGATTTAAAACATCTCATTCTTAACAACATGTGAATCATGAAACCTGAACTCAAATTATCAAGAATGACATAATACCATCTCCAAAAATATGCGCGAAAGAATTGCACTCCGGATTACACGAAGAAGAATACTTGAGTTCCTTAGAAAAGAATGTTTATGAACACTTCGAGAAGGAATTAACTCCTTGATGAACCATCATGTTGAGCCTCCATGAAGAACTCCGGAAAACAAAAGGAAGATCAAACGAAAAGAAAGAGAAGTTGAAAACACAAGGTGAATCCTTGTAACGATTTAGATGAATCTTTGGAATGATATAATTAAATAACTTTGAGCTCCGGAAAGAAAGATTAAACAAGTGAAACCGAGAGTTTTGATGAGGCTCCGGAATAAGGAATTGAATTTACTCGATGAAACAAGAATAAGAATTACATTATGCTTATCCTTCATAAATTAAATTGATGACAATCAACGTATTTGACATATTACTTATTCTCGTGGAAAAGATTAAGAGAGATATAACATAAACTTGAGAACGTCTTCGACGAATCCACCGGTAGGATTGAAAACAACAAATGAATTGATATGATAACAAGGTAAGAAGAATCTTGAACGAACCACCGTAAGAATTGAAAATGAACGAAGAAGAAAAATAAAGAAGCACCGGGAAGAATTAGAGAACAAATGAAGATACTTGAGGGGAATTTAGATAAAAGAGAACGAAGAGATCACGAGCCGATTAAAGATCACTTGAGCGAAACACCGGTAAAATTGGAGAATGATAGCTGAAAGCTGAGAATGAATAATCCCGAAATGATGGCCTCCGGATAATCAAACTTAACAGAATCTTGAATTGCTCCGGATAGGTGAAAAGAATTCTCACGATCAAGACAATTACGAGAGGATGGCAACAAGCTAGAATCACGAATCTTGAAGAGAATGGAGCAAGATTAAAGAGAAACTCTTCTTCGGTCTTCAAAATCCGAGAATGACGACGAGTAACACCACCAAGAATTATTGAGGCACACCGGAATGAAGAATGGAAAAGTTGAGCCAACGATGAAAAGAATTTGGAAGATCTAGGAGAAAGGCATTTGACTGATGATAACTCATTCTTACGTCAAACTTTAGAAGATTTGAGAATAACTCCGGGAGAATAAGAATAGTCAGGTAAGATCCTGGAAAAGACCTGTGGGTTAGGGCCCACTCAAAAGAAACACCGTTGAACGATTTAAAAGAGAGAAAGCACCGGTTGAATTAAATTGCTTGAATGAGATAACATCCTCGAAATAGGTTGAACTGATCTTGAATGAAAAGACGAGCCTTCTGAGATATTTTGAGCACTCCGGGACAATAGAATAGCGAGAGGTGAACGATTAAGAATTGCACCGGCATGAGAAAACATTGAAACGAGGAAAAGATATGTTCAACAAAGTTTGACTTGAAACCACCGGAGAAGAAAGAAAACCGAGAATGATGAGCTTGAAGCTCCATTAGAATCTTCCTGAGAATCGCCGAATAAGAACATTGACGGAAAAGGAATGAAGAGGCCTCGCATCAATAAGATGGATACTCGATTAAGAAATCTGAATCCTTGGAGAAAAAACAAAGGGAGGGAGGGTGGGAAAAACAAAGGCAACTTGGAGACGAATGAAACAAACACCGTTGAGAAGAACTGATACTTGATCTTGCGGTTGTTGAAATGATCGGATCCACTTCAAGGGAAGCTCACTGGTTGAAAAGAAATTGAAATGACAACTCGATTATCAAGAAAGATAAGTATTCACATAGGAGTATGAGAATACCGCTTAGGAAAAGTATGGAATCAACTCTTGACATTGAAGCAACTCGAATACCACAACCCAAAACAAAAACAAAGGATTGGCTTGTAGAATAAGCCAGAACAAACATATGATAGAGATTCCGTCTGAAGTTTTCGTGGTGGGGCCTACACGGGCTCGATCGTACAACACCATCATGTACAAGGCAGTGAACATGACATACGAAGCGTCCCTGAGTCGGCATAGCCAAGGACTCTTTAAGACACAACGAGACCACTGTAAAACCAACCGTGAATAGGCGGACCACTAGACGTCGAACCCCAATTTCATATCATACATCTGTCGGAAAGATATCCTAAGAGCTACTTGAATTCCCACCTATGAAACTCCCGAACTTTTCCGGTTATGCAATCAGGTGTTGGGGATACAGGGGAAGCATAATATCTCACCCAAATCTAGCAAATCCTACATCCAGCTGTATCCATCCTTCAACACATAACCGAGAAAAACTTCGGAAACCATCTACCTCAACCTTCGAAAAGCATCCGTTATACAAGTTATGGCAATACTCCCGAACTCCCGCCCCAGTACTGTGGCGTCGAGGTTATCTCACCAACGAACTGCATACAAGAGATTTTCGATGTCGGCGTACTAAACTCAGGTATTCCAGAACTACAACGATAAAATTGTGACGACAACACCTCGGAGCTCAACTCCCCGGGACACTGCCACGACCCCTAAATGTCAGGAGGCACCAAGAACAATGTTCTCGTCACAAAACCATCGGAACGATTCCAAGATACCAGCGTGATCCTAAATTTTTTTTTAGTGAAATTTGAGAAGAGAAGAGTCAAAACTCTACGTCAGGATGCCTTACCAGAGCGATGAGGAGACTGGGAAGTAAAAAGAATTCCTAAACTCTCCGATATATAATTCCTAAATGACTCAAAACATTTTTCTAGACTCAACAACGGCTGCTAAAAACGATCAAGGAATGGGGGCTCCTAAGGTCGGGGAAGGCTCTGATACCAACTTGTAACACCATCGATGCAGCTATATCTCCCACGTATCGAAGCACGACTTAGAGGCATAAACGCATTGAAAGTAATGTCGCAAGTGAGGTAATCTTCACACAACCCATGTAATACATAAGGGAAAGAGATACATAGTTGGCTTACAATCGCCACTTCACACAATTACATGAATATAACATTACATCAACCAGATACAATCAAGGTCCGACTACGGAACCAAAATAAAAGAAGAACCCCAAATGCGACAAGGTCCTCGATCGACCCCAACTGGGCTCCACTACTGATCAACTATGTAACATCCCAAATTTTCAATTTGGAATGTTATACATTAGGTCATCAAGCATATCATATTTTATTTTGCTTTTGGTTTTGATCCTAGAAAATCCTAAGCAACTCAAGGACCCACGGAGAGAGTTGGGGATTTCGTTATTTACATATTTGAGTTTTCTCAGATTATGTAAACAGGATCATTTGATTTTATTCATTTTATCATCAATTATTTCTATTACAAAAATATGAGAGAGGGAATAAAATGACTTTCCCAAAATATAGAAATATTGAGGATTTAATAAAAAAATCAAATAAGTTTTATTTCGGAGTTTTTCGGTATTTTCTCTCATTCTTTGGAAATCACCCGAATCAATAAACTTCCACTAGGAATTGCGGCGGTGGTGGCAGAGAGTTTGGTCACGCGTATTGTGCGCCGAAGTGAAATGCTGTTAACATCGTTATAATTACTACACATGTGCGTCCCGAGGATTAGCGTAGAAGTACGAAACACTCCGATCACAAACTACTTGCGTCCGTGGAGTTATGTCCGGGTTCGCACGTATCGGTTGTGACGTCCCCGTTTAGCCGCTTTATGGTGTACTGTATATTTTTCCAAGGCGAATTTCTCACCAAAATCACGTCACACCGACTTCCGGGCCGCGTAGCTGCTCGGTCCAGCCGACTTCCCTGGCTCTCAGGAGAGCGTCCGATGTATATAGCGGCCCGAAGAGGCCACAGCCCCCGGCCAGGAGACACACACCCAGCACCCACCCAAACCACGTAGCGCTCGCCGAACTCAGTATTGTTTTGTTGCCAGTTGATGCGTCATTCACTTGCGTGTTGCTCTCCATGCATCAGTGATGTTCTATCAGTTGAACATCCATTTTCTTAACAACCTTCTAATGTCTCGTCGTGCGGCCGGTCGCGCCCCCAGTTCCTTCCGTTGGGTCAGCGTCTCGACCCCCAGAATCTAAATCCACTCGCGCATAAATCCTCCTCTACCGCCGCCAGATAATACTAGCCCTGACGCTCGCCGGAGCGCGCGCGCCGCCTCCGCCGCCGGCGCCGCCCGCCGCCGCCTCGTTTTCCGTGCTTTTTTTAAAAAAAATTCTGTTCGTCGTTTTCTTTTTGTCGGATTTTCCGCGGTTATTTTCTGATCGCGATTTCTGAATCCGATTTTCGTTTTAGTTTTCTTTTCGCTCGTTTATCGGAATCAGGCGATTCAAGCGCCTGGAGTTTCATCTCGAAACCCTCTTTCTGAATAATCAACTTAAACATGTTTTTGCTACTTTAAAATTTGCCCTAGATCCAGATTACTAGAACGAAGTTGTTTTCTTTCACCGTTTGATTTCTTTTGCTTCGTTCGATTTGATTCTTTTTGCCAACCAGGGTTCCTAAGTTGAACTTTCTGGTTAGATCTTCTATTTGAGTTTTACCTATGCATTAGATGAGTACTTATTGTATGCTTGTTGTTTGTCTGCGATAGAATACCCGGAGTGCGCCGCCTGTTACTTCGAATCTCTAGGTTACGCGGATCATCAGCAAGGCAAGTAACACTTTGATCATACCTTTTCTACAACCCAGTTTTATTGCATTAGATCAATCCTCACACATTGCATGATTAGGATCTAATTAAATTGTGGGATGGGAAGTAGATGAGGTAGTAACTATTACCTATTTATTATCAAACCTTTGGGAGTTACTTCTACGTTTGCTTATTAGGCCATGCTATGCCAGTAGACGTGGATTGGGTGAGTGATATCCATGACATATGTGAGATTTATAAATAAGGGGTTTATCTAAGGTGGCAACCTAACACACATCTGGGTGGATTGAGGCACCTGGGGTTGCCAGGACTTGCCTGTTTTTATTGGACCGCCACCCAGGCCCAAAGGGATCATGAGATTATTCATACTAGAAACTTCCGTGTGCAGCCACAAGCCATTATGGGCTCTGGCATAGTTGACTAAGTTGTGCGAACTCTTACAGTGGTAGACTAGCAGATGTAGGGGATGTAGGTGGTACGGTCTACCCGATCGTAAGGTGCTAGCGCTTCTGAAAGACTATGTCTCTGTCATCCGTCTTCTCAAACACCCTGTAGTGCGAGAAACCAAACGGAGGCGATCGAGTCTTGTGGGGAAAAGTGCGCAAACCTCTGCAGAGTGTATAAATTAATCATGGTTAGCCGTGTCCCCGGTTATGGACAATCTTGAGTATCTAGTACCTGGATTATCATGTGAATCTCAACATGTTACTCTAAATTAATTTTGATGGGTTTTAATGATGTTACTTAATTGGGATTGAGGATGCTGTCAACCATTCTCAATGTTTCACAACCACCATGATAGTAATTAATCTATTCCTTTGAAGTAGGGAAAAATTGGCTTTACGCAAAAACAGTAACCATAGAGCTTTCCACCAGCCAGATATGCATATAGTATAGTTGTTGCATTCCATTACTCTCTATGTGTTACCTTGCCAGCATATTCCATGTGCTGACCCGTTTCGGGCTGCAACGTTAATGTTGCAGACTTTTCAGACGACGATTAAGGAGTTTTAGGTCGTGGTTCTATACTCAGTGATGCCGTTGGAGTTGATGGACTCACTTATCTTCCAAGCCTTCCGCTGTTATTCGACACTAGATGGCCTTAAGCCATATTTATTGTAATAAGTTCTCTTTTGAGACACTCGATGTAATAAGTGTGTGATTGCTACTCTGCTATAAATCCTCCGAGTACTGTGTGGTGTCAGCATTACTGATCCAGGGATGACACCGGAGCATAGAGATCAGACTGTTTGAGGTCTGGTCGCTACAGAGATGGTATTAGAGCACACGCTGACTGTAGGACACGACCACTAAGTTAAAGACCTAGATCACTCTCTCTTCTCTTCTGACTTCTCATCTTTCCTACTCTTTAGGATGGCGGATGCAAGGAACAAGTTCACACAACCGGATGAAGATACACCCTTTGGACGCTACTTGAAGGAAGTCACTAGATACCTGAAAATAGGAATACCAAGCTTCACGGGAACCTACAACGCCACTTTACCTGAAGAAGAGCACTGGATGATTCAAGTTCAAGTTCTAGGAAGGGCGTTCATGCCAGTCACTGAGCCCATAGAGTTTTCTTTTGATGCACCCACTTGGAGTCTAGGAAAGAGCATGGCAGCTCACATCGCCATGGGACGCATTGGAGAAGTCTACCGCAAGGATCTCAAGGATACTATCTACCAGATTTGTGGGCGCCAAGATGAACACTGGGAGATGATCAGCACCAGGAAAGATAGATCAATTGCAGCTTTTATTCAGGAGTTAAACCAGCACATTCGACGACAGGAGAATCAGATGTGCGCCGACATGATAGATCTGAAGAAGGCTAAGACTAGAATCAAGGAACTGGAGGAAGAACTCAAGGCTACACGCGAAGGTTATGAAGAAGAAATTGAAGTATTGGTGGATAAGAATGCCGACCTAACTATGAAGATTGGGATATTTATGGGAGGCCCGACACCAGTAGATGAAGACGAAGAACCCAATGAGATTAGCCCAGAAGACTACATCATCATTGACGGCACCGACTCGGAGCAAGATAGTAGCGATGATGACTATGTGGATGAAGCAGTTGCAGATATCATGGAGTCTACAACCGTAGAATATTTCTAGTAGACCACCTCATCAGTAGTAGTAGTCCACCATGTAAATATAGTAGTCCGATCACTTTTGCGATAGTTAGATCGATTGTATGTTTTGTTCGATTGATTGAAGTGAATTGTGTGCTTTTTTTTGCCTCATGTGCATATGGGTAGTGTTTTCCCTTTAGACCCCCTCTATCTCATCTTTTCTAAACCCTCAGATGCCTCCGAGACGTGACCCCGGATTTGCCTTTCCGCCGGAGCTCACCCAGTTAATCCAGCAGCAGAACACCTTAATGCAGTTGCTAGTTCAGAATCAGAATCAGGGGAACAACAACAACAACCCACCACCACCACCACCACCTGTTGACCACTTAGCCCGTTTTCTTAGGCTAAATCCGCTGGTGTTTTCCAGTAGCACCGAGCCGATAGTAGCAGATGATTGGCTCTGCAAGATAGCTAGGGAGTTGACCACAGCAGGATGCACAGATGTGGAGAAGGTCAAGTTTGCCGCACATCAGTTAGAAGGACCCGCAGCATCTTGGTGGGAGAATTTCACAGCCACCTTCCCAGTCGACACTGTCACATGGGACCAGTTTCAGCAGGCTTTTCGTACCGCCCATGTTTCAGCAGGAGCAATGGCCATGAAGAAGCGTGAGTTTTGTAACTTGCGCCAAGGAGGACGGACAGTTGGCCAGTATGTGGAGGAGTTTAGTAAGTTAGCACGTTATGCCCCAGATGACGTTGCTACAGATGCAGCTAAGCAGGAGAAATTCCTGGAAGGACTGAATGATGAGTTGAGTATGCAGTTGATGGTAGCCACCTTCAACAACTACCAGGAGTTGGTAGATCATGCTCTTATGATTGAAGGGAAGCAGCAGCAAATTGAGAACCGCAAGAGGAAGTATGGACAAGGAAAGTATAATTCAGGAGCTCAGCAGAAGCCTCGTTTTACCCTTAGACCAGGAGGAAATTTTCAGCATACCCATGGAGTAGGTAGCTCGCACAATCACAATGGCACCAAGAATGGTAATGGGAATGGAGGAAGTAATGGACAGAACCGCAGCACCCCATCAACCCCAGCCAAGAAGGACTTGAGCCATGTCACTTGCTATAAGTGTTCGAAGCCAGGACATTTTGCAAATGAATGTCCTGAAGGCCAAAATGGCAATGGAAGTTCTGGGAAGAAGCCGAACCCTTTCAACAGGGGACAGGTGAACCACGTTAGCGTGGAGGAGGTTGAAGCTCAGCCCAATGCAGTAATAGGTAAATTTCTGGTTAAGTCATTTACTGCACTCGTTCTTTTTGATACTGGTGCATCGCATTCATACATCTCAAGGGGATTTGTGGATAAGTATAACCTACCAACCCAATCCCTTAGGTCACCCATGTTAGTAACCTCGCCAGGAGCAGAGTATGTGGCAAGTTTATGGTGTGATCGGTTACCATTAAGGATTGGTAACTATGTTTTTCCCTCAGACCTAATAGTATTGGAATCTCAAGGATTGGATGTGATATTAGGCATCGATTGGTTATCAAAGTATAAAGGGAATATTGAGTGTGCTAGTAAGTCAATTTTGCTTACCACACCAGGAGGGAGAAGGATCAAGTATGTATCCCGGCATGTACCAAAGAGGACCCAAGTAAATTGCCTAACAGGAGTTGTGCAGGAGGAAGTACCAGTGGTAAAGGATTTTCCTGATGTATTTCCCGAAGAGTTGCCAGGCATGCCACCGGATAGAGACATTGAGTTTTTGATTGAGCTTTTGCCAGGCACTGGACCAATATCAAAGAGACCATATAGGATGCCAGCAAAAGATTTGGTGGAAATTAAGAAGCAGATTAAGGAGTTACTGGATAAGGGATATATTCGCCCAAGTTCTTCGCCTTGGGGATCGCCAGTACTTCTAGTGGAGAAGAAGGATGGATCGTTAAGGATGGTTGTTGATTATCGAGGATTGAATGAAGTAACGATCAAGAACAAGTACCCACTACCAATGATCAACGATCTGTTTGGTCGATTGCAAGGAGCTAAAGTGTTTTCCAAGATCGATTTGCGATCAGGATACCACCAGTTGAAGATTCGAGAACAGGATATTCCTAAGACAGCTTTCACCACCAGGTATGGGCTGTATGAGTATACCGTTATGTCATTTGGACTGACTAACACGCCTGCCTATTTTATGAACATGATGAACAAAGTGTTTATGGAGTTTCTGGATAAGTTCGTCGTAGTGTTCATTGATGATATCCTGGTATATTCGAAGAATGAAGAGGAGCATAAGGAGCATTTGCGTTTGGTACTTGGAAAGCTCAGAGAACATCAGTTATATGCCAAGTTCAGCAAATGTGAGTTTTGGTTGAAGGAAGTAGGATTCCTCAGACACGTTATATCCGGAGAAGGTATAGCAGTAGATCCCGCTAAAGTTGAAACCGTGACCAAGTGGGAAGCACCAACAACAGTTGGAGAGATCCGGAGTTTTCTTGGACTCGCAGGATACTACCAGAGGTTTATTGAGAATTTCTCAAAGATTGCAAAGCCTATGACGGAGTTGTTGAAGAAGGATACTAAGTTCAAATGGACTGAGGAGTGTGAGGCTAGTTTCCAGGAGTTGAAGAAACGTTTGGTGACCTCACCAGTGTTGATTTTGCCAGATCAAACCAAGGATTATGAGGTGTATTGCGACGCTTCACGTCGAGGACTTGGAGCAGTGCTTATGCAGGAAGGGAGAGTTGTTTCTTATGCTTCACGACAACTGAAGCCCCACGAATTGAATTATGCTACGCATGATTTGGAGTTAGCAGCCGTAGTGCATGCATTGAAGACATGGAGACATTTCCTCATTGGAAATCATTGTGAGGTGTACACGATCATAAGAGTTTGAAGTACATTTTCACGCAGAAGGAGTTGAATCTCAGACAAAGGAGATGGTTGGAGCTTATCAAGGATTATGATATGAGATTGCATTATCATCCCGGGAAGGCTAATGTAGTAGCTGATGCATTGAGCCGCAAGAGCCATGTCAATACATTAATGACGGGAGAAGTACCCAAGGAGTTAGCAGAAAATCTTCGTGAACTATGTTTGGAAATAGTTCCGAGAGGCTATGTAGCAGCCTTGGAGATTCAGTCAACATTGATGGACAAAATCAGAGAAGCTCAGAAAACTGACAAAGAGATTGCCGCTATAAAGGAGAAACTGAGCAAAGGAGAAGCTAAAGGATTTTGTGAGGATGAGCACGACACCCTATGGTTTGAAGATCGTGTTTACGTGCCCAATGACCCGAAGATCAGAAAGTTGATTTTGCAAGAGGCCCATGATTCACCGTATTCGATTCACCCAGGAAATACCAAGATGTATTTAGATTTGAAGGATATTTTCTGGTGGACCGGAATGAAAAAGGATTGGCGGGAGTGCATGATGTGTTCCACGTTTCTCAGTGGAAGAAGTGTCACACGGAGATGGCTGACATACCTTTGAGAGACACAGTACCATTAGAAGCAATTCAGTTGGATAACAATTTGACCTATGAGGAGAAACCAGTCAAGATCCTCGAGTTTGCCAGTCGAGTTACTTGTAGCAAGGTTATCAAGTTTTGCAAAGTTCAGTGGAGCCACCACACGGAGGATGAAGCCACCTGGGAGCGAGAGGAAGATTTGCTCAAGGACCACCCTCACCTATTTTCTAGCCAACCCGAATCTCGAGGGTGAGATTCATCTTAAGGGGGGTAGGTTTGTAACATCCCAAATTTTCAATTTGGAATGTTATACATTAGGTCATCAAGCATATCATATTTTATTTTGCTTTTGGTTTTGATCCTAGAAAATCCTAAGCAACTCAAGGACCCACGGAGAGAGTTGGGGATTTCGTTATTTACATATTTGAGTTTTCTCAGATTATGTAAACAGGATCATTTGATTTTATTCATTTTATCATCAATTATTTCTATTACAAAAATATGAGAGAGGGAATAAAATGACTTTCCCAAAATATAGAAATATTGAGGATTTAATAAAAAAATCAAATAAGTTTTATTTCGGAGTTTTTCGGTATTTTTATTTGAATTTAGGAAAAATGCGCGTTTTTCAAAGTTGTAGTTTGGGCCCAGATAAATGTTCACTTTATCAGGCTTGATTTTAGAAACCCGACAAAATTTATTTCGTGATTTTTCGAGTCCGTTTAGTATTTCTTTTTATTTTTTTTCCGAGCGGATTTAAAAAAAAACGCAAACCGACTTCGGGCCGTACCCGGCCAGGACTCCCTGGCCCGGGGCCTTTATATAGCGCCCGAAGGCCCGGCCGAGGAGCCCAGCCACCAGCCCCAAACCCTAGCCGCCGCCTCTAGCCGCCGCCGCCGACGTCGCCGCCGACTCGCCGGAGCGCGCCGCCCGAGGTTCGCCGCCGCCGCCTCGTTTTCCGTGCAGTTTTTTTTTTAAAAAATTTCTGTTCGTCATTTGTCTTTTTCGTCGGATTTTCCGCGGTTATTTTCTGATCGCGATTTCTGATCCGATTTTCGTTTTAGTATAACTTTTCGCTCGTTTTCGGAATCAGGCGATTCAAGCGCCTGGAGTTTCGTCTCGAAACCCTCTTTCCGAATAATCAACTTAAACAAGTTTTTGCTACTGTAAAATTTGCCCTAGATCCAGATTACTAGAACGAAGTTGTTTTCTTTCGCCGTTTGATTTCTTTTGCTTCGTTCGATTTGATTCTTTTTGCCAACCAGGGTTCTTAAGTTGAACTTTCTGGTTAGATCTTCTATTTGAGTTTTACCTGTGCATTAGATGAGTACTTATTGTATGCTTGTTGTTTGTCTGTGATAGAATACCCGGAGTGTGCCGCCTGTTACGTTGAATCTCTAGGTTACGCGGATCATCAGCAAGGCAAGTAACACTTTGATCATACCCTTTTCTACAACCCAGTTTTATTGCATTAGATCAATCCTCACACATTGCATGATTAGGATCTAATTAAATTGTGGGATGGGAAGTAGATGAGGTAGTACCTATTACCAGTTTATTATCAAACCTTTGGGAGTTACTTCTACGTTTGCTTATTATGCCATGCTATGCTAGTAGACGTGGATTGGGTGAGTGATATCCATGACAGATGTGAGATTGTTAATTAATGGTTTATCTAAGGTGGCAACCTAACACACATCTGGGTGGATTGAGGCACCTGGGGTTGCCAGGACTTGCCTGTTTTTATTGGACCGCCACCCAGGCCCAAAGGGATCATGAGATTATTCATACTAGAAACTTCCGTGTGCAGCCACAAGCCATTATGGGCTCTGGCATAGTTGACTAAGTTGTGCGAACTCTTACAGTGGTAGACTAGCAGATGTAGGGGATGTAGGTGGTACGGTCTACCCGATCGTAAGGTGCTAGCGCTTCTGAAAGACTATGTCTCTGTCATCCGTCTTCTCAAACACCCTGTAGTGCGAGAAACCAAACGGAGGCGATCGAGTCTTGTGGGGAAAAGTGCGCAAACCTCTGCAGAGTGTATAAATTAATCATGGTTAGCCGTGTCCCCGGTTATGGACAATCTTGAGTATCTAGTACCTGGATTATCATGTGAATCTCAACATGTTACTCTAAATTAATTTTGATGGGTTTTAATGATGTTACTTAATTGGGATTGAGGATGCTGTCAACCATTCTCAATGTTTCACAACCACCATGATAGTAATTAATCTATTCCTTTGAGGTAGGGAAAAATTGGCTTTACGCAAAAACAGTAACCATAGAGCTTTCCACCAGCCAAATATGCATATAGTATAGTTGTTGCATTCCATTACTCTCTATGTGTTACCTTGCCAGCATATTCCATGTGCTGACCCGTTTCGGGCTGCAACGTTAATGTTGCAGACTTTTCAGACGACGATTAAGGAGTTTTAGGTCGTGGTTCTATACTCAGTGATGCCGTTGGAGTTGATGGACTCACTTATCTTCCAAGCCTTCCGCTGTTATCGACACTAGATGGCCTTAAGCCATATTTATTGTAATAAGTTCTCTTTTGAGACACTCGATGTAATAAGTGTGTGATTGCTACTCTGCTATAAATCCTCCAAGTACTGTGTGGTGTCAGCATTACTGATCCAGGGATGACACCGGAGCACAGAGATCAGACTGTTTGAGGTCTGGTCGCTACAAACTAGAACGAAACAACACAAAGGACAAGATCCTCATCGAGCTCCTCCTTGAGCTTGGTTGCGTCATCTGCACGGTTCAACGACACCTGCAAGCTGGTTTTGGAAGTATATGTGAGTCACGGGGACTCAGAAATCTCGCACCCTCGCGATCAAGACTATTTAAGCTTATGGGTAAGGTAAAGGTATGAGATGGAGCTGCAGCAAGCGGCTAGCATATATAGTGGCTAACATACGCAAAAGAGAGCGAGAAGAGAAGGCAAATCACGGTCGAGAAACTATGATCAAGAAGTGATCTTAGAACAACCTACGTCAAGCATAACTCCAACACCATGTTCATTTCCCGGACTCCGCCGGAAAGAGACCATCACGGTAACACACGCGGTTGACTCATTTTAATTAAGTTAAGGTTCAAGTTAACTACAACCGGACATTAACAAATTCCCATCTGCCCATAACCGCAGGCATGGCTTTCGAAAGTTCAAATCCCTGCAAAGGTGTCCCAACTTAGCCCATGACAAGCTCTCAAGGTCAACGAAGGATATTCCTTCTAGTGGGGAGACCCGATCAGACTCGGAATCCCGGTTACAAGACATTTTGACTAGGTAAAACTAAACCAGCAACACCGCCCGAATGTGCCGACAAATCCCGATAGGAGCTGCACATATCTCTTTCTCAGGGCACACCGGATTGTCCAAACTTCCGGTAGGCCAGCCCAGAGTTGCCCCTAGTGGCCACCGGCGGCTGACAAGTTGGACCAACACTCAGAGGAGCACTGGCCCGGGGGTTTAAAATAATGATGACCCTTGGGCGCGCGACCCCCAAGGGAATAGAAAAGGCTAGGTGGCAAATGGTAAAACCAATGTTGGGCATTGCTGGAAGAGTTTTACTCAAGGCGAACTGTCAAGGGGTTCCCATTATTACCCAACCGCGTAAGGAACGCAAAATCCGGGAACATAACACCGATTTGACGGAAACTAGGGCGGCAAGAGTGGAACAAAACACCAGGCATAAGGCCAAGCCTTCCACCCTTTACCAAGTATATAGATGCATTAATTAAATAAGATATATTGTGATATCCCAACAAGTAAACATGTTCCAACAAGGAACAACATCTCCATGTTCCAACAACGAACGAACTTCAATCTTCACCCGCAACTAACAACGCTATAAGAGGGGCTGAGCAAGGTGGTAACATAGCCAAACAACGGTTTGCTAGGGCAAGGTGGGTTAGAGGCTTGGTTCAACAATATGGGAGGCATGATAAGCAAGTGGTAGGTATCGCAGCATAGGCATAGCAAAAGAGCGAGCAACTAGCAAGCAAAGATAGAAGTGATTTCGAGGGTATGGTCATCTTGCCTGAAATCCCGCAAGGAAGAAGAACGAGTCCATGAAGAAGACAAACGAACATAGATGAACGGGTCCTCACAAATGCGACGTTACCGGAACCAACCCGAAGAAGCAACACCGGAAATAAGCACACACCATAGTAAACAAACCACACATGAACATGGTATGATATGCGGGATGCGGAATGCGATGCATATGCAAGATTTGACAAGAGATGAATGAACCTGGCCTCAACTTGGAAATCCAAGTGTTCCAATGGAAAGGTGAGATGAAATCGCTTGAAAACGATATAAAGAACGCTGGAATCGAAGTTACGGTTTGGGAATGGCAAGCAATTCAAATATGGCACCGGTCTGCGATTTACAGCAAGTAGCCAACTAGATGCAACAAGATGAACATGCTACATCACTCAAACATGACAACAAAATACATGACAGGGATCCATTCAAGATGCTTAACAAAATATGAACACTGAGATACAGCCAATTCACCCATTAACAAGTTCAAACAAGCATGGCAAAAGTGCATTTGGTAAACAGATCTCAGACTTGGTGAAATTAACACTTGTCTGGAATTTTAGATCAGGTAGCACACTTTGGAGCATCAAAACTATATGCTACAGGGCCTGAACATGGCAAAGTAAAGCATGGCATGGAGCTACTCAAAGAGCTTAACAAAAGTCCCTTAGTGACCTTGAGCCAAAAGGGATCAGAAAATACATTTGCAAGCATGTGAACATGGCAAAAACATAATCAGACTCCCAGACTTAGTGCAAAACTGGAACATGCAAATCAGATATCAAGTAGGCATGTTTACGAGCTCGATGCACTCACTACAGAGCATGCCATGACAATCTAAGCATACACCCATCAAGAATACACATTATACAAGCTAGACATGGTAAGAATAATAACATAGCATGCACGGATTAACTACAACATCCTCAGCAAAATCGCTAACAAGTAGACAATCTGCCCAGATACACGAAATGACAAAAGTAGAGCTCGATTGACTCAAGCTAGGGTGCTCCATAATTGCAAACAAAGACATGGATGGATAGAGCACTAAAAGATTAACAAATCATCCTTACTAATCATCCTCAAAAGAGGCACGGATCACTAGGAAACAACATGAACATATGGCATATTGAGATAAACAGTCCAAGGACTTGGTGGAATTGCTAAGTCCCTGAAATCAGCATTAACGAGTGCACCACTTTGCAAGCTTGTGCTAGTCACCACACATATCACAAAAATACATGGATAATACCTCTGGAAAGATGGCAAAGCACATAACAAAACACATGTAGAGCTCAGGGGCATATCATGCCCACAATAATCATGGCAAAAATGACAAATATCTAATTGGAGCAGCAGATCTGACAATTATCTCAAATAGCACTTTTCCAACAGCATTTCGGGCATCGAGATGAACTCAAATGAAAATTATGCAATGAGATGAAATGATGTACTCTCTGAGACGAACATTTTGATATGCTATATGCATGAATCGGAGCTACGGATGATGAGATACAATGCGATGAAGATGCTCAAAATTTAATGGGACTTGGGGAAAATCAACCTCGAAAGAAAGTCAACGGGATCTCGATCCAGATCGTGCGCGGAAACCGAGGTCGTCGGAGACTTCGCCGGAACAGTGCTTGGGGCGCCGGAGTTGAGGGGGGAACCGGATCCGGTGCGGGGGCAGCTCGCCGGAGCTGTTGAGGTGGCCGGAGAGGAAGTACGCCGGCGAGGAGCGGCGCGATGAGGCGCGACTGCCGGCGGCATGGGGCGGCGGCGCAGCGAGGAGGGCGCTAGGCGGCGGAGCTCGGCCGGCGAGGGAGACGCCGGCGCGGCCGGGTCCGGCGAGTTGCTCGACCGCGCGGGGATGCGGGCAGCGCGTGGAGCCACGGGGGAGCGGGCGGTGCACAGTGACCCGCGGGCGGCGGTGGCGACCGGGCCCGCGCGGGCCGGATCTGGGCCCCGCGGGCCGCGCGGTGAGAGGGCGCGGGGAGGCCAGGTGGCGGGCGCCGGTTGGTCTGGAGCGGCGGCGGAGATGATGTGGTGCGACGCTATTGGGCAGAGTGAGGTGGCGGCGGCGCGGCGGACATGTCCGATGCAGCGAGGATTTTTGTCCGGTGGCGCGAGGTAGGGGAAGGCTAGGGTTAGACCGCAAATTTCGGAGGGGATCACTTATTTATAGGTAGAGGGAGCTAGAAGAGTCCAAATGAGGTGCGGTTTTCGGCCATGCGATCGTGATCGAACGCTCTAGATGATGGAGAGGGTTTAGGTGGGTTTTGGGCCAAAATGGAAGGGTGTTGGGCTGCAACACACACGAGGCCTTTTCGGTCCCTCGGTTAACCGTTGGAGCATCAAACGAAGTCCAAATGGCACGGAACTTGACAGGCGGTCTACCGGTAGTAAACCAAGGCCGCATGGAAAGTCTCGGTCCAATCCGGAAATGTTTAACACCCGCACACGAAAGAAAGGTAGAAATGACCACCGGAGGAGATAGGAGCGCCGGAATGCAAAACGGACAACGGGGAAAATGCTCGGATGCATGAGATGAACATGTATGCAAATGAAATGCACATGATGACATGATATGCAGTGCATGACATGCAAGCAATGACAAGGCAACAACAGCGAATAAACTGGAGGACACCTGGCACATCGGTCTCGGGGCGTTACAATGTATTACGGAACGAGTAAAGAGACTTGGCGGTAACGAGATTGAACTAGGTATGAAGATACCAACGATCGAATCTCGGGCAAGTAACATACCGATGGACAAAGGGAATTATGTATGTTGTCATAACGGTTCGACCGATAAAGATCTTCGTAGAATATGTAGGAGCCAATATGAGCATCCAGGTTCCGCTATTGGTTATTGACCGGAGAGGTGTCTCCGTCATGTCTACATAGTTCTCGAACCCGTAGGGTCCGCACGCTTAATGTTCCTTGAAGATATAGTGTTATATGAGTTATCTGATTTGGTGATGGAATGTTGTTAGGAGTCCCGGATGTGATCACGGACATGACGAGGAGTCTCGAAATGGTCGAGAGGTAAAGATTGATATATATGACGATAGTATTCAGACACCAGAAGTGTTCCGGAGTGTATCGGGTATTTATCGGAGTATCGGAGGGGTTACTGGATTCCCGGGGGGAACATATGGGCCACATGGGCCATGGGAGGAGAGCAGACCAGCCCAAAAGGGGTGGCACGCCCCCTTATGGCAGGAGGCCAAATTGGAGAAGGAGAATAGGCGGTTCGCCCCCTTCCTTCTCTTCTTCCCTCTTCCCTTTTTCTTTCCGGCAGTTATGGCAGGGGGGAAGCCGAATTGGGGAAGATCCCAAGTAGTATTCGGCATACTTAGGGCGCACCCCTTGGCTGCTCCTCCCTCCACAGTTCACATCCTCAGTCAAATTTTCATAGTGCTTAGGCGAAGCGCTGCGAGGATCACTTGACCATCATCGTCACCGCGCCGTCATGCTGACGGAACTCATCTACTACCTCTACGTCTTGCTGGATCAATAAGGCAAGGGACGTCACCGAGCTGAACGTGTGCAGAACTCGGAGGTCCCGTACATTCGGTACTTGATCAGTCGGAGCTAGAAGAAGTTCGACTACATCAACCGCGTTGTCAAACGCTTCCGCTTATGGTCTACGAGGGTATGTAGACACACTCTCCCCCTCATTGCTATGCATCTTCTTGGATAGATCATTGCATGTGCGTAGAATTTTTTTTGTTTTTCCATGCATCGTTTCCCAACAGCACCATCTCCCACGTTCTTGCACAACAGACAAATTCCATCTCCAGGATGCGCTTGAATACCTCCACCCCTGAAGACACCCCGCCATGGATCGATTTCCATAGAAATATCTTAATCTTAAGCGGGAGCCTAATGGACCAAATTTGCGCAAGGGCTTCAGACCTGGAAAGGCGGCAATAAGCTGGTAGAGTGACTTAGTGGAGAAGCGGCCAGACGAGTCAAGGCACCAAGTCATATAGTCATGAGCCTGACTGATGTTCGGAGTGTGGAGAGCTCAAGAAGCGCCAACCAAGTGTTATGCTCCAGTGGACTAAAAGATTGTATGAAGGCAAGGCGCCGTAAGTCAATAAGGGCCGCCTCGACGAAACTCTGAGGGTCCATCAAGATGGATAATAGCTCCAGAAATCTAGCGGTGAAGGGGGTATCACCCGCCCAACAAGCAAACTTGAAAAGGGTTGAAATTCTAGACCCCACCAAGATCGAGGACCCCATGCATAGGATAGGGAGTGGTTGAATGATCGATTGCTAGAACTAGGAACTGCCCACACTTCAGCAAAAAGCAAAAGGCTGGCCGCGCAAGTATTTAGCCCTAATGATGTCAAGCCACAGACCATCCAGCGTTTGGACAACATTATCCCTAACCCCCCCTTGTCTTTGGATTTGCAAATGTTGGTCCAGTACACCATACGGTATTTTTGCTTGTCTACATCGTCAGTGCAGAACAATTTGGATTGATCTACGTGATCTAATGGTGCGGGGTTTCATGTTGACTATAGAAGCTCATGATGAACATGAGCAGACTCGACAGGGATGGATTAATCAACATCTTCCTAGCCGCCTTAGAGAGCTACCTACCCTGCCAAGTGTTGGGTTTCGTAGTAATTTCAAAAAAATTCCTACGCACACGCAAGATCATGGTGATGCATAGCAACGAGAGGGGGAGAGTGTGATCTACGTACCCTTGTAGATCGACAACGGAAGCGTTAACTTGGTTGATGTAGTCGTACGTCTTCACGGCCCGACCGATCAAGCACCGAAACTACGACACCTCCAAGTTCTAGCACACGTTCAGCTTGATGACGATCCCCGAACTCCTATCCAGCAAAGTGTCGGGGAAGAGTTCCGTCAGCACGACGGCGTGGTGACGATCTTGATGTACTACTGTCGCAGGGCTTTGCCTAAGCACCGCTACAATATTATCGAGGACTATGGTGGAAGGGGCACCGCACACGGCTAAGAATATGATCACGTGGATCAACTTGTGTCTCAAGGGGTGCCCTCTGCCCCCGTATATAAAGGATCAAGGGGAGGAGGCCAGCCGGCCCTCTATGGCGCACCAAGGAGGAGTCCTCCTCCTAGTAGGAGTCCTCTCCTAGTAGGAGGGGGAAAGAAGTGGGGAGGGAGAGGGAAAGGGGGGCGCCGCCCCCCCTCTCCTAGTCCAATTCGGACCAAGGGGGGAGGAGGCGCGCGGCCCACCTATGGCTGCCCCCTCTCTCTCCACTAAGGCCCATATGACCCATTACTTCTCCCGGGGGGGTTCCGGTAACCCTCCGGCTCTCCGGTTTTCTCCGAAATCACCCGGAACACTTCCGGTGTCCGAATATAACCGTCCAATATATCAATCTTTATGTCTCGACCATTTCGAGACTCCTCGTCATGTCCATGATCACATCCGGGACTCCGAACTAACTTCGGTACATCAAAACTCATAAAATCATAATATAACTGTCATCGAAACCTTAAGCGTGCGGACCCTACGGGTTCGAGAACAATGTAGACATGACCGAGACACGTCTCCGGTCAATAACCAATAGCGGAACCTGGATGCTCATATTGGCTCCTACATATTCTACGAAGATCTTTATCGGTCAGACCGTAGAATAACATACGTTGTTCCCTTTGTCATCGGTATGTTACTTGCCCGAGATTCGATCGTCGGTATCTCAATACCTAGTTCAATCTCGTTACCGGCAAGTATCTTTACTCATTCCGTAATACATCATCTCGCAATTAACTCATTAGTTGCAATGCTTGCAAGGCTTATGTGATGTGCATTACCGAGAGGGCCCAGAGATACCTCTCCGACAATCGGAGTGACAAATCCTAATCTCGAAATACGCCAACCCAACATGTACCTTTGGAGACACCTGTAGAGCACCTTTATAATCACCCATTTACGTTGTGACGTTTGGTAGCACACAAAGTGTTCCTCCGGCAAACGGGAGTTGCATAATCTCATAGTCATAGGAACATGTATAAGTCATGAAGAAAGCAATAGCAACATACTAAACGATCGGGTGCTAAGCTAATGGAATGGGTCATGTCAATCAGATCATTCACTAATGATGTGATCCCGTTAATCAAATAACAACTCTTTGTCATGGTTAGGAAACATAACCATCTTTGATTAACGAGCTAGTCAAGTAGAGGCATACTAGTGACACTCTGTTTGTCTATGTATTCACACATGTATTATGTTTCCGGTTAATACAATTCTAGCATGAATAATAAACATTTATCATGATATAAGGAAATAAATAATAACTTTATTATTGCCTCTAGGGCATATTTCCTTCAGTCTCCCACTTGCACTAGAGTCAATAATCTAGTTCACATCCATGTGATTTAACACTAATAGTTTCACACCATCTTTATGTGATTAGTTCACATCTTCATGTGACCAACACCCAAAGGGTTTACTAGAGTCATAATCTAGTTCACATCGCTATGTGATTAACACCCAAAGAGTACTAAGGTGTGATCATGTTTTGCTTGTGAGAGAAGTTTAGTCAACGGGTCTGCCACATTCAGATCCGTATGTATTTTGCAAATTTCTATGTCAACAATGCTCTGCACAGAGCTACTCTAGCTAATTGCTCCCACTTTCAATATGTATCCAGATTGAGACTTAGAGTCATCTGGATTAGTGTCAAAACTTGCATCGACGTAACCCTTTACGACGAACCTTTTTGTCACCTCCATAATCGAGAAACATATCCTTATTCCACTAAGGATAATTTTGACCGCTGTCCAGTGATCTACTCCTAGATCACTATTGTACTACCTTGCCAAAATCAGTGTAGGGTATACAATAGATCTGGTACATAGCATGGCATACTTTATAGAACCTATGGCTGAGGCATAGGGAATGACTTTCATTCTCTTTCTATCTTCTGTCGTGGTCGGGTTTTGAGTCTTACTCAATTTCACACCTTGTAACACAGACAAGAACTCTTTCTTTGACTGTTCTATTTTGAACTACTTCAAAATCTTGTCAAGGTATGTACTCATTGAAAAAACTTATCAAGCGTCTTGATCTATCTCTATAGATCTTGATGTTCAATATGTCAGCAGCTTCACCGAGGTCTTTCTTTGGAAAATTCCTTTCAAACACTCCTTTATGCTTTGCAGAATAATTCTACATTATTTCCGATCAACAATATGTCATTCACATATACTTATCAGAAATGTTGTAGTGCTCCCACTCACTTTCTTGTAAATACAGGCTTCACCGCAAGTCTGTATAAAACTATATGCTTTGATCATACTATCAAAGCGTTTATTCCAACTCCGAGAGGCTTGCACCAGTCCATAAATGGATCGCTGGAGCTTGCACACTTTGTTAGCTCCTTTTGGATCGACAAAACCTTCCGGCTGCATCATATACAACTCTTCTTCCAGAAATCCATTCAGGAATGCAGTTTTGACATCCATTTGCTGGATTTCATAAAATGCGGCAATTGCTAACATGATTCGGACAGACTTAAGCATAGATACGAGTGAGAAACTCTCATCATAGTCAACACCTTGAACTTGTCGAAAACCTTTTTGCGACAATTCTAGCTTTGTAGATAGTAACACTACTATCAGCGTCCGTCTTCCTCTTGAAGATCCATTTAATCTCAATGGCTCGCCGATCATTGGGCAAGTCAATCAAAGTCCATACTTTGTTCTCATACATGGATCTCATCTCAGATTTCATGGCCTCAAGCCATTTCGTGGAATCTAGGCTCATCATCGCTTCCTCATAGTTCGCAAGTTCGTCATGGTCTAGTAACATGACTTCCAGAACAGGATTACCGTACCACTTTGGTGCGGATCTCACTCTGGTTTACCTACGAGATTCGGTATTAACTTGATCTGAAGTTACATGATCATCATCATTAGTCTTCCTCACTAATTGGTGTAGTAGTCACAGGAACAGATTTCTTGTGATGAACTACTTTTCAATAAGGGAGAAGGTACAATTACCTTATCAAGTTCTACTTTCCTCCCACTCACTTCTTTCAAGAGAAACTCCTTCTCTAGAAAGGATCCATTCTTAGCAACGAATGTCTTGCCTTCGGATCTGTGATAGAAGGTGTACCCAATAGTCTCCTTTGGGTATCCTATGAAGACATATTTCTCCGATTTGGGTTTGAGCTTATCAGGATGAAACTTTTTCATATAAGCATCACAATCCCAAACTTTAAGAAACGACAACTTTGGTTTCTTGCCAAACCACAGTTCAGATTGTGTCGTCTCAACGGACTTAGATGGTGCCCTTTTAAACGTGAATGCAGCTGTCTTTAATGCATAACCCCAAAACGATAGTGGTAGATCGTAAGAGACATCATAGATCGCACCATATCTAATAAAGTACGGTTATAATGTTCGGACACACCATTATGCTGTGGTGTTCCAGGTGGCGTGAGTAGTAAAACTATTTCACATTGTTTTAACTGAAGGCCAAACTCGTAACTCAAATATTTTACCTCTGCGATCATATCGTAGAAACTTTTATTTTCTTGTTACGATGATTCTCCACTTCACTCTGAAATTCTTTGAACTTTTCAAATATTTCAGACTTGTGTTTCATTAAGTAGATATACCCATATCTGCTCAAATCATCTGTGAAGGTCAGAAAATAATGATACCCGCCACGAGCCTTAACACTCATCGGATCTCATACATCAGTATGTATTATTTCCAATAAGTCAGTTGCTCGCTCCATAGTTCCGGAGAACGGCGTTTTAGTCATCTTGCCCATGAGGCATGGTTCGCAAGCATCAACTGATTCATAATCAAGTGATTCCAAAAACCCATTAGCATGGAGTTTCTTCATGCGCTTTACACCAATATGACCTAAACGGCAGTGCCACAAATAAGTTGCACTATCATTATTAACTTTGCATCTTTTGGTTTCAATATTATGATTATGTGTATCACTACGATCGAGATCCAACGAACTATTTTCATTGGGTGTGTAACCATATAAGGTTTTATTCATGTAAACAGAACAACAATTTATTCTCTTACTTAAATGAATAACCGTATTACAATAAACATGATCAAATCATATTCATGCTGAACGCAAACACCAAATAACACTTATTTAGGTTCAACACTAATCCCGAAATTATAGGGAGTGTGCGATGATGATCATATCAATCTTGGAACCACTTCCAACACACATCGTCACTTCACCCTTAACTAGTCTCTGTTTATTCTGCAAACTCCCGTTTCGAGTTACTAATCTTAGCAACTGAACTAGTATCAAATACTGAGGGGTTGCTATAAACACTAGTAAAGTACACATCAATAACATGTATATCAAATATACTTATGTTCACTTTGCCATCCTTCTTATCTGCCAATCACTTGGGGTAGTTCCGCTTCCAGTGACCAGTCCCTTTGCAGTAGAAACACTTAGTCTCAGGCTTAGGACCAGACTTGGGCTTCTTCACTTGAGCAGCAACTTGCTTGCTGTTCTTCTTGAAGTTCCCCTTCTTCCCCCTGCCCTTTTCTTGAAACTAGTGGTCTTGTCTACCATCAACACTTGATGTTTTTTCTCGATTTCTACCTTCGTCAATTTCCGCATTACGAAGAGCTTGGGAATCGTTTCCGTTATCCCTTGCATATCATAGTTCATTACGAAGTTCTACTAACTTGGTGATGGTGACTAGAGAATTCTGTCAATCACTATCTTATCTGGAAGATTAACTCCCACTTGATTCAAGCGATTGTAGTACTCAGACAATCTGAGCACATGCTCACTAGTTGAGTGATTCTCCTCCATCTTTTAGCTATAGAACTTGTTGGAGACTTCATATCTCTCAACTCGGGTATTTGCTTAAAATATTAACTTCAATTCCTGGAACATCTCATATGCTCCATGACGTTCAAAACGTCTTTGAAGTCCCGACTCTAAGCCATTAAGCATGGTGCACTAAACTATCAAGTAGTCATCATATTGAGCTAGCCAAACGTTCATAACGTCTGCATCTGCTCCTGCAATAGGTCCGTCAACTAGCGGTGCATCAAGGACATAATTCTTCTGTGCAGCAATGAGGATAAACCTCAGATCACGGATCCAATCCGCATCATTGCTACTAACATCTTTCAACACAATTTTCTCTAGGATCATATCAAAATAAACACAGGGAAGCAACAATGTGAGCTATTGATCCACAACATAATTTGCAAAATACTACCAGGACTAAGTTCATGATAAATTTAAGTTCAATTAATCATATTACTTAAGAACTCCCACTTAGATAGACATCCCTCTAATCCTCTAAGTGATTACGTGATCCAAATCAACTAAACCATGTTCGATCATCACGTGAGATGGAGTAGTTTCATTGGTGAACATCACTATGTTGATCATATCTACTATATGATTCACGCTCGACCTTTCGGTCTCCGTGTTCCGAGGCCATATCTGTATATGCTTGGCTCGTCAAGTATAACCTGAGTATTCTGCGTGTGCAACTGTTTTGCACCCGTTGTATTTGAACGTAGAGCCTATGACACCCGATCATCACGTGGTGTCTCAGCACGAAGAACTTTCGCAACGGTGCATACTCAGGGAGAACACTTCTTGATAATTAGTGAGAGATCATCTTATAATGCTACCGTCAATCAAAGCAAGATAAGATGCATAAAAGATAAACATCACATGCAATCAATATAAGTGATATGATATGGCCACCATCATCTTGTGCTTGTGATCTCCATCTTCGAAGCACCGTCATGATCACCATCGTCACCGGCACGACACCTTGATCTCCATCGTAGCATTGTTGTCGTCTCGCCAATCTTATGCTTCCACGACTATCGCTACCGCTTAGTGATAAAGTAAAGCATTACAGCGCGATTGCATTGCATACAATAAAGCGACAACCATATGGCTCCTGCCAGTTGCCGATAACTCGGTTACAAAACATGATCATCTCATACAATAAAATTTAGCATCATGTCTTGACCATATCACATCACAACATGCCCTGCAAAAACAAGTTAGACGTCCTCTACTTTGTTGTTGCAAGTTTTACGTGGCTGCTACGGGCTTAAGCAAGAACCAATCTTACCTACGCATCAAAACCACAACGATAGTTTGTCAAGTTGGTGCTGTTTTAACCTTCGCAAGGACCGGGCGTAGCCACACTCGGTTCAACTAAAGTTGGAGAAACTGTCACCCGCAAGCCACCTATGTGCAAAGCACGTCGGGAGAACCGGTCTCGCGTAAGCGTACGCGTAATGTCGGTCCGGGCCGCTTCGTCCAACAATACCGCCGAACCAAAGTATGACATGCTAGTAAGCAGTATGACTTATATCGCCCACAACTCACTTGTGTTCTACTCATGCATATAATCATCAACATATAAAACCTAGGCTCGGATGCCACTGTTGGGTTTCGTAGTAATTTCAAAAAATTTCCAACGCACACGCAAGATCATGGTGATGCATAGCAACGAGAGGGGGAGAGTGTGATCTACGTACCCTTGTAGATCGACAACGGAAGCGTTAACTTGGTTGATGTAGTCGTACGTCTTCACGGCCCGACCGATCAAGCACCGAAACTACGGCACCTCCGAGTTCTAGCACACGTTCAGCTCGATGACGATCCCCGGACTCCGATCCAGCAAAGTGTCGGGGAAGAGTTCCGTCAGCACGATGGTGTGGTGACGATCTTGATGTACTACTGTCGCAGGGCTTCGCCTAAGCACCGCTACAATATTATCGAGGACTATGTTGAAGGGGGCACCGCACACGGCTAAGAATATGATCACGTGGATCAACTTGTGTCTCAAGGGGTGCCCTCTGCCCCCGTATATAAAGGATCAAGGGGAGGAGGCCGGCCGTCCCTCTATGGCGCGCCAAGGAGGAGTCCTCCTAGTAGGAGTAGGACTCCTACTAGGAGGGGGAAAGAAGTGGGGAGGGAGAGGGAAAGGGGGGCGCCGCCCCCCTCTCCTAGTCCAATTCGGACCAAGGGGGGAGGAGGCACGTGGCCCACCTATGGCTGCCCCTCTCTCTCTCCACTAAGGCCCATATGGCCCATTACTTCTCCAGGGGGGGTTCCGGTAACCCTCCGGCTCTCCGGTTTTCTCCGAAATCACCCGGAACACTTCCGGTGTCCGAATATAGCCGTCCAATATATCAATCTTTATGTCTCGACCATTTCGAGACTCCTCGTCATGTCCGTGATCACATCCGGGACTCCGAACTAACTTCGGTACATCAAAACTCATAAACTCATAATATAACTGTCATCGAAACCTTAAGCGTGCGGACCCTACGGGTTCGAGAACAATGTAGACATGACCGAGACACGTCTTCGGTCAATAACCAATAGCGGAACCTGGATGCTTGTATTGGCTCCTACATATTCTACGAAGATCTTTATCGGTCAGACCGCATAACAACATACGTTGTTCCCTTTGTCATCGGTATGTTACTTGCCCGAGATTCGATCGTCGGTATCTCAATACCTAGTTCAATCTCGTTACCGGCAAGTCCCTTTACTCGTTCCGTAATACATCATCTCGCAACTAACTCATTAGTTGCAATGCTTGCAAGGGTTATGTGATGTGCATTACCGAGAGGGCCCAGAGATACCTCTCCGACAATCGGAGTGACAAATCCTAATCTCGAAATACGCCAACCCAACATGTACCTTTGGAGACACCTGTAGAGCACCTTTATAATCACCCATTTACGTTGTGACGTTTGGTAGCACACAAAGTGTTCCTCCGGCAAACGGGAGTTGCATAATCTCATAGTCATAGGAACATGTATAAGTCATGAAGAAAGCAATAGCAACATACTAAACGATCGGGTGCTAAGCTAATGGAATGGGTCATGTCAATCAGATCATTCAACTAATGATGTGATCCCGTTAATCAAATAACAACTCTTTGTCCATGGTTAGGAAACATAACCATCTTTGATTAACGAGCTAGTCAAGTAGAGGCATACTAGTGACACTCTGTTTGTCTATGTATTCACACATGTATTATGTTTCTGGTTAATACAATTCTAGCATGAATAATAAACTTTTATCATGATATAAGGAAATAAATAATAACTTTATTATTGCCTCTAGGGCATATTTCCTTCACCAAGGCTCAACCTTGTATTGGAGCTTGGTGACGGTCGGTCCAAGCTCCGCCATAGTAAGTCAAGGGTCGCTAATGGGGATCATGTTAGGACCGAGAGTATATCGATGAGAGGGGGTGAATGGGAGATTCAAATTTTCTTTTGAAAGCTTTGAAACTTAACACAAACACTGCAACAGAATAGAGTATCGAGAGAAATGCACTGAATCAGGTTTCTTTGTCAGAGGCGTATTCATCGAGGAAAGCATTAACAACTGAACAAGCTTGATAGATTATAGGTTTAACTATAATGAGGGTTATGCGGCAAGCAAACGAATGTAACAGAATGAGACATAGCATAGTTGTACTGATAGA
Organism: Triticum urartu; assembly: GCF_003073215.2. NCBI lineage: Eukaryota > Viridiplantae > Streptophyta > Magnoliopsida > Poales > Poaceae > Triticum > Triticum urartu. The sequence goes on from NC_053028.1 coordinate 322,265,858, forward strand.
AAAACAACTGAAAGGTTACACAAGTAAGACAAAGCAGGTACAGACTGGCAACGAATGATAAGAGAAAGCACAGATACACAGGATGAGGGTAAAACAACAAGACAAACGATCAGGTAAACTATCGTCACGGAGCAAGAATGAAAACTACTGAATGAAATGCAATAGAGTAGATTTAACCAGTGGTGCTCGATGGCCTCAGGAGATTTGGTAGACCAGTTCACCCTTATACGAAAGGGCTACGTTTGGTTGGAGGGGCTGTGACTTAACACGGAAGATAAACTCTCTTCATCCTATTCTCCTTAAACGCAGAGCTAATCAGACTCAGGTTGATTTCATTCGTGGTCGATCCTTGTCGGCGATCTCCAAACCTTCGGTCGACCTTCGCGAACCACAATCACTCTTGGTTGCTGAAGATCAGGCTCAGTGAAGACAACAACTCTTCAACACTCGAAGCCAAAACCTATCCATCTAGAGAGTGCGCAGCTCTCACGAGTAATATGTACAAGAACTCTCACTCAGAACTACTGTGATGCTAAACCACTGTCTAGGTTTGGGCTCTTGGTTTTTCTCTTGGTGGATCTTAAACCCAAATCACTCAGAGAGGGGTTGCTCAAATCAATCTTCTCAAAAATCTCAAATGGAGCAGCCAACAGACGGCTTTGGAGTGGGATGGCTATTTATAGCCGTAGCCTTCCCTGATGGGAAATGACCAAATTAGACATCAGGCTCAGCCAATGGCCGAACTACATGATTCCAACGATCGGATTTGAGCACAACGGTAACATTTCTTACGGAGCAATAAATGCTAACTCCTCGGTCCAAGGAAAATCTCTCGATGTGAAGATCATAGTCTCTTGCTGGCAAGTATTTGCTCGGAGCTCAAAGAGATTTCTCTCGCAACTTTCATAGGTTTTGGCCAAGCATCACAGTGGATCTAAGCATCGAGAACTTATACCCCTCTTAATAGTACGGAGGTCCTATGACTCAAAAGAATGAAAGAATAACAACTAAGCGAATGCTCGTCTTCACATAGTCTTCGACTTACATCGCTGCAGTCAATTTCTTTGGACGACGGTACCGAATCAAAAGAAACTTTGCTTCAGCGGTAAAATTTCGAGGGGTCAATTTCTTCTCATTAATCTTCTCGACTCTATCAAGTATAGCTCATTCTTCTCTACAACGCAGATGTACTTCGGTGAAGTTCCTCGAAATCAGCATCAGAGACAGCATATTCTTCGGTTATGTATGGATTTTTTCTCTCTGTATGCACTAGCAAACAAATTAGTCCATACCTGTTTCTATCAACAATCTCCAAAACACAAGGTAGGCAGATATTGCACCAACAATCTTCCCCTTTTTGGACGACTGTTGACAAAATAGATCAAATCGAATAATAGACAAGGAATGAAATGCATGCGAAGAGTAATGAAAACGGCGAGAGATAATTACGAAGATAAAATATTCTCCCCTAAAGATATGCTTCGGTTTGGGAAACAATATTTCTCTTCGAATGAGTGTCATTGACATCATATCACACACTGAGGTCTTTCAATGCACTCGATAGTGTCTGAGGTAGTTCCTATCACAAAAACTTTGACAAGGGTTAGATGTGAGAAGTGCTGAGAGATTTATGACAAGGATAAGTCATGAAGGTATTACTCAGAACACAATTATAATCCACACAATATATAGTCTTCCTGCATGTTAGATACATGAAATAATCAGAACAAGATTGAGTAATAATTCATCGCTTGGAGTGGATATGCTTTGAAGGTGATTTTCCTACAACATAGATGATGCAAAAGATATCTGTGAGGAAAAACACTTTGTCAGTCATAAAGATAGCCTTCAATAAGGTACTTTGTGCATAGGCTGACTTTAACTCCCTACAAGGTTTGATAATGAGAGATAATAAGAGCATATCCAACCACAACGATTGTACATCTTTTAGTACTTGATGTACTTCTTCAAAAGAATATAATCATTTGATGATTCTCTGTTCTTCTGCAAGGAGTTGTTATGTGTCCCTGAAAGATAAATGATCCGATGATAATCAATCATAGGACAAACATTCGATGGCACCAACAAAAAAATAGTGCAAAGAAAATGATATTGCAGGCGGGGGTTATTAACGTTACATGACGATCGAGTTTTTCAGCATCACATGCGGTGCGATAAATTTCTTTGAAGCAAATTGTTCGAGGTAAAACCAAATGGCAAATGAAAACAAACACGTGCCCTGCAAACCTCGATAAACTATCACTCGATGTAATTCCCCCCTTTTTGTCAACAAGTGTCAAAAAGGAAAGAGAGGACACATAAGGAATTAGAGAATCTTCTAAAATAGAATTGAAACCACTCGTAGAATCAGAATCAGAATCAGAAGAATGCGGAATGGTCGAGGCAGAAGCAGGAGTGGTAGCCTTGGCCTTGGAAGGTCTTGAGGGATGGACATCAAGCTTGTAGATGCGAGTACTAGTTGTATCTGCAATCTCATCATCATGATTAACAAATAGCAGATCTGTTGAAGCAGAATGTTGTAGGAGTATTGTAGTTTGTCTTCGGATATGTTGTATTTCAAGCAAGTCCAGATGATCATATTCCTTGAATAGGCCCTTCTTGGCTAGATCCTTGCGAGAGTAATGCTCCCGCAGCAAAGTCCATGGTCGTTTTCTTGCATCCTTCTCATGCAGAAGAATTTGGCGAGTGTGATTATGAATCAGGTTCAACTCAGCCATCAATTCCACTTTTTATTTTCTGTCCATCTTGATGTGTCTTTCCAAAGTCTACTGTGTGCGAATGCAAATCTCATAGATTGATGGATTTTCTTTGCGAGGGATTTCAAAACTAGCTTCCTTGACCTTTGGTGCATTATCATATGCAAATGCATTTGCAGAAGCATCGACCGGTTCCTTCCCCTTTCTGTTATCCTTCACAAGACGCAGGGTGTCACGAACATGTGGCATGAAAACTTTCGGATCATAAGCCCAGAAGAACTTCTCATTTGTGAGCTGCTCAATGGCGAACATTATCCATTGAGCATATGGCTTGAGCGATTGAGGGTATCTGCAGCACATGCCAAGTTCCTAATGAAGAGATCAGGAATATTAAACTTGATTCCCTGAGATATTGTGACAAGAGCATTTCCTACGATGCCTTTGATGGAGTTGGGCCAGTTTGTTGGCATGCTGGTATTGCACATAATGTGGAATAGCACTTTGCTGTCATAGGCCAACTTCTTCGGATCAACCTGAATGCATTCGTTTCCCACCATAGTGGCATCCATTAGAACATGGAGTTGAGCTTCAGATACTTCCTAGAAATGCAATCAGTGTTCTCTGTCATTCTCAAACTCACATTGAGGCAAATTTATCTATTGAGCATTTTATTCTCTTCCTGCCAGTCATCCATTCGAGTGTCCATGTTGAAGCATCTCCCAATTCTCTTGTGATGTACAACATGGCATAAAACTAAAGAATAATTTCCTTGTTCCAGCCATGGTTAAAATGCATGAAACCCTTTAGGAGAGCGTGTTCCATGTGATCAATTGCATTATGGAAGCAATGCATTGTTTCGAGCTTGGCAAAGTTTAATATCTTATGATTGAAGTGCTTGCCAAACAAGATTCGAGCATAATAGATTGCCTGCTCTTCTGTCTAGAACCTGGGTGACAATGAAGTCCTTTCTCCTTCATATGTGCTGACCCCAAAGAAAGCAAGCTTCGCAGAGTGAAGTTGTTCATTAAATGCGGGGCCATTGGGGCCATATTCAGCTAAAAACAGCAAGAACGATTCTTGAGGATTTTTCTTGAGTTCTTCCATGCTAATTTCCATCGACTGTACTCCTTCAGTGGCTAGAGCATTTTCATCGATGGGCTTCAATGGCGCAAGAGGCCTTGACACTATATCTGAAGCAGATGGCATGGGATCACTGGACTGGCCGACATTTTTCTTCGCTGGAAGTTCTTTAGCGGCATTCTCAGATTCAGGCACTAGGGCCTTTTCTTTTGGTGAGGATTCAACTATGGGTGGTACAACAACTTTCTCAGACTCTTGAGTCACAACATGATCTCCTTCGGTCTGATGAGGTACTATTGGTGGTTCAACTTGGTGGGACATAGCTGGTGGTGTAGGTTCTTCATCTTTCTCTTTGGGAGCCATGGGCTCTTCAGATTTCTTCTCTTCCTGCTCTGGCTGTGAAGCCAAAGAGCCAGGAGCAGGATCAACCTCCATCATAGCAGGAGCACCAGATGAGGAGACCGTAGGGATATTACCTTGGGAAGCGATTAGCTCCCCCTCATCTTTCTCACCCTCCTTGGTGAATCCAGAGGATTCAGCTTGAACTTCCTTCAAAGGCGATGGGACTGCCTTTTCAATCTCAATTTCTTCGTCAATATTTTCTTCGGGAGCATTTTGCTCGGGCACCACATTCACTTCATCAGGATTGACAAGATATATGTCCACAATATCAGCTTCTTGTTCGACTAGTGTAGGGATGATAACTGTCGCTGCTCAGCTTGTTGCTCAGAAACTTCCTCGGGACGAGGGGATGGAGGAATCTGTTGTAGTGCGACACTATCATCGACTGTAGCATCATAAGAAATAGTTTGTATACGACGATCCTTAGTCTCTTTTGGCTTATTGGCTCTAGCCAGAGTCCTCTGATGTTTTTTTCTCTTTCTCCACATCGAGTGAGATATGCTTGACAGTTCAGCTCATCATTCCTACGACTACAAAGCTGGGAGACATCCATTTTCATGTTGGAGTGCCAGTCAATCTTATTATTTCTCATGGTAGTGAGGGCTTTGGTGATCTCGAGTATTGCCTTGTTCATGTCTTTCCTTTCAGAATCCGATTTAGCTTCCCTTCTCATTTTCTCAAGAAGTTTCTTACCATCAATAGCTTGATTGAGTTCTTTGGTGATCTCTTTCAGATGTGTGAAGTGCTTTGCTGCCATTTTGGTAACATCTTCTGGCAGACCCAAATTACCCAAATCAGCTGGATTGGCATCATAGGAGGCACCTTCAATGATGTCAGATATAAGATCAAAATCATATTCCTCTGTGGGAGCAGGAATGATTTTCTTTGCCTTCTTGGCAGAAATAGCAGCTTTTTCATCCGTGATTAGCTTTCTTTTCGCCACTGGGGCAGCAGAACCCAAAGGTTTTTTTGAGGGGATTGGAGAAAGTCTTGGTGAAGATCTCACTGGAGGCGAGATCTTTGCTGGAGATGGGGTTTGGTACGGCTTATCAAGCAATGCCTTTTGGTCATACATCAGAATTTCTTCGCCAGCATTGCCATCAGACGAGGCAGATGCAATCTTTCGAGATTTACTAGCAACGGACTTCTTCTTCGGAGCTCGAGGAGAAACAGACTTCCTCTTCTTCTTCTTCTTCTCTTTTCGGGTAGATGCCCTTTCCTTCTTTTCTAGCACATCCTATTGTGTCAACTCAACATTTCACTATCCCACTTGATTTTTCTTTGCAAGTCTTGCCTCACGCTTGGCCTTGGCCTTTCCCCTTTTTGCAACTTCTTCGAGAAAATCAGCTATGGTTTTCAGGGAATCAGCATGAGCATTGACAGGCGGTGCTGGCGTTACTTTTTCATCGTCCTGCCCAAGGTAGCCTTCTGCAATGCAATCATTCCAGGGTGGAGTGAATGCAAACATGATTTGGTATTTCCTTCGGACGTTCTCATAATTGAACCATTTCTTCGCGCAATGTCAGCGAATCTTTTGCAATTTGTTGTTCCTTTCCGGAGCAGTTTCCACTCTAGGTGGAGTCCTGTATGTTTCCTGATCAGACATCTCAGCCACGGTATTTCTTTCTCTTCCGCATCCACCATTTTTGGGATTTCCATTAGAGAACATGGTTTTGGAGCCTGTGAATAGCTCATCCTCTAGCTGACTTTGAGCTGAGGGAACATCATCATCTTCTTTAGCAGATTCTGATTCAGACTTTTTCTTCGGCGCTCTTGGTGGCTTTGCTGATTTTCTTTCGACCACTTTTGCCTTGTTAGCCACCCTTGGCTGCTGCGGGATTTCTTCCTCTGAACCAGAATGCTCATCCGAACTATTTGCCATGACCACTCCCGAGAGAGAAACACAAATTCAAAATAAAGCACAGAAGAAGTCACAAGCATGCACAAAGAAATTTTAACTCAAAACAGATGGTTTTTCAGGAAGCGGACATGGATCCATGGCATTCACTTTCAAGATATCATCGAGTGGATTGCAGTATGCCTAGGGTTGACATAACCAATCCTCTAATTTTTCGATGCATACACAGTGAACCTTAGATCCAGATGGCTTGTATGAGAAACAACTACAAACCGTACAAGTCATAGCTTATTGAACCCTAAAGATCTACCGCAAGGAAATAACATTGGATAAATGGCATCGGGATGAACTACTCTAGAACAGGAAGGGAGTAGAGAAAGTTCTAGATCTGAATGCCCTAACTTGGCGAGACAAATCAACTACGGCAACACATATGTGGAGAGTTACCGTACTAGCTTAACCAACGGTGACGGAGCTTCGCCGGAGTTGCACGGCGAGGCTTGACAGCGATGCTGCTTCGAGCTCAGGCTCAGATGGAGTGCGAGAGGAGAGGTCGAACAAAGAGGAACCAAAGGAAGAAGAGACCTCGATAGGGGGTATAAATAGCCTGAGGGAGAAACCGCCCACTCCGAAATCTACGGACGAAAAACTCGGGTTGTTCCATGACGTCTACTACGCAACTTTATTCTTATAGACTCGTGTTGGGCCTCCAAGCGCAGAGTTTTGTAGGAAAGTAGCAATTTTCCCTCAAGTGGATGACCTAAGGTTTATCAATTTGTGGGAGGCGTAGGATTAAGATGGTCTCTCTCAAACAACCCTGCAATCAAATACAAGAAATCTCTTGTGTCCCCAACACACCCAATACAATGGCAATTGTATAGGTGCACTAGTTCGTCGAAGAGATGGTGATAAAAGTGTAATATGGATGGGAGAAATATATTTTTATAATCTGAATAAATAAAAACAGCAAGGTAGCGAACAATAAGAGTGAGCACAAACGGTATTGCAATGCTTGATAACAAGGCCTAGGGTACGTACTTTCGCTAGTGCAATCTCTCAACAATGATAATATAATTGGATCATATAACCATCCCTCAAAGTGCAACGAAGAATCACTCCAAAGTTCCTATCTAGCAGAGATCATAAGAAGAAATCGTAGGGTACGAAACCACCTCGAAGCTATTCTTTCCGATCGATCTATCCAATAGTTCGTACTAAAATAATCACCAAATAATTTCAGATTCATAATACTCAATCCGACACAAAGAACCTCAAAGAGTGCCCCAAGATTTCTATCGAAGAAACAAAGGCAAGAACGTGCATCAACCCCTATGCGTAGATTACCCCAATGTCACCTTGGGAATCCGCGAGTTGAGTGCCAAAATATATATCAAGTGAATCAAAATAATGCCCCAATGTTACCATGGGTAGTCATATGCAAGACATATATCAAGTGCTCTCAAATCCATAAAAGAATTCAATCCTATAAAAAGAAATCTCAAAGGGAAAACTCAATTCATCATAACAAGATAGAGAGGGGAAAACACCATATGACCCGACTATATTAACAAAGCCCCCGATACATCAAGATCATGCCATCAAGAACACGAGAGAGAGAGAGAGAGATTAAACACATAGCTACTGATACAAACCTTCGGCCCTGAGGGTGGACTACTCCCTCCTCATCATGGTGGCCGCCAGGATGATGAAGATGGCAACCGGTGATGATTTACCCCTCCGGCAGGGTGCCAGAACGTGGTCTAGGTTGGTTTCTCGTGGCTATAGAGCCTTGCGGCGATGAAACTTCTGATCCATAAAAAATCCACAAAAAGTTCCGCGGTGTTTGGACTCCGTTTGATATTGATTTCCTGCGATGTAAAAAACAAGCAAAAAACAACAACTAGAACTGGGCACTGGGTCAATAGGTTAGTCCCAAAAATGATATAAATTTGCTATAAAATGATTGTAAAACATCCAAGAATGATAATATAACAGCATGAATACTTCATAAATTATAGATACGTTGAAGACGTATCATCATCCCAAGCTTAATTCCTACTCATCCTCGAGTAGGTAAATGATAAAAGAAATAATTTATGAAGTGTGAATGCTAGGAAAGTGCACAAGTTTGATCAATAACAATTCAATCACTTTTCCTAGCATCATAACAACAATTCTTTCCTATAAAACTTCTCATGTTAAAGTAGCAACCAATTCACATGTTAAGGTTCAAACAATGGATTCTCTTGAAACTCAACAACCTATGTTCTCAGTCACCAAGCAATTGTAATTCAACTTATTCAACAGAGTTTAAGTAAGAGCTCCAATACTCAACCATCATATAGTCTTCTATGATTGCTAACACTCACCGCATACACATGAGCAAAACATTTCAACCGGACACATAGAAAGATAGGGGCTTATAATTTTGCCTCCCAACGTATTCACCTCAAGGGTGATGTTAACAATAATAACTCATGCTACCCATATACAACTGGATATATGTGCCTAGAACTTTCCTCACCACATGATGCTTGCCAAAAGAGAAAAATCAAAAGGAATAGAGAGAAAAACTTTGAATCTTGCATGAAAATAAATACATAAAAGTAAAAGGTAGGACCTTCACAGAGGGAAGCAGATGATGTAGGGTGGAACCCTAATCGCCCGATCTTTCACGAAAGGAGCGGATCCCACGAAGAACGCGAAGAACACGAGGAGGGAAACGAGGGAAACACAAGGGGAAACACAAGAGGAACACTCAAACTAACAAGAACAAGTCACACATGTGCTAGATCCTCGGGTACATAGAATGATACATGAATCCACGGACAACAAAGGACGATACAAAGGTAGCCGGTCTTCTCCGTGATGAGTTCTTGAATCCACGGGGGGTCTTCCCTTAGAAAGGGGGCTTGAATCCAAAGGGATCTTATCCGAAGAGGTCATGGTCTCTCACGAGGAGTAGATCCGATGTTGATGAGCGAAGCTCTATCTCTCAGTATGAGCTAAACCAACGCTAACCCTAGAAAGTCGTACGGGATAGAGTATATATAGTCTAGGTGACGAAAGGGTACACGGGCCTCGGCCCAAGTGGCTGCGTGCAGGCAGGGCCGGATGTTCCGGGCGCCGGAGGTTCCGGGGAGGGTCCGACCTAACCAGAGAGTTGGCGCGGTGGAGATGTGCTGGCATCCGGGGGCCGGAAGGTCCGGGACAGGGTCCGGGCTAACCCGAGAGTTGGCACGCCTGGGCTGGTCGAAGTCTTCGGCGGCCAGAAGCTCCGGGTCGGCCGGAAGGTCCGGGGGCCGGAAGTTCCAGGCTCTCCAGAGTGTTGACGCCTATCTCTTCTTCTACAGCCCTCGGCTCCGAGTCTTGAGCGTTGTACCTGATGACACATAGTATCTCAGACTTAGGCAGTAGCCATGTCTCACTTGAAGAGGGGGAAAACTCAAGTAGGAGTGATGTCACCTCGGATTGAATAGCACGTGCCCTAGCCCTTGTCATTGGTCCACTTGGAGCTTGGATAGTTGAGGTGGCGTCCATGGGGATGGTCGTGGGATGCTCCGCATCATCTCCCCTCCCTTGGGGAAGATCCGTCCTCGGATCAAGTTCTTCATCACCATGGAAGGGAGAGAGATCTTTGATGTTGAAGATGTCGCTCACGTTGTACTTGTCGAGCAGGAGGCCGATCTTGTAAGCTTGTCGTTGTAGCGTGCGAGCACCTTGAAGGGTCCAGCTGCTCGAGGTCGAAGCTTAGACTTGCGTTCTTGTGGAAAGCGCTCCTTGCGAAGGTGTAGCCACACGAGATCACCAATGTTGAAGACCATAGGTTTCTTGTTGACGTTGAGCTTGGTCGCAAGGCGTTGTACTTGGCGCTCGATGGTGTTTCTTGTATCTTCATGCACCTTCTTGATATGGGTCGCTCTTGCACTTGCATCCAAATTGATTCGCTCTTGGAGTGGTAGAGGTAGACTATCCAATGGTGACAAAGGGTTGAATCCGTAGACGACCTCGAAAGGGGACTTGCCGGTTGTTGAGTGTCTTGCTCGGTTGTAGGCGAACTGGGCGATGGGTAGACACTCCTCCCACTCCTTGATGTTCTTCTTGATGAGTACTTGAAGTAGAGCGGAGAGTGTGCGGTTTGTCACCTCCGTTTGGCCGTCGGTTTGAGGATGGTAAGCCGTGGAGAAGAGTAGCTTGATTCCGAGCTTGGCGCATAGGGTCTTCCAAAAGTAGCTAAGGAACTTGACATCGCGGTCCGAGACGATGGTTTTTGGCACACCATGGAGACGCAAAATTTCCCTACAAAAGAGATTAGAAACATGTGAAGCATCGTCTATCTTGTGGCAAGGAATAAAATGTGCCATTTTTGAGAAACGGTCCACAACGACAAATATAGAATCTCTCCCATTTCGAGTTCTAGGCAAACCAAGGACAAAGTCCATGCTAATGTCTTCCCAAGGTTGGTATGGAATTGGTAAAGGCATATAGAGACCATGAGATTGAGCTTTGGACTTAGCTTTGCGACATGTAGAACACCAGTTGGTGAAATGATTGACATCCCGAAACATCTTAGGCCAAAAGTAGCTTTTCGAGAGCGTGGCGAACGTCTTGTCACATCCGAAATGTCCCATTAAGCCTCCTCCATGAGATTCCTGCAAAAGCAACAAACGAAGAGAGGACTCGGGAATGCAAAGTTTGTTAGCTCTCATAAGGTAGCCATCTTTGATGTAATAGCGTTCCCAAGATGTATTCGACAAACACTTGGCATAAGGAATGGCAAAAGTTGTATCATGCTCATATAAGTCTTTGATATGCTTGAAGCCAATGACATCTAACTCAAGTTGTGTGACAAGCATGCAAATGCGGGAAAGAGCATCCGCTACTATGTTTTCTTTACCCTTGATGTACTTGATGACATAGGGAAAAGACTCAATAAATTCACCCCATTTAGCATGACGCTTGTTAAACTTAGTTTGTCCCTTAAGATACTTGAGAGTCTCATGATCGGTATGAATGATAGCATTGATAGGTCTACAATCGGAGCACATGCGAAAACTACCATCACGTTTTGGCACAAGGATGACCGGAATGGCACAAGGGCTCAAACTTTCACGCACATGTCCATGGTCTATGAGATGCTTTACTTGCCTTTGAATTTCTTTGGTTTCTTCGGGGTTGACGCGATAGGGAGCTTTGTTTGGAAGTGGCGCTCTGAGGATGAGGTCGATGCGGTGCTCAATGCCTCGAAGTGGGGGTAGTCCCGAAGGTAGCTCATCGGGGAAAACATCTTGAAATTCCTGCAATAGAGAAGATAACACCAAAGGTAGATTGTGAGAGGTGTTAGTTATTGGTGCCTCGTCCTTGCACAATAGGACATAGTGTAGGACACTTGATGGGTTCTCACACACTTTTCTCATCTCATGTTTGGTGGCAAATAGAACTAGGTTCTTGTTTTCGCTCATCGTGGAGGCACTCGATTTGGGATTGTGGCGCTCACTCACTTTTTGGTGGCTCACTCTCTCACTATTCTCTCCACGATGGGTGTTTTGCTTGTCGGCGATCACGTGACTTGGCGACATTGGACGGAGGACGTACTCCTTGCCCTTCATCTTGAAGATGTAGTGGTTCATTCGGCCGTTGTGGACGACTCCTCTATCGAATTGCCATGGCCGTCCAAGGAGAAGATGAAAAACGGTCATTGGAACAACGTTGCACTCCAAGGTGTCTTCGTAGGCGCCGATCTTGAAGGAGACTTATACTCGGTGCTCGACTTGGATAGTGCCGTAGTCACTAAGCCATTGCACTTTGTATGGATGTGGATGCTTCGTCTTGGGTAATTGGAGCTTGGAGCAAAGTTATTCACTTGCGAGATTGTGACAACTCCCTCCATCAATGATGACCTTGACAGATCGTCCATTGATGCCGGCCTTGGTGTGGAATATGTGGCATCGTTGGTCTTCTTCTTGGTGATGTTGGAGAGTCAAGACTTTGGAGACAACAAGTGCGGGACTCGAGTCTTCATCACAAAATACTTGTTCTTCTTCATTGTTCACTTGGCGGTGCATGGCGACGTGCTCGAGGGCTTCCATTTCACCTTCACTCATGGAGTCATAAGTGCCATCGTCGTTGAAGACCATGGTCCGCTTGTTGGTGCACTCATAGGACTTATGGCCTCGGCCTCCGCAAGTGAAACACTTGAAGGAACTTGTCTTGACGGTCTCATCGGTTGGGATTGATGATGATGAAGCTCTCGGCTTGAAGTTGCTCGTAGGAGGATGGCTTGTAGTTGACGAAGCTTTCTTGGAAGTCGACTTGTCGATGGGGAAGTAGAAGGTCTTGTAGTCGGTGTTGTAGTCATTGAAGCTTGGTTGTTGGAGAAGCCGTAGGACTTGGATGAGAACTTGGCATACTTGAAATCATCTTGCACTTGGCGTTCCGCTTTGGTAGCTTGGTGCACTAGCTCAATGAGATTTGAGTATGGTTGGAAGTCGGCGATCTTCTTGATAGGATGATTGAGTCCATTCAAGAAACGTGCCATTGTTTGCTCATCATCTTTCATGACATTGGCTCGTATCATGGCAATCTCCATCTCCTTGTAGTACTCTTCAACGCTCTTGGTTCCTTGCTTGAGTTGTTGGAGTTTCTTGAAGAGATCGCGGTTGTAGTAGGTAGGTACGAAGCGTGCTCTCATGACATCCTTCATTTGCGCCCAAGTAGTGATGGGTGGTTCACCTCTTGCCTCTCGGCGCTCAATGACTTGTTCCCACCAAATGAGCACATAGTCTTGGAACTCAAGGGATGCCATTGCGATCTTCTTCTCTTCGTCATAATTGTGCAAACGGAAAATCTTGTCAACTTTCAATGCCCATGAAAGGTACTCTTCGGGGTCGTTGCTTCCGTTGAACTTGGGCATGGTGAACTTGAGCTTGCCGTAGCGTTGCTCTTCATTGTGTTGGGGTCGGGGATGATAACGCCCATGTTGTAGATGATTGTTCAACTCGTGGTGCTCTTGGCGCGGAGGGTTGTTATCCTCATGTTGCTCTTGTTGTGGAGGATTTCCATTGTCTTCATGCTCTCGATGAACTTGATGGTGTTGGCGAGCTTGTGGAGGATCTTCGCGAGCTCGAAGAGGAACTTGACGATGCACGCGAGCGTGAAATCTTTGTTCTTGAATTTCTTCGCGATGTGCTTCCTCTTGTTCACGGGCTTGTCGGCTTCGGTCGGCAACGGCTCGACTCGAATCGCGTAGAGCTTGTTGCGCCGCAAGTGCTTGAGTGTCACAGAGTTGTTGCGCTTGACGTTGTGCCTCGGCATCTATGGCATTTTGGTGTAGACGCGCTCGCTCTTCCTCTTCATGTTGGCGTTGATGTTGCCGTTCTCGTGCAAGCGCAAAGGCTTCTTAGTTTGACATTGTTGGCGCTCTTGAGAGTTGGTGTCTCTTAGGGGATTGAGGCTTGCTTGATGGTCAGCACGCGCGGCTCGACGAAGAGTGTTCGATGTCGGTGTACTTGAGACGGAGAGGGTGAAGTCGGAGTGGCGGCTTGAACGACTCCTTCTTGAAGTGGAAGACGAGCGGTTGAGCAACAAAGCACGAATTTCGTCCATCCTTGCGTCATTCTCTTGCTTGTGATCGTCGAGCTTGTGTTCGAAGTAGTCCTTTGTACATTGCTTGGAAAGTCGCAAGTCGGCGGCAAGGTTGTCGATGCGTTCACTCATCACTTGTTGCTCTTGATGCAAAGCACGTTGTGCACCAAAGAGGTGACTCTTGGTGACGAAGGAGTTCATGTCATCGTCTTGCTCCATGAAGAGTGGGTTGGTAGAAGTACTTGGCCTATCCATCATTCCAAGACAAATGTGAGTGGTAGAAAGAGAGGAACGAGTACCAAATGTACCTTGACCGAAGTTGAAAGTGGATCGAGGATCACTCCAATGTAGGACAAGGAAATAGCACAATTGGTACGAGTTCTTGTCGGTTTCTCACACCTACACAAGTAAAAGCTTTTGGTGGAGCTTGGTTAGGATGGGAGCACAAAATTTGATGTAATTGTAAGTGAGTTTCAATAATGTTGGAAAAGATTCGCAAGATGCAATGTAACAAGTAGACCAAGCATATAAGGTACACGGAAACACACACGCAAAAAGATAAGTGGGGTTGTGCAACCAAGGGTGAGCCAAAATGTGGAATCCAGAAAAATGCTCTTGTTGCACAACACTAGAGAGACGCTAGCACGATTGCACGATAGGCGGATACAAGAACTTGTGCACGACCTACTTAGCAAAAATGCAACGACTTCTAGCCCAAATATTTTGTATGCAAGGTGTTGCTATGATATGATCCAAGATGATCGAGTATGACAATCTTAATATTGTATGATGCTATGGTTCTTGCTTAAAAGCTCTTTGCGTATCTTTCCTCTTTGCTTAAAAGCTTGGTTGGCTCTTTGATGTTTGAGCTCTTTTCTCATGCAATGTTTGACGAACCAAGATAGCAAGTGAGTATGCGATGACAACTTTGTGACACAAGAGATGATACCAATATAGGCAACAATGATGTATGTATGTATGCTATGGGAAGTATGATCACTAATGTGCACAAGCCTTGTTGCCGGCAATACTCAATGGCTAGTCTCGATGGGTAAGCAACGCAAAGGAGTAAGGCTATGATGGCTATCAATGTAATGTCAAGAATGATATGTCCAATACCAAGATTAGGTTACCGGTCTTGCTTCCGGTATGGTGTCAAAATGGTGGCACGAATACCAAGTTGTAGTCCAGGTGGTCGTTGTTGATGACGCGTCCATGGCGAAGATGAGCAGCGGTGATGTCGATGTCGAACCGTACCTAGATAGCCGAAACACAAAAGGATACGGTACCGCAACTCAAATTCTCAAACCTCAAAGTAGCAATTGTGTCGGAGAGCGAAATGGTCCAAAAATGGTGGGTTATGCGGAAGTGGTGGAGGTATGCGGAAGTATATATGGTATATGGTGAGCACCGGAACAAAATTTGGTGGAAAATTGGGTGGAGTTGTGGGAGTAGTGCGAACTTTCTGTCGAAGCCGGAAGTTCCGGGCAAGACGGAGGGTCCGGGGTCCGGAGGTTCCGGGGAAGGCCTGAAGGTCCGGGGATCGGAATGTCCGAGATGGATCGGAAGTTCCGGTGGTCGGGATTCTGCCAAGAACAGAGACTTCGGGATCGTGGATTTTGGCGGAAAAACTTGGGGAAAAAGCCCAAATCCGAAGGGGAAAAAGAAGAAGTTGGAGGAAAAGAGGGGTGGGGAGGCTAGATCTACGAGCCACACACAAAATTCACGGATCAAAACCAACAAAATCTCAACACACGAACAAATCACAAAAAAAATTGGGCTATTTTTGGTGGGGATTTTCGGATCAGGACGAAAAACAACAAAATTAGGCTAGAAACACAACGAGGAGGCTCCGAAATCGTGATCAACCTTGCTCTAGATACCAAGATGATGTAGGGTGGAACCCTAATCGCCCGATCTTTCACGAAAGGAGCGGATCCCGTGAAGAACGCGAAGAACATGAGGAGGGAAACGAGGGAAAACACAAGGGGAAACACAAGAGGAACACTCAAACTAACAAGAACAAGTCACACATGTGC
Organism: Triticum urartu; assembly: GCF_003073215.2. NCBI lineage: Eukaryota > Viridiplantae > Streptophyta > Magnoliopsida > Poales > Poaceae > Triticum > Triticum urartu. The sequence goes on from NC_053028.1 coordinate 322,281,538, forward strand.
TAGATCCTCGGGTACATAGAACGATACACGAATCCACGGACAACTAAGGACGATACAAAGGTAGCCGGTCTTCTCCGTGAGGAGGTCTTGAATCCACGGGGGGATCTTCCCTTAGAAAGGGGGCTTGAATCCAAAGGGATCTTCTCCGAAGAGGCCGCGGTCTCTCACGAGGAGTAGATCCGATGTGGATGAGCGAAGCTCTATCTCTCAGTATGAGCTAAACCAACGGTAACCCTAGAAAGTCGCACGGGATAGAGTATATATAGTCTAGGTGACGAAAGGGTACACGGGCCTCGGCCCAAGTGGCTGCGCGTAGGCAAGGCCGGAAGTTCCGGGCGCCGGAGGTTCCGGGGAGGGTCCGGCCTAACCAGAGAGTTGGCGCGGTGGAGATGTGCTGGCATCCGGGGGCCGGAAGGTCTGGGCAGGCCGGAGGTTACAGGTGCCGGAAGGTCCGGGACGGGGTCCGGGCTAACCCGAGAGTTGGCACGCCTGGGCTGGTCGAAGTCATCGGCGGCCGGAAGCTCCGGGTCGGCCGGAAGGTCCGGGGGCTGGAAGTTTCGGGCTCTGGCCGGAAGTTCCGGGCTGTCCATAGTGTTGACGCCTGTGTCTTCTTCTACAGTCCTCGGCTCCAAGTCTTGAGCGTTGTACCTGATGACACATAGTATCTCGGACTTAGGCAGTAGCCATGTCTCACTTGAAGAGGGGGAAAACTCAAGTAGGAATGATGTCACCTCGGATTGAATAGCACGTGCCCTAGCCGTTGTCATTGGTCCACTTGGAGCTTGGATAGTTGAGGTGGCGTCCATGGGGATGGTCGTGGGACGCTCCGCATCAGCAGAGGTTGCCATGCGCTTTTTGTTTGTATGCTCAATCCCTTAGTGCAAAAGAACGTCACGTTTTATTGCCCCTTATGGTAGCAACCTTTATTATGCAGTCTGTCGCTTTTATTCTTTGCCATCACAAGTTCATACAACGCTCAATTTTCTCTTACACTAAATGATCTAACACTTTTAGAAGCAATTTTTATTGCCTTATTGCACCGATGAGAACTTACTTGAAGGATCTTGCTCAATCCTTAGGTGGGTATGGTGGACTCTTGAAAATAAGATTTGGGTTTAAGGGTTTTTGGATGCACAAGTAGTATCTCTATTTGGTGCGGAATTTTTGGCTAGCAAAGATGGCAGGGCAAGCACCACATGTTGAAGGATCTATGACAATATAACTTCTATGTGAATATGAACAAACACAAACCATTACATTGTCTTCTTTGTCCAACATCAACAATTTTGGCATATAATATTTTGATGGGGGCTCACAATCACAAAAGATTTCCAAGATAGTGTATTTGCATGTGAAAGTTCTCTTCCTTATAGTAATCATTCAGGAATTGCTTGTATGACCAATATTGTGATTGTCAAGCTTCAAAAGATTTCACTTTCTAAACCCAATGTGAAGCTACTACTAGGCATGATATGAACATATAATTCCAACTTCATCATATTCAGTTCATTCAACAATTTACTCATAGGATATAAGTGAAGCACAAGAGTAAATGACAAGCTACTCCAAAAAGATATAAGTGAAGATCAAACGAGTAGTTATGTAAATGGGTAGCTATTTGATGACTCTCTCTTATTTAAAAGTTTCAGATCTAAGTATTTTATTAAAACAGCAAGCAAAACAAAACAAAATGACATTCCAAGAATAGCACACATCATGTGAAGAAGCAAAAACTTAGGCTCAACCGATAATTGTCGAAGAAGAAAGGTGGGATGCCTACCGAGGCATCTCCAAGCTTAGATGCTTGAGACTTCTTTAAATATTATCTTGGGGTGCCTTGGGCATCCCCAAGCTTGAGCTTTTGTGTCTCCTTAATTCCTCTCATATCACGGGTTTCCTAAATCTCAAAAAATTTATCCGCACAAAACTCAACAAGAACTCATGAGATAAGTTAGTATAAACCAATGCAAAAAACCTTATCATTCTCTACTGTGGAAAATCAATAAAATTATCATTCAACATTGCATACTAAATGCCTCTGCATATTTAATACTCCTATCCTCAAATAGAATCGTTAAACAAGCAAATATATGCAAACAATGCAGACACAACAGCAATCTGCCAAAACAGTACAGTCTGTAAAGAATGCAAGAGTATTAATACTTTTTTAACTCCAAAAATTATGAAAATTTACAATACTGTAGAAAATTTATCATATATTATTGTGCAAAATTTTTCAACATTTTATCACATTTTGACTTTTCTCGAGAATTTTTGCAACAGCGATAAATTTTCTGTTTTGAAACAGCAACACGTAGACTTGCAAAATAAGCATAGTAAAGGCTATACTTGACATTTTTATTGAGAAGAAAGATGTCAAACATTATTCTAAATAATAGAAAGCAAATTCTAACAAAATAAAACGATGCTCCAAGTAAAACTCATATCATGTGGCGAATGAAAACATAGCTCCAAGTGACATTACCGATAATGTTGGAGACGAAAGAGGGGATGCCTTCTGGGGCATCCCCAAGCTTAGTTGCTTGGATCTTCCTTGGATATTAAATTGGGGTTCCTTGGGCATCCCCAAGCTTAAGGTCTTGTCACTCCTTATTCTCCTCATATCGATGTCTCACCCAAAACTTGAAAACTTCAATCACACAAAACTTAACGGAACTTCGTGAGATAGGTTAGTATGATAAAGAGCAAACCACTCACTTTTGGTACTGCCAAAGACAAGATTCATAATTGTTCTCACACAATTCCTACTATACCATATCATTTCCACAATTATTGAGCAATATAAGCCATAAAAACTAGAAAACAAGCAAACTATGCATTGAAAACAGAATCTGTCAAAAACAGAACAGCCTGTAGTAATCTGTACTCCAACCGTACTTCTGCGACTCCAAAAATTCTGAAAAGTTAGGAAAACCTACGAAATTTGTCTATTAATATTCTGGAAAAAGAATCAGTATTTTATCACGCTTATGTTAAAAATGAAAATTATTTTCCTGAACAAAAAAGTTTCTGTTTTTCAGCAAGATCAAATCAACTATCACCATAGACCATCCCAAAGGTCTTACTTGGAACTTTATTGAAACAAAAACTATAAAACATGATTACTACACTAGCTTAATCATGTGAACACACAAAAACAGTAGGTAAATGTAGTGACCCGACCTCAAACGGTCAAGTCTCTGTGCTTCAGTGTCATCCCTGGATCGGTAATGCTGACACACAGTACTCGAGGATTTATAACAGAGTAGCAATCACACACTTATTACATCGAATGTCTCAAAAGAGAGCTTATTACAATAAATATGGCTTAAGGCCATCTAATACGATAACAGCGGAAGGCTTGGAAGATAAAGTGAGTCCATTAACTCCAACGGCATAGCTGAGCTACACAGCATCGACCTAACGAACCTTACTCCTCGTCTGAAAAGTCTACAACATGATACATTGCAGCCCGAAAATGGGTCAACACTTGGAATATGCTGGCAATATAACACAGTAGAGCAAGAACAGAATAATGCTATCACTACATGCATATTTGGCTGGTGCAAAGCTCTATGGTTATAGTTTTTGCGAAAAGCCAATTTTTCCCTACAACAAAGGAATACATTTTAATTTAACTATCATGGTAGTTGAAACATCATTGAGAAGGTTCCTCCAACTCAATCCCAATTAAAGTAATTAACAACCCAACAATGTTAGTTTGGAGTGATGAGATACTTACGATACCCCAAGTACTAGATACTCAAGATGTCCATAACCGGGGACACGGCTAACCATGGTTAGTTTATACACTCTGCAAAGGTTTGCACACTTTTCCCCACAAGACCCGATCTCCTCCATTAGATTTGCACTACATGGTGTTTGAGAAACGGATGACCGAGACACAGTCTTTCAGAAGCATTAACCACTATAGGAATCAACTATTTTGCCGTCTGCCACGACGGACGGCAAAGGCATGAACGACGGACGGCAAAGGCCTTTGTCGTCAGCCGCGGACGGCAAAAGGCTCCGGCAAAGTAGGCTACGGTAAACAGCTACTTTGCCGTCTGCTTCCTGGCGGCTGACGGCAAAGGCCCTTTGCCGTCTGCGGCGGACGGCAAAGAGAGCGGACGGCAATAATTGCGCTGTCAGTCCGTTAAGTGGCTAACGGCAGGCCTTTGCCGTCCGCCGCTGACGGCAAAATTTCTAGTGTCTTTGCCGTCCGCCGTATGATGTCATCTACACGTCACTACATGGCAGGTTCTTTGCCGTCTGCCACTGATGGCAAAGTCTTTGCCGTCTGCCACTGTAGGCAAACTGACCAAATGGGTCAGCTCCCAGGAAGCACAGCTGGATGCCACGTGTCTTCTTTGCCGTCCGCGGCAGACGGCAAAGAGCCTGCATATTGGCTCTTTTATCTGTTTTTTATTAAATCCAACAATTTTCATCACAAATATATATGACATATATAGATATATTTCAAAAGGCCATTACAGAGCAAACATATAAGATATCCAACACATAACTTCATCATCCAACCATATATATTACATGCATAGTTCCATCATACATAACAAGTTCAACATAGAGGCATCCAACCATATATATTACAATAGTTTCATCCAACGATACATGCATAGTTCAACGATACAAAAGAAACAGGGAAAGGGATAAGGAGCACTCCATCTATGCAAGCTTTTGTCAAGTGAATGAAATCTGCAAAATGAAAAATAAGAAAGTTAGAACAAGAAGAGTAGAACAAGAAGAAGACTAGAACAAGAAGAGTAGAACAAGAAGAAGACTAGAACAAGAAGAGTATGTCATTTATGAGCTAACTTACGTGAAATGGATCATATATGAGCTAACTAAGTTGAAATGGGTCGTTTATGAGCTAGCTAAGGTGAAATGGATCATTTATGAGCTAACTTAGTTGAAATGGGTCGCTTATGAGCTAACTAAGGTCAAATGGATCGTTTTTGAGGTAACTAAGGTGAAATGGATCGTTTTTTAGCTAACTTAGGTGAAATGGATCATTTATGAGCTAACTTAGTTGAAATGGATCGTTTTTGAGCTAACTTAGGTGAAATGGATCATTTATGAGCTAATTTAGTGGAAATGGATCTTTTTGAGCTAACTTAGGTGAAATGGATCATTTAAGAGCTAATTTAGGTGAAATGGATCGTTTTTTAGCTAACTTGGTGAAATGGATCTTTTATGAGCTAAATTAGTTGAAATGGATCGTTTATGAGATAACCTAGGTAAGATGGGTCATTTTGGAGTTAACCTAGGTGAAATGGGTCATTTTAAAGCTAACATAGGTAAAATGGATCATTTAGGAGCTAATCTAGGTAAAATGGGTCATTTTTGAGCTAACTTGGATGAACTGGATCATTTATAAGCTAACCTAGGTAAAATGGGTCATTTTAGAGCTAACTTAGGTAAAATGGATCGTCTATGAGCTAACTAAGCTAATTATGCAATTTTTGACATAAGTAAGCTAAGTACAGATCGTTTTAGAGCTAACTTAGGTAAAATGGATGGTTTTGGAGGTCAGTAAGCTTATTAAGTCATTTTGGAGGAGGAGAAGCTACGTCTAGGTCATTATGGTAAGCATTGGAGGAAATAAAGCTAAGTCTAGGTCTTTATGCATGTGTTAAGCAAAACACTAGATAAACTTACCAAGATCCAGGAGGTGTAGGAGCGGGGTGGCTCGTGTCGGTAGCTGGAGAAGGATCGTGCGATGCTTGTCTGGAGTTACGCTGCACCAAAGATCATTTCCAATGTCTTGTTAGCATGATGACACTCAAATGTTAAGACTAGCAAGTAATGTCCATTCAAATAAAACTCACCGTGGTCCCAGGAGCAATCACTGGCATCGGCGGAGCGGTCTGACCTGTCTTCTCGCACACAGACTGCACATTTGGTTTTGACGACTCAGTCATACTAGTTAGTAATGAGACAAACACTACATGAATGTTTTGGCTAATCTGCAGAAGAAACTTACCACAAGGAGCTCGTACATGGCCCTTGCCTGCATGTCATTCCGTGCCCTCTCCTCCTCCATCATCTTTGTCGTCCTCTCCTCCAACTCCCGCTGCCTCTCCGCCGCCTCCGCCAGAAGTTTCTCCGTTCTATCTCTCTCACTCTGTATAGCAGCCTGCAACACCACTCACATGACCATTTGTAATCATTGATGGAAGCGCACACAATGTAATGGAGAAAGATAACTGAGTACGTATCACTAACCTTGATGGCGAGTTGCACTGGCCGTTCACGAGGCCTTATCTCAGGAGCGGAGCTCGACTGGCGCGCCTTGATCTCCGGGAGAGTGCTAGGACAACGGATAAGTCCATCTCCAATGGCTATGGAGCCATGGGACCTCCCGCCACCAGATATCATCAACAGCTCTGGATCAATGGGACCCTGGCTCGGGTTAAAGTCCTCCCCTTTCCTCGCCTTCCCCTCATCTCTATATCTCACGAGCTTGTTGTGGGAGGAGATGTTGGTGAAGTTGTTTGCATCATCGAGGTCAGACTGAGAGAAAGCCTTGACTTTCTTGAAAGAGGCAGTGTGGGCCATGGCATACAGGTCGTACACCTCTGGCACCTTATCCGCCTTATTGTAGCGTGCCTGAAAGAGAGAAACAATGAAAATTAGTAATTAAAGGGCTCAAGCTAGCATGATGAATGAATTGCATGAATCATGAAGCAAACCACATACCCAGTTGCGCCCGAACTGATATAAGTTGGAGCTGCCTTGATGGTGTGGCACACCTTCCATTTGGGCACGTTTGTCCTTGGCCTCGTTGTGGAGGGCTAGCCATTGTTTTGAGCACCACTCATCGACCAACACCTCCCAACAATCCATCCGATCCGCACACCATCTCGGAGGCGCCTAAGTTAGCAAATAGAAACTTGAGCGCTACGGCTAAGAATTACTAAATGAAGGAACTTAAGTAGAGAAGGCCTTAAGAATTACCTTCATGTACTGCTCCTTACTCAGGAACTTATCGCGGCACGCCGGCTTGGTCTTCTTGATACCACGCAAGGCGTAGTAGTCTCGAACAGCCTGCACCCGAGCCTCGTGCCGTAAGTTCTGGAGTAGGCGCTTGCAGACGTTCTCGATAACATGTGTCGCGTCCTCCTCGTATCCCTCCTCACACCTGTAGAATGTCTGCAATCAAATGAGACAATATTGATTAGTACAATTAATAACTAGCTAGTTGAAGATTTTTAAATGTGTAAAGGAGAAATTACCCAGAACTTTCTGATCACCATGTCTGCCCTCGTGTCGCACACGACACCGTCGATAATCTCATCCGGCGGGGCCGGGGCAGCCACGTAGTGCTCCCAGCTCAATCCAAGCTCTGGAAGCCGACCCTCACCAGGCAACGTGACAAACCCCGGGAAGTTTTGCCGGCAAAGAACTCCAAGGACGGAGTTGGGCCGGCGGACACTATGATGGTGGTCCCAACCCCTGCAGCATGACAAGGCCAACGCATTAGTTATTTGAAGAAACGTGAATGCAGAAGGTACAAAAATATTAAATGCACTTACGTACCTCTCCCCATCAGGGAAAATCAACCACCTCTGCTCGCGGGTCACCGGCACGGACGGGAGCCGTGTAGCACCACGCTGGTAGACGTTGCCCCCCTCCTCCCCCTCCTCATCAGTCGGCTCCCCGCCATCATCAGCATGGCCACTCGGCTCCCCGCCATCCCAGGCTGACCCGACCAGGTACCCCATCCAGACGTGTGCTCCTCCGGGGTCTCGTGGGCCCAAGTCTCGTGGGCCGAAGGCCCGTCGACCCGAGGCTCGGGAGCCGAAGACCGGAGTCCGTGCAGCCTCCTCCTCAGACGAGTCCACCCTAGCAGTCACGTGCTCGGGTGAAACAGCTGGGGGCGGTGGCGAGGAAGGCGCCGTAAGTCACCCTACCTCCTCTCCCGCGACCACGTGCTCCACCTCCTCTCTTCTTCTTACCTCGTCCCCTGCTGGGCACCGCGGTCGACGAAGAAGGGCCCGGCGGTGTCGCCATACTGTCCAGCAACGCTCGGCGGAGAGGTGCGTGTGGAATGGAAGACCTCGCACCACGCGCCGACGAAGAAGGGGCCTCGGCGCGCTCCCGACCAGCGCCCACCATCTTTCAACACCTGCCATGACAAAGAATAAACGAAATTAGTACAACATAAAAAAAGTACCGACATGAATAATAATATGTATATCACTTAAGTGTATCATCATCAAGTACAACATAAAAAAATTGAATACCTGACACTACTAATAATCTCGATCAGTATCATCAATAAATGCATAATCATCATCATCACTATAATCAATGATGGGCTCATAGGGTTCATTGGCATCAACATGTGCAAGGCCACCTTGACGTAATCGGTCAAGCATTGACAGGTCATCCGCAGCAGTAACCTCTTCTTGTTCCGGCTCTTCTTGTTCCTCCTCTGGGGTGATGTCGGATTCATTGTCGCTGTCTACTTCAATGTTTTGGGGTGAAGTATAGCGGTTCTTGAAACGCTTTTTGGAAAGACGTGTCTCTTGGAAGAATTCTCCTTCATATGTGTCTGGGTTAATGTGAGGTTCATAATCCTCTTCCTTTGGGGGAGAAAGTCTAGCACGTGGCGGCACTTCATAAACGACATCCCAACCTTTCAGATTTGGATTAGTTTGGCAGGCCCACGGTAGATAGAATACTTGGGTCGCCTGTTGAGCCATAATATAGACATCAGGAACATCTAAATGAGTGCTTTGGTTGATTTCAACTAGCCCTATATGTTCATGAGTCCTTCTAGTCTCCTTCGGCTGAAACCAATAACATTTGAAGACTACGACATTCGGTGGGTTTTCACCATAGAACAGAAGTTCATAAATTGCTTCAACTCTCCCATAATACTCGGTACCTCCTTCGCCGATAGCAGATACACAACAATTTGTAGACTTTCGGTCGGCCATAGATAGCTCTTTGCCATAGGTACGAAAGCGATACCCGTTGATGTCGTACTTGTCAAATGAACGGACCTTATAGTCAAAACCATTAGCGACTTGTCTCAATTCGGCGTCCATAGACTCTGAATTAGCCTACAAGTTTAATATGAAAGGATTGTTGCATTATGCACAAATTAGCGAATGAAATGAAATTGTCTAATAGAAATTACCGTTTGTTTGAACCAAGAGATGAAACCGGGATAGCCACCTCCTTGCTTTGCGAGAAGCTCATACTCTTCGACGGAATCCTTTTGGATCTCCGCTCCATACGAGAATATGGCGACGTATCGACTGTATGACATATCCAGGAATAAGAGTAGTTCAAAGGAAATAGAAGTTGCGAAACAATGTACCGAGAACTTACTCGATGTACGGCCGCACTTCTATCAGGTTGTTGAAGATATACAACGAAATGGTCCGCCATTCTTCGTTATCCAAAGATACTGGATGTGAAACACTAGCTGGTGCGAGATTCCCTTTGAATAGGCTGAGGTTGGATCCACCCTTTTTAGGCTCGTCAGCATTGTACCGAGGCTTCGGATTATGCAAATGACGATTTTTGGCTTCGTAGTGCGCTGTTACGAAGTTTGCCGCCTCCTCTGTGATGAATGCCTCAGCCATCGATGCTTCAATTCTACGTTTATTTTTACATTTTTCTCGAAGCGTCTTCTGCATCCTCTCAGTTGGGTAGCACCAACGATTTTGCACGGGCCCCCCAATCTTGCCTCGGTCGGGAGATGCAAAATCAAATGCTGCATTGGATTAAAGAAGCCCGGTGGAAAGATCTTCTCTAACTTGCAGATCAACTCCGGCGCCAACTCTTCCATTTCTTCTAGCACGCCAGGCGATAGTTCTTTCGCACAAAGAACACGGAAGAAATAGCTGAGTTCTGCCAGTACTAGCCATTCATCCTCAGGGATGAAGCCACGCAACATCACCGGCATTACCCGCTCAATCCATATGTGCCAATCATGACTCTTGAGACCAAATATCTTCAGTTTATCAAGATTCGCTCCCCTCTTTAGATTCGCTGCATACCCATCGGGGAACATCAACTGCTGTTGCACCCACAAGAGAATTTCCCTCATAGCTGGCCTTCCAAGATTGAACCATGCCTTTGGCTTCGTCCAGTTCTGCTTTCCTTTCGGTTCTTTCATGTTTTGTAACGGCCTATCACATAGCGCCTCCAGATCGACTCTAGCCTTAGTATTATCCTTTGACTTCCCATCTATGCCGAACAATGTACCAAAAAGTGCCTCGGCGATATTCTTCTCAGTGTGCATCACGTCGATGTTGTGTGGGCAAAGGAGGTCTTTGAAGTAAGGCAGATCCCATAAGCATGTTTTGTGAGTCCACGCGTGCTTAGTATTATACCCCTTGAAGTACCCTGGACGTTGTGGATCTGGCTCGAGAGCGTTTAACTGATCCAGGGTCTGTTGGCCTGTCAATGCAGGTGGTGCAGAGTTTTTGACAACTCTACCCCTGATGAAGTTCTTCTTGTCTTTCCTGAACTTATGGCGAGGATCCAGGAACTGTCTATGCATGTCGAAGCAAGAAAACTTGCGACCGGCCTGAAGCCAACGAAACTCAAGAGCTCCCTTGCATGTGGGGCACGGGAACCTTCCATGCACACACCAGCCAACGAATAGCGCATACGCCGGCAAGTCATGCGTCGAGTACATGTACCAGACACGCATTATGAAGTTCCGTTTGCTAAAGGCGTCGTATGTCTTGAACCCATTATCCCAGGCTTCTTGCAATTCGTCCTTAAGCGGCTGCATGTACACATTCATATTTTTGCCCGGATAGTTGGGTCCTGGAATTATCAACGTCAGGAAAATGTTCTTTCTTTGCATAATCTGTCCGGGGGGGAGATTGAGTGGAAAGACAAATACGGGCCAACAACTGTATTGGGCTGCCGTCATACCAAACACACTGAACCCATCCGTGCTGATGCCGACTCGAGGATGCCTCGGATCTGCCGCTTTGTCAGCATGTAATTCATCAAACTTTTTCCACGCAACACCATCCGATGTGTGTACCATCATCAGATTCCCATCTGCATCTAGTTCGGTTCTTTTGCCTGTTTTGTGCCATGTCATCTGTCTGGCCGTCTCTTCGACCATGAAAAGACGTTGAAGTCTTGGTACGATTGGCATATACCGAAGAACACTAACGGGGATTTTGGTCTGTGTCTTCTCACCCATACCGTTGTCTACCACAATATACCTGGAAGACTTGCAAATGGGACAATAGTTCAAGTCCGCATAGTCAAGCCTAAATAAGGCACATCCTTTCTCACAGGCATGTATCTTCTCATAGGGCATCTTCAGTGCACGGAGGATTTTGTCCGACTGGTACAGGTTTGCAGGCATTACATGGCCTTTGGGTAGAAAGCGTCCAAATACTGTCATAATTGCGTCATAGCATTCTCTGCCCAAGTTGAACTGAGCCTTCAGAGCCATTACTTGTGAGATGGCATCCAACTGACAAAGCTCAGTGTGCTCGTGGAGCGGACGTTTTCGAAGACTCCAACATTTCATTGAAGGCCTTTGCAGATTCCTCCATCTCCTCGTCCGAATCCCGAGCATCATCATAGCCTTGCACCATGTTTTCCATCCCGGTACCATGCTCGTCGGTGCGACGACGATCCACCTCAGCTCGGTCACGTTGGGCAGACTCACCATGAAATGTCCACACCGTATAATCGGGCGTAAAACCACTCTTCTGCAGGTGTTCCCATTTCAGCCTCTGTCTTCTTTTCCCAATTGCCGCACCGGAAACAGGGGCACCAGGTTTTCTTTTGGCCATTTGCAAATGCGGCTTGCACAAACCCCTTGGTTTTTGTGAACCATTCAGCGCTCCATTTGTTCTGACCAGTGTGACCGGTATACATCCACGCACGGTCACTCATCTTGACTTTCAGAGCTACTGGACACACAACAATTATATATGTAATTCACCATGTATATATTCATCAGTTGATCTACTTTGTCAATTTTATTACGTCCATGCAACCTACACTCTAATAGGTAATGATAGGTCCTAATCCCACCCGTGTATGTGTAGATTGGGTTCATTTTCCCATGCTATGCTCTGGATCCGACGCAAAATTTCGGCAGCACCTCCCCGTTGTTCTCCTGATACACGTCTCTGCAATAAACAGAGAGGATGTGTACCCGGAGAACAACAGGGGAGGCACTGACGAAATATAATGCGATCCGGAGCAAAGCATATGGGAAAACGAACCCAATCTACACATACTCGGGCTGTCCATGGATAGCGGACAATTCGAAAGAATCAAGGTTATAAATATGCAAATGCATGCATATTTATAACTATGACGCTTTCGAACGGGAGACACATATTGGTTACGCATACTGATGATTCAAGACACATATATAGCTAGCTATCAAGTTTCATCGGAATAGATCAAATAATTAATGGGGGAGGAGGACTTGTCATTTGTGCTCACCCACGAACGAAGGGGCAGAGCTCGTCAAACGCACGGCGAGGTCGTCGAACACCAAACCTCGCAGCGATGAAACAACTGCACATTTAAAACTACACGATCAACACAATTATATATGATGTTTTTCATAACAAAATCGAAAAATATATGACCTAACTAATAATTCACAAATATATGACCCCGTCGGCCTCTGGAAGGCCAAAGAACACCTTTTCGGGAGGTGTCGGTGGTCGGGGTGTCCTGTCGGTGTCGGGGTGCCGTGTCGGGGTCGGCTGTTTCGGGGTCGGGGTCGTGTCGATGTCGGGGTAGTGCCGTGTCGGTGTCGGGGTGTTGTTTCGGGGTCGGGGTGTGGTGTCGGGGTCAGGCGGTCAGGCTCGGGGTCGGGTGGTCGTCGGGGCTCGGGGTGGTCTCGGGTGGTGCCGGGTCGGGGTCTTTTTCTCCTTTTTTCTTCTTCCTCTTCTTCTCTTCCTTCTTCCTCTTCTTCTTCTTCTTCTTCTTCTTCTTCTCCTTTCCTTTTTCCTCTTCTTCTTCTCCTCCTCTCCTTTTTTTCTTCTTCTTCTTCCTCTTCTTCTTTTTTCTTCTCCTCCTCCTCCTCTCTTCTTCCTTTCCTTTTTCCTCTTCTTCTTCTCCTCCTCTCCTGTTTTTCTTCTTCTTCTTCCTCTTCTTCTTTTTTCTTCTCCTCCTCCTCTTCTTCTTCTTCCTTTCCTTTTTCCTCTTCTTCTTCTCCTCCTCTCCTGTTTTTTCTCTTCTTCTTTTCTTTCCTAAACTAACTAAACCTAAAACTAAACCTAAATCTAATCTAAACATAAACCTAAAACAAAAAAAAAAAAAAAAATAAAAACCTAAAACTAAACTAAACTAAACCTAACCTAAACTAAACCTAAAACTAAAACTAAAAACTAAACTAAATCTAAACAAAACTAAAACAAACAGAAGAAAAAAAGGAAGGAAGAGCTCACCTGGGCCGGTGAGGACGTGCGCTGATGCGGTGGGCGCCTGTCGCGGCCCCGCGCCCACGGCGTGCGCCGCGGGCACGCGGGCTAGACTGCGGCGGCGGGGGCACGGCGCGGGACGGGCGGTGCGACACCTGGCGCCAATTCGACGAGCGAGGGCGGTGAGGGCGGCGGGGTGGTGGGGCGACGGGGCGGTTGCGGTGCGGGCGGCGCTGAGCGGCGATGGGAGAGAAACAAGAGAGGAGGGGCGGGGTGGGGGGCGCGCCGTTAGATATGTTAAATCTTTGCCGTCCGCCCCCTTTGCCGTCCGCTTATTTGCTCTTTGCCGTCTGCTAGCAAACGGCAAAGAGGGGGCCCGTTAAGTTTTTTTAAGCAGCTCGTCAGTGGGGCCCCTCCCTCTTTGCCGTCTGCTAGCCGACGGCAAAGAATCTTTGCCGTCAGCTAGCGGACAACAAAGAACTGGCTGATGGCAAAGGCTTTCTTTGCCATCAGCCAGTTCTTTGTCGTCTGCTTTCGGCTAGCTGATGGCAAAGAGCTTCTTTGCCGTCTGCTAGCAGACGGCAAAGAGCTGGCAGATGGCAAAGTAGCTGACTCCAGTAGTGAACCCCTTACTCCGGGCAGACCATACCAAACCTACATCCCACTACCTACTGATCCACCTCTTCGGGAGCTTCATGCAACTTACTCAACTATGCTAGAGCCCATAATAGCTTGTGGCTGCACACGGAAGTTTCTAACATGAAAATATCTTAGTTCCCTTTGAGCCTGGGTGGCGGACCATAGGATTATCACACGGGTACTCCGGGATATCCTAGGACAACACTGGATTCTCCAAGTGCCCAACAAACAATCCACCCAGATGTGTATTCAAGTTGCCACCTTAAGTTAAACCATTAGTTAACAATCTCACATCTGTCATGGATTTCACTCACCCAAACCACGTCTACGAGCATAGCATGACAATATAAGCAATACGTAGAAGTAACTCCCAAAGGTTTGAATATAACAGGGCAATAGGTTCTACCTCATCAACTACTTCCCAACCCACATGTTAATCACATCCTAACCATGCAATGTTTGAGGATTGGAACTAATGCATAAAAAGGGTGATAAAGGGGTATGATCAAAGTGTTACTTGCCTTGCTGATGATCCGCAAAACCTAGGGATTCATAGTAGCACGCTTCGCACTCCGGGTGTTCTATCGCAAACAAACAATATCATACATAAGCAATCAAGCAAAGAAACATGAGTAAAACTTAAATAAGAAGATCTAACCAGAAAGTTCAACTTAAGAACTCCAGTTTGCAAAAAGAATCAAATCAAACGGAGCAACGAAACTCAAACTGCGAAAGAAACAAGATCCGTTTGCTAATCTGGACTATGGTCAAATTTTACAGTAGCAAAAACTTGTTCAAGTTGGTTAAACGGAAAGAGGGTTTCGAGACGAAGATCTAGGCGCTTGAATCGCCTGATTCCGACAGACGAGCGAAAAGATAAACTAAAACGAAAATCAGATCAGAAATCACGATCAAAAATAATCGCGGAAAAATCCGAGAAAAAGAAAACTGATGAACAAGCTAACGAACGAACATTCGTTGTCTGTAACTATCGAACAAAAACCATTTGTTAAAACGAACGTACAGACAAACGTTCTCTAAAAAGATAAACCGAGAAAACCGACGAACCGATCTAAAAAACGAACTAGGGTTTTTTTTCCCAAAAAAAACCGGCGGCGACGAATGGCAGTGGTACCTCCAGCGAAGCTCCGGCGAGGCGGCGCTGCAGCAGCGGGGTGGCGGACTGCGGTGGCAAGGCGCGACGAGAGGCGGCGGCGGCGCTGCAGTGGTGGCGGCGAGGCGCGCAGAGGCGGCGGCGCGGCTGCAGTGGCGAGGCTGCGGGGCGACGGGGTGGGTGTTGGTGGCGGGGTCTGGGGGTATTTAAGAGGGGGAGGGGCGGCTTGGAGGAGGGGCGGCTTGGAGGAGGGGCCAAGGCGGCGGTGAGGGGAGTCCCGGCCGGACTCCTCGTCCGAGGCGGCGGCGGCTCGGTCTCCTGGTGGGAGACGGCGCGCGGGGAAGGTGGGCCGGCTCGGCCGGGCTTCGGCCCAGTCGGGCGCTGGAAGTTAAAAAAACAATTCCACCAAGCAGAAAATAAATCCTAGAAAATAAAATAAAATTCTAAAAATGCCAAAACAAATTTTCACCGTCTAAATAAAATATTTAGAACGAGATGAACATTTTCTTGGCCATAAAATGCAAATTTGGAAAACGTGCAATTTTTCTAATGCAAATGAAATTGCAATAAAATCCAAATAAAATCAAATATTTGATTTTAATATTTTTCCTCCAATATTTCATTTATTTTGGAGAAGTCATATTATCTCCTCTCATATATTTTAATATGAAATATTTTTCGGAGAGAAAAATAATTAAAACCAAAATCCTCGTTTTCAATATTTGATAAAAAACAAATATGAAAACCGGGAAATCCCCAACTCTCTCCGAGGGTCCTTGAGTTGCTTAGGATTTCGAGGATCGCAAACGAAATGCAATAAAATATGATATGCAAGAATGATCTATGTATTACATTCCAAATTGAAAATTTGGGATGTTACAAACCTACCCCCCTTAGATGAATCTCGCCCTCGAGATTCGGGTTGGCTAGAAAATAGGTGTGGGTGGTCTTTGCGAAGATCATCCTCTCGCTCCCAGGTGGCTTCATCCTCGGTATGGTGGCTCCACTGAACTTTGCAAAACTTGATAACCTTGCTGCGGGTGACTCGGCTGGCAAATTTGAGAATCCTGACTGGCTTCTCTTCATAGGTCAAATCATTGTCCAACTGAATCGCATCCAAGGATACTGTATCTCTTAACGGTATATCGGCCATCTCAGCATGACACTTCTTCAACTTTGAAACGTGAAACACATCATGAACTCCTGACAGTCCTTCAGGTAACTCCAACTTGTAGGCAACTTGTCCTATCAGTTCCAAAACATGATACGGTCCAACAAATCTCGGGGCTAACTTCCCCTTAACTCCAAAATGTTTCACTCCTCGCAGGGGTGACACTCGCAGATATGCTCTGTCCCCAATTTCATAGGTTATTTCCTTGCGTTTCGAATTTGCATAACTCTTCTGTCTGTACTGAGCGATCTTTAATCTATCTCTGATCAACTTAACTTTCTCTTCAGACTCTTTGATCAGATCTGGTCCAAACAACTGTCGGTCTCCTACTTCATCCCACATCAACGGTGTTCTGCACCTTCGTCCATACAGGGCTTCGAACGGTGCATCTTCAAACTGGCTTGGTAGCTGTTGTTGTATGAGAACTCCGCGTAGGGCAAATTGTCATCCCAACTAGATCCATAATCTAGTTTACAGGCTCTCAACATATCTTCCAGAATCTGCTTGACTCTCTCGGTCTGTCCATCTGTCTGCGGGTGGAATGCTGTACTGAACTCCAACCTTGTCTGTCGGATTTCGGGTTCCGGCAGACCCTTGAGGTTCGAACACTGGGGTGCGCACGGAGATCTCTCCCCTACTGATCTATGTCCAATCTCCTCGCATGATTTGGGCTGGAAACAATGAACAACACAAGGGACACAAGATTTATACTGGTTCGGGCCACCGTTGTGGTGTAATATCCTACTCTAGTGTGTGGTGTGGTGGATTGCCTCAGGGGCTGCTGATGAACAGTACAAGGGAAGAACAGCCTCGCGAGAGGTGTTCTTGAGCTGGTGCGATGAACTGCTAGGGTGAGTTCAGTCGCCTCTCTCTCTCTCTGCTGGGGTTCTACTAGATCTCTAGCCGCCTGGGTGTGTTGATCCCTCCGAGGTCTTTCTAGATGTCTCTACTCCGTGGTGGCTAGCTCTATTTATAGAGGTCCTGGGCCTCTCCCCAAATAATGAGCGGGAAGGGCGCCAACAATTGGCCATTTTGAAGGGGAACATCTAGTACAAGTTATCCTGACCAAAGGTGGTCTTCGGCTGCCAAAAGTTCTGGTGATGACGCCGTCTTGGGCTCCACGGTGACGTCCGTCCTGCCGCTCTGCTGGTCTTGGTCTCGTTGCATCGGAATGGCAACCTTTTCCCGATGCCTTGGCCTATGCTTGCCCCCTTTGCACCAAAGGGGAAACAAGGACACTGCGCAGGCCGGCGCCCGCCTGGCGTCTGCCTGGTCTTTGTTGTCATGGCTTGCGTCACGGGTTCCTGGCGAGGTACCCCTGCCTTGATCTCTCCGCCTCCTTGCGATCCTGCCTGATGAGGCTGCCTCTGAGGAAGCTTCCGGTTGTCCGCCCCGCGAGGCTTGGCCCCTCATGAGGGTCTTGAGCTTGAGCTGATGAAGATGGGCCGCGCTGGGCCCCACTTGAGCCACACCGCAGGCCGCAGGCAGGCAAGTCTGGGGACCCCCGTTCCCAGAACGCCGACATTAGCCCCCAGGCCCAAGGCGCGCTCGGGCTTGGCCCAGCAGGAAAGCGAAGGGGAAAGCGCGAAGCGCCGCGGGCCCTAACAGCCTGCGGCCTTGGGCGCCGCGTGGCGATTGATCGGACGTGGGTGACTGCGCTTCCCCACGACACCTCGGCGACCGCACGACTTGATAAGTCCCTGCATGCAGAGAAACCGATCATGATTACCTGCGATCGTGGTGCTCGGCGGTTGGCCTCCTCCAGCTATAAGTACGGGGCCGCGCGAGCCCCCTCGCCGTCGCGCCCGCCTGGGTGAAGGTAGCGGGTCAGCCCGCCGTCACGCCCCGGTGAAGCGAGAGGAGGGATCCGCCTGAGCCCCAGGAGCAGCTCGAGCCTTCGCTATGGGTCGGCGTAGGACGAATCGCGCCCGTTTTGTTTTCTTTCCTATCCCATGAGCGGGAACTATTTTAGCTCGGTGGGGCTTGGCGCGGTCCTCGCCTCCCGAGGCCGTGGCCTCCTTGTGCGCTTCGTGCCCTGCAAGGATCAGTAGGAGGGGTAACTTACGGTCTTAGTTGTGGGGGCGATCGGCCCAGGTCCTGCGCTCGTGTCGCGATGCCCGTGGGGCACAGACTGGGAGGGGTGCTCCCGCAGAGGACTTGGATAGGAAAGCTCCAAACGACGGGGGCAGAAAACACTCGCGAGGGTGCCCGCGAACCTCCCTCATGAGACTTGTGCGAGAGAAAACGAGGCAAGCGAGCGAGAAAGACAAAGAGTCACAAGCTAGGAACGTTAGCAACTCCAATAAAACTTCAAACGGGAATAAACAAGCCAACTGCAGAAAGAAAATGGGAAAGCCGCGTCTGGCACCTATTCTAGTCTTCGACGTCTTCTCACCAGCGCGGAGCTAAGTGCTACCACTGGGCATGGACGGGAGCCCCCGAGGCCCGAGGGTGGCGCTCCGGAGACTCCGGGGCGTGTACAGCCCCACTCATTATTACGTGAGAGTGTCACGGGCGGCGAGCTTCACAGGCATTCGCCTTCTTCACAGGCTCTGGGCCTTTCCCAAAACGCAGTAGCTTCACAGGCATTCGCCTTCTTCATAGGCACCGGGCCTTTTCCAAAATGCAGCGGCTTCACAGGCATTCGCCTTCTTCACAGGCACCGGGCCTTTTCCAAAACGTAGCGGCTTCATAGGCATTCTCCTTCTTCACAGGCACCGGGCCTTTCCTCGGTGCTAGGCCTCGCTCAGGGATAGAACTTCCGGAGATGTTGAATGTTCCACGCGTTCTGGATGGGTACCCCCTCCGTGGTCTCCAAGCGCGCAGAGTCGGGCCTGGAGACATGAACAACCTTGAATGGGCCCTCCCACATGGGAGAGAGCTTATGCAGCCCCTCCCTGGAGAGAACCCGTCTGAGCACGAGATCCCCTACCTCAAGAGTTCTGGGGCGGATGTTGCGGCAGTGGTATCATCGCAGCGCCTGTTGATACCTTGCCGCTCGCAGCGCGGCTTCTCGACGGCGTTCCTCCCCCAGCACAAGATCCGTCCCCCGCATGGTGTCCTGCTGCGTCTCGTCGAATGCCAGGACCCGTGCGGAGCGACGCTTGACCTCGTGAGGGAGAACAGCCTCTGCTCCGTAGACGAGGAAGAACGGGGTCTCGTCAGTCAGCTTGGTCGCAGTTCTGCGGATTGACCACAACACGGACTGGAGCTCGTCCTACCAGCCCCTGTCGCAGGCCTCCAGCTTCTTCTTGAAGGTCCTGGCTTTGAGGCCCCTCAGGACCTCCGCGTTGGCCCGCTCGGCCTGGCCATTACTCCGGAGGTGTGCTACCGAAGCATAGCATATCTGCGTTCCAAGGTTAGCGCTGGTGGGCCAGGCCCGAGCAGCTCGGGGATGATGCAGCCCGAGGGGCGCCCCCAACAAGGTAAGTAAGGAGCATAAGAAAAACGGATACATGCCGCAGGGACGGACCCATGCGGCCTGGGAATGATGCGGCCCTGTGGGCGCTCCCAGCTAAAAACGGAACTTAGAAAGATGTCACCTGGTGTTGTTGAAGATGAAGTGGTGTTGAAGAAGCGAGCGATGCGCGATGAAGGCGTCGACCCTCACGAGCCCCCAGGCCCAGGAGCCTCGGGAGGCTCCGGGGGCACAGGTGGGTCTCCGAGAGCCATCTCCATCTCCGCCAGGACCGCACAATGCCTGACCTCCTGGGCCTCCAGAATGCTCCTCAGCAGGCGCTGATGAGCGGAGACCGCGTTCGGCAGGCCGAGAGGCATGCGAACGTAGCTATGGGGTGGACCCTCGCAACGCCCCACGCGCGAAGGCCAGAGGCGCTCCTGAGACGCGGCTCGGTTGAGCCCTGGCACGTCGATGCAGATGCGCAGCCCACCATCCTTGCCTGGATGTGGGGCCATGGTGGGCAAGCGGCGGCTGCTGCGCATGACTCTCGACTCCTGTAGCTCCTGAGCGTTGCTTGCGATGAACTCCTGAGGGTTTGGTCTTCCTTGCCTTGTACCTTCCTGAGGGAAACGTGCCTGGAAGCACCCCTCCAAGTGGTGCCCGAGCGCCTCCCTCGCGACCTTGGCAAAGTCGGTGGCTCTCCAAGAAAGAGCCCCCGAGCCCTGCCTGAGGAGGGCGCCGGGCGTGCCTTCCTATGCGAGAGAGGGTGGCGCTCCCTGATTGGGCGCAGATCCTGACGCAACACCTCCATAGGCGCCTGCCTCCTTGTGGCTTGGGCCAGGCAAAACCTTCTTCTTCTTGGGGGTTGCCTCGGGAAGTCTTCCATTTCTGCGGTCCGGGTCTTCGATTGCTGCGGCTTGGAACGCGTGCTCAAGTGAACACACTGCGTCCCTTTCTTCACTGGGTACAGTGATGACTCCACCGCTTCCTGGCATCTTGAGGACATTGTGTCCATGGTGAGTCACTGCCATGAACTTGGCCAGGGCTGGGTACCTGAGGATGGCGTTGTATGGCAGACGGATGTGGGCGACGTCGAAGTCGATGAGCTCGGTGCGGTAGTTGTTGCGCTGCCCGAAGGTGACTGGAAGGCGAACTTGCCCTATCGGAACAGTGGAACCATCAGTGACTCCTGAGAATGGCTTGGTTGGCTGAAGCTGATCGTACGACACTTGGAGATTGTCGAACGTCTCGACGGACAGGACGTTGAGTCCTGCTCCACCGTCAATGAGGGTCTTGGTGACCTGCACGTTGCTGATGACTGGGGAGCAAAGCATTGGGAGGACTCCGGCCGTTGCAGCGCATTTGAGCTGATCCGCTGAGCTGAACGTGATAGCACACGCGGACCACCTGAGGGGGCGCGTGGCCTCAAGCTTGGGGAGGACTGCATTCACCTCGCGAGCAAACTGCTTGAAGATGCGTTACGAGGCTGGGGCCTGCGCACCACCCAAGATGCAAGCGATTGCGCGCGGCTCCTGGAAGCCCCCAGCTCCCTCGTCTTGATGTTGGTCTTCGTTCCTCCTTGGCGGTGGCGGCAGAGGAGGAAGGCCTGCGTTGCCGTGCGGGCGATCCTCACGAGGCTGACCTCTCCAGCCTCCCTCGCGAGGTTGGTCCTGCCAGTGATCCTCGCGAGGTCGGTCACGCCACCCTTGGCGAGGGCCACAGTCTTCCCATCGTTCGCCACCTTTTCCTCCTCCTTGGCCATAGTCCCTGTCGTTGTGCTCGGGGCGTCGGCCGACATGCCCATCTCTCACGACCCTGAGCTCTTGACATTCGTTGGTGTTGTGGGTGTGGAGGTCGTGGTACACGCAGTACCGGCTGCCCTTGGATGACTCAGGCTGATCTCTGCCTCACTTGGTGTTTGGTTCCGCTGCAAGCACGACAGCCCCCTTGCGCTTCATGTCCTTGGCCTTGGGCTTCTTCTCTTCTAGGTCGGCAGCCGGGAGTTCGAGGAGGGAAAGGCGCCCTTCCTCAGCCCTGGCGCACTTGGTCGCCAAGTTGAACAGCTCTAGGGATGTGCACATGTCTTCATGGATTGCTAGCTCCTCCTTCATCTTGACGTCGCGTACGCCATAGGAGAAGGACGAGATGATGGCTTCTTCAGTCGCCTTGGGATCTTGAGGCGAGCGTTGTTGAAGCGCTGGATGTATTTCTGTAGGGTTTCCCCTTGCTGCTGCTTGATGCGGCGCAGATCGCTCACGGCCGGGGGCCGGTCGCGAGCGCCCTGGAAGTTGGCAATGAAGCGAGTGCGCATCTCGTCCCAGGAGGAGATTGTGCCAGGAGCCAAGTTCAGGAGCCAGGTGCGGGCCCCGTCCTTGAGCGCCATGGGAAACCAGTTCGCCATGACCCTTTCGTCTCCATTGGCGGCTTCGATGCATAGCTCGTAGAGCTGTAGGAACTCCACGGGGTCCGCCGTGCCATCATAGCGAGGGGGCAGGTCAGGGCTGAACATGCCTGGCCATGCGACGCCGTGTAGCTCGGGGGTGAGGGCACGGCAGCCCGTTGTGGCCACCGGTGCCTTTTGCTGGTACTGGGCTTGCTCATGGGGATTACCGCATGCCGCCGCTTGGAGCAGCACGGGGTCTTGGCATGGAGGTGCAGGGACGTGATCTTGGCGCGCCGGTGCCGGGAGCGCGCGAGCACCTTCTTGAGGACGAGGGATCTCTTGGCAGCTCCTTTCTTGCTGCGCAGGCGCCGGACGCGGAGGGTCTCGCCCTGGGGCTGCGCGCCTTGGGGCCAGGGCGCCTTCTTGGGGAGGACGTGGTGGAGGCACCTCCTGATCTTCGCCTCCCGTGCGGAACGGAGGGCGAAGCAGCGAGAGGGACGGCAAGGGGGAGCCCCCTGCGGCGCTGACGAGCTCGGTGATGCGGGCGAGCCAGTCTTCGTAGAGGTCGTCGATGGGGCGGTAGTGCAGGAGCTCTCTTGCCAGGAGCAGCGCGGCGTGCACGTCCATGGGGGCGCGACGGGCATGGGACGACGAAGCGGCTGGAGTTGGCGACGGTGTGGCGGTGCGGCCTTCCCACCGTACCGAAGGATGCTGGGACGAGGCCTACTGCTCGTTCCCCGCCGGGCCGGTGGCGGCGTTGGCGGCAGGCGACGGGGAATGACGAGGACGTCCACCGATGGGCGCCGTCTGGGCGACGCGGGTGGCGAGGGCAGCCCGGCGCTCGGCGCGAGCCCGACGAGCGTCAGCCATGGACACGATGGAAGATTGCACGCGAACAGCGGAAGAAAGATTCCGACGCACCCCTACCTAGCGCGCCAAATGTCGGATTTCGGGTTCCGGCAGACCCTTGAGGTTCGAACACTGGGGTGCGTGCGGAGATCTCTCCCCTACCGATCTACGTCCAATCTCCTCGCATGATTTGGGCTAGAAACAACGAATAACACAAGGGACACAAGATTTATATTGGTTTGGGCCACCGTTGTGGTGTAATACCCTACTCCAGTGTGTGGTGTGGTGGATTGCCTCAGGGGCTGCTGATGAACAGTACAAGGGAAGAACAGCCTCGCGAGAGGTGTTCTTGAGCTGGTGCGATGAACTGCTAGGGTGAGTTCAGTCGCCTCTCTCTCTCTCTGCTGGGGTTCTACCAGATCTCTAGCCGCCTGGGTGTGTTGATCCCTCCGGGGTCTTTCTAGATGTCTCTACTCCATGGTGGCTAGCTCTATTTATAAAGGCCCTGGGCCTCTCCCCAAATAATGAGCGGGAAGGGCGCCAACAATTGGCCATTTTGAAGGGGAACATCTAGTACAAGTTATCCTGACCAAAGGTGGTCTTCGGCTGCCAAAAGTTCTGGTGATGACGCCGTCTTGGGCTCCATGGTGACCTCCGTCCTGCCGCTCTGCTGGTCTTGGTCTCGTTGCACCGGAATGGCAACCTTTGCTCAATGCCTTGGCCTGTGCTTCCCCCCTTTGCACCAAAGGGGAAACAAGGACACTGCGCAGGCCGGCGCCCGCCTGGTCTTGGTCGTCATGGCTTGCGTCATGGGTTCCTCGCGAGGTACCCCTGCCTTGATCTCTCCGCCTCCTCGCGATCCTGCCTGATGAGGCTGCCTCTGAGGAAGCTTCCGGTCATCCGCCCCGCGAGGCTTGGCCCCTCGCGAGGGTCTTGAGCTTGAGCTGATGAAGATGGGCCGCGCCGGGCCCCCACTTGAGCCACGCCACAGGCCGCAGGCAGGCAAGTCTGGGGACCCCCGTTCCCAGAACGCCGGCATTGTCCCCAAAGTTTGGTGCAGCTGATGCCAAAACTTTGAAGTAAACTGTGTCCCTCTATCTGATACGATGTCCTCGGAACTCCATGCAGACATACGATCCTGGTCATGTATATCTTGGCCAACTTCGCACTTGTATAGGTGGTTTTCACTGGGATAAAGTGAGCCACTTTGGTCAAGCGATCAACTACTACCCATATAGAATCATATCCTGATTTGGTTTTGGGTAATCCGGTGATAAAATCCATGCCAAGTCCATTCGGGTATTGGCATAGGCTGTAACAATCCTGCTGGCTTTTGATGTTGAGCCTTCACTCTCTGACATACATCACATACGGCTACATACTCGGTAATATCCTTCTTCATACCCGTCCACCAGAAACGTTCCTTCAAGTCCAAATACATCTTGGTATTTCCGGGGTGTATCGAGTATGGTGAGTCATGAGCCTCCTGAAGTATTAACTTCGTGATCTTTGGGTTATTGGGCACATAAGCTCGGTCCTCAAACCATAAGGTGTCGTGCTCATCCTCACGAAAACCTTTGGCCTTTCCTTCGCTCATTCTCTCTTTTATCTCGGCAATCTCTTTGTCCTCCTTCTGAGCTTCTCGAATCTTTCCTAGAATGTCGACTGGACTTCCATTGTTGCAACAAAACCTCTAGGAACAATCTCCAATCGAAGTTCCCTGAGATCCTCTGCTAACTCCTTCGGCAATCCCGTGCTCACTAGGGTATTAACATAACTTTTCCGACTCAAAGCGTCGGCTATGACATTGGCCTTGCCTGGATGATAATGAAGCTTCATGTCATAATCCTTTATAAGCTCCAACCATCTCCTCGGTCTAAGGTTCAGCTCTTTCTATGTGAAAATGTATTTCAAACTCTTATGATCCGTGTACACATCACAATGATTTCCAATAAGGTAATGCCTCCAGGTCTTCAACGCATGCACTACGGCTGCTAAGTCCAAAGGATGCGTGGCATAATTCAACTCGTGCGGTTTCAGTTGTCGCGAGGCATACGAAACAACTCTTCCGTCCTGCATAAGCACACTTCCAAGTCCTAGGCGAGAGGCATCGCAATACACTTGGAACTCCTTACGTATATTCGGCAGAATCAGCACTGGGGCTGTAGTCAAACGTTTCTTTAACTCCTGAAAACTTGCTTCACATTCTTCTGTCCATTTAAATTTGGTATCCTTCTTCAACAACTCCGTCATTGGCTTCGCAATCTTGGAAAAATTCTCAATGAATCTCCGATAGTATCCTGCGAGTCCAAGAAAACTGCGGGTCTCGCTAACTGAGGTGGGTGCCAACCATTCAGTGACTGACTGAACCTTGGTCGGATCTACTTCTACACCTTCTCCTGATATAACATGTCCAAGGAATCCAACTTCCTTCAGCCAAAACTCGCACTTGCTGAACTTGGCATACAACTGATGTTCCCTGAGTTTCTCAAGAACTAAACGCAAATGCTCTTCATGCTCCTCCTCATTCTTCGAGCATACCATTATATCATCAATGAACACCACAACGAACTTATCCAAATATTCCATGAACACTTTGTTCATCATGCTCATGAAGTAGGCAGGGGCGTTAGTCAGTCCAAACGACATGACCGTATATTCATACAAGCCGTACCATGTGGTGAATGATGTCTTTGGTATGTCCTTCTCTCGTATCTTCAGCTGGTGATATCTTGATCGCAGATCGATCTTTGAAAACACCTTAACTCCTTGCAGCTGGTCAAACAGATCATTGATCATCGGCAGTGGGTACTTGTTCTTGATCGTCACTTCATTCAAGGCTCAATAATCAACAACCATTCTTAGAGACTTATCCTTCTTCTCTACCAAAAGCACTGGGGCTCCCCATGGTGATGAGCTCCGTCGAATGTATCCTTTCTCCAATAACTCCTTGATATGTTACTTAATCTCCAGATCATTTGCGGGCATCCGGCATGGTCTCTCTGATATGGGCCCGGTGCCTGGCAATAGCTCTATCAAAAACTCGATGTCTCGATCCAGTGGCATGCCTGGTAATTCTTCTGGAAAAACATCCGGGTAATCCTTCACTACAGGCACTTCCTCCTGAACAACTCCCGAGAGGGTATTTACTTGGATACTTCTTGGCGCATGTCTAGATACATACTTAATCTGTTTTCCCTCAGGGGTGGTGAGACAAATTGACTTACTAACACAGTCAATGCTTCCTCCATACTTTGACACCCAGTCCATGCCTAATATCACATCCAATCCTTGTGACTCCAAGATTATTAGGTCGGATGGAAAAACATGGCTACCAATGGTTAGGGGTATCTGGTCGCACCATCGACTAGCCATGTACTCTACTCCAGGTGAACTTACTAACAGATGGGTCCTAAGGGTTTGGGTTGGTAGTTTAAACTTATCCACAAATTCCCTTGACATCTATGAATGCGATGCATCAGTATCAAAAAGAACAAGGGAGGTAAAAGACTTAACCAAAAACTTATCAATAACCGCGTCTGGCTGCTCTTCAACCTCCTCCACATTGACGTGGTTCACTTGTCCTTTATTGAATGGATTGGGCTTCTTTCCAGCGCTCACATTTCTGCTTGCATTCTTCGCTTCAGGGCACTCCGTGGCATAGTGTCCAGTCTTCCCACACTTGAAACAAGTAACGTGGCTTAGGTCTCTCTTGGCGGGTGTGGCTGGATTGGGGCGGTTCTGATTGTTGCTTGCTCCATTCCCATTCCCATTCCTTGGGCCTGTATGATTATGGTTACTTCCTCCATTGTGGGTGTGGCCTCCATGGTTATGAACAAGTCCTCCCGAGTTCGGGGTTAGGCGAGGCTTCTGCTGAGCTCTTGAATTATACCTTCCTTGTCCATACTTCCTCTTACGGCTCTCAATCTGCTGCTGCTTCCCTTCAATCATAAGAGCCTTATCTACCAACTCCTGGTAGTTGTTGAATGTTGCCACCATCAACTGCATGCTCATCTCATCATTCAGCCCTTCCATAAACTTCTCCTGCTTTGCGGCATCTGTGGCCACATCATCAGGGTATTCTGCTGCTGGATCAACTGAGTGAGCTCCGGTGGGAAGGTAAATCCGGGGTCACGTCTCGGAGGCATCTGATGGGTTTTAGAGGGGAGAGATTAGAATAGAAAATGGGTCTAATGATAAGGCACTACCCATATGCACATGAGACAAACACAAACATTTCACTCAATCAATCAAGCAAGGGCATACAATCGATCTAACTATCGTTTACAAAAGTGCTCGAACTATACTATTTACATGGTGGAATACTACTACTGATGTGGTGGTCTACTAGAAATATTCTTCGGTTGAAGACTCCATGATGTCTGCTCCAGCTTCGTCTTCATAGTCATCATCGCTATTGTCGGGGTCTGAGTCGGTGTCGTCGATGATGATGTAGTCCTCCGGGCGAATCTCCTTGGGTTCTTCGTCTTCTCCTCCTGGTGCGGGGTCTCCCAAAAATACTGCTAACTTCCTTTCCAGATCGTCATTCTTCTCCACTAGTACGACGATTTCCTCCTCATAATCTTCACGTGTAGCCTTGAGTTCTTCCTCCAATTCCGTGATCCTAGTCATTGCCTTCTTCAAATCTATCATTCCTGCGCACATCTGGTTCTCCTGACGACGAATGTGTTGGTTTAACTCTTGGATGAAAGATGCAATTGATCTATCCTTCCTGGTGCTGATCATCTCCCATTTCTCATCTCGGCGCCCACAAATCTGATAGATAGTATCCTTAAGCTCCTTATGATAAACTTCTCCAATGCGTCCCATGGTGATG
The DNA here is from genome assembly GCF_003073215.2 of Triticum urartu. Classification (NCBI taxonomy): domain Eukaryota; kingdom Viridiplantae; phylum Streptophyta; class Magnoliopsida; order Poales; family Poaceae; genus Triticum; species Triticum urartu. Next base: position 322,309,334 of record NC_053028.1, read on the forward strand.
TGAGTTGCCATACTCTTTCCTAGACTCCAGGTTGGTGCATCGAAGGAAAACTCTATGGGCTTAGTAACTGGCATGAATGTCCTTCCTGGAACTTGAACTTGAATCATCCATCGCTCCTCTTCTGGTAGGGTTGCGTTGTAAGTCCCGGTGAAGCTTGGTATTCCAATGTTCAGGTACCTAGTGACTTCCTTCAAGTGTCGTCCAAAAGGTGCTTCTTCATCCGGTTGTGCAAACTTGTTCCTTGCGTCCGCCATCCTAAAGCGTAGAAAATGGAGAGGAGTCAGAAATGAGGAGAGAATAGTGATCTAGGACTTTAGCTTAGTGGTCGTGTCCTACACTCAGCATGTGCTCTGATACCATCTTGTAGCGACCCGACCTCAAACGGTCAAGTCTCTGTGCTTCAGTGTCATCCCTGGATCGGTAATGCTGACACACACAGTACTCGAGGATTTATAACAGAGTAGCAATCACACACTTATTACATCGAATGTCTCAAAAGAGAGCTTATTACAATAAATATGGCTTAAGGCCATCTAATACGATAACAACGGAAGGCTTGGAAGATAAAGTGAGTCCATCAACTCCAATGGTATAGCTGAGCTACACGGCATCGACCTAACGAACCTTACTCCTCGTCTGAAAAGTCTGCAACATGATACGTTGCAGCCCGAAAACGGGCCAGCACTTGGAATATGCTGGCAATATAACACAGTAGAGCAAGAACAGAATAATGCTATCACTACATGCATATTTGGCTGGTGGAAAGCTCTATGGTTATAGTTTTTGCGAAAAGCCAATTTTTCCCTACAACAAAGGAATACATTTTAATTTAACTACCATGGTAGTTGAAACATCATTGAGAAGGTTCCTCCAACTCAATCCCAATTAAAGTAATTAACAACCCAACAATATTAGTTTGGAGTGATGAGATACTTATGATACCCCAAGTACTAGATACTCAAGATGTCCATAACCGGGGACGCGGCTAACCATGATTAGTTTATACACTCTGCAGAGGTTTGCGCACTTTTCCCCACAAGACCCGATCTCCTCCGTTGGATTTCTCACACTACATGGTGTTTGAGAAAGGGATGACCGAGACACAGTCTTTCAGAAGCATTAACCCCTTACTCCGGGCAGACCATACCAAACCTACATCCCACTACCTGCTGATCCACCTCTTCGGGAGCTTCACACAACTTACTCAACTATGCTAGAGCCCATAATAGCTTGTGGCTGCACACGGAAGTTTCTAGCATGAAAATATCTCAGTTCCCTTTGAGCCTGGGTGGCGGACCATAGGATTATCACACGGGTACTCCGAGATATCCTAGGACAACACTGGATTCTCCAGGTGCCCAACAAACAATCCACCCAGATGTGTATTCAAGTTGCCACCTTAAGTTAAACCATTAATTAACAATCTCACATCTGTCATGGATTTCACTCACCCAAACCACGTCTACGAGCATAGCATGGCAATATAAGTAATACGTAGAAGTAACTCACAAGGGTTTGAATATAACAGGGCAATAGGTTCTACCTCATCAACTACTTCCCAACCCACATGTTAATCACATCCTAACCATGCAATGTTTGAGGAATGGAACTAATGCATAAAAATTGGGTGATAAAGGGGTATGATCAAAGTGTTACTTGCCTTGCTAATGATCCACAAAACCTAGGGATTCGTAGTAGCACGCTTCGCACTCCGGGTGTTCTATCGCAAACAAACAATAGCATACATAAGCAATCAAGCAAAAAACACGAGTAAAACTCAAATAAGAAGATCTAACCAGAAAGTTCAACTTAAGAACTCCGGTTTGCAAAAAGAATCAAATCAAACGAAGCAACGAAACTCAAACTGCAAAAGAAACAAGATCTGTTTGCTAATCTGGACTATGGTCAAATTTTACAGTAGCAAAAACTTGTTCAAGTTTGTTAAACGGAAAGAGGGTTTTGATACGAAGATCTAGGCGCTTGAATCGCCTGATTCTGATAGACGAGCGAAAAGATAAACTAAAACAAAAATCGGATCAGAAATCACGATCGAAAATAATCACGGAAAAAACCGAGAAAAAGAAAACTGACGAACAGGCTAACGAACGAACATTTGTTGTCTGTAACTATCGAACGAAAACCGTTCGTTAAACGAACATACAGACGAATGTTCACTAAAAAGATAAATCGAGAAAACCGGCGAACCGATCTAAAAAACGAACTAGGGTTTTTTTTCTTAAAAAATCCGAAGCGGTTTTCAAAAAAAACCGGTGGCAATGGACGGCGGTGGTACCTCCGGTGAAGCTCCGACGAGGCGGGGCTGCGGCGGCGAGGCAACGGCGGCGCGACGCAGCGAGAGGCGGCGACGGCGAGGCACGGCAGAGGCGTCGGCGCGGCTGCGGTGGCGGGGTTGCGGCGCGGCGGGGTGGGTGGTGGTGGCGGGGTCCGGGGGGTATTTAAGAGGGGGAGGGGCGGCTTGGAGGAGGGGCCAAGGCGGCGGCGAGGGGAGTCCCGACCGGACTCCTCGTCCGAGGCGGCGGCGGCTCGGTCTCCTGGTGGGAGACGGCACGCGGGGAAGGTGGGCCGGCTCGGCTGGGCTTCGGCCCAGTCGGGCGCTGGAAGTTTAAAAAAAACAATTCCGCCGAACAGAAAATAAATCCTAGAAAATAAAATAAAATTGTAAAAATGCCAAAACAAATTTTCACCGTCTAAATAAAATATTTAGAACGAGATGAACATTTTCTTGGCCCTAAAATGCAACTTTGAAAAACGTGCAATTTTTCTAATGCAAATAAAATTGTAATAAAATCCAAATAAAATCAAATATTTGATTTTAATATTTTTCCTCCAATATTTTATTTGTTTTGGAGAAGTCATATTATCTCCTCTCATATATTTTAATATGAAATATTTTTCGGAGAGAAAAATAATTAAAACCAAAATCCTCGTTTTAATATTTGATAAAAATCAAATATGAAAGCCGGGAAATCCCCAACTCTCTCCGAGGGTCCTTGAGTCGCTTAGGATTTCGAGGATCGCGAAACGAAATGTAATAGAATATGATATGCAAAAATGATCTATGTATAACATTCCAAATTGAAAATTTGGGATGTTACAGTAAAAGTGTTGGGTTGTCTCCTAACAAGCGCTTTTCTTTAATGCCTTTTAGCTAGGCATGATGATTTCAATGATGTTTGCATAAAAGATAAGGATTGAAACATAACAAGAGCATCATGAATCATAAGTTCCTCTCTCATAATAATTTTCAGTAGCATCATGAATATATTCATCAATATAACCATCACATAAAGCATTCTTTTCATGATCCAAAAACATAGAAAATTTATTACTCTCCATGTAAGCAATGTTATTCTCATTCACAATAGTGGGAGTATCATATGAAACCCGAATACTAAAAATTGTTTACACAATAAAAGAGTAATGTTCAGTAAAAGGATATTCAAAATTATGACAATAATTATCACTACTTTTTATAACATAAGTATCATCACAATAATCATCATAAGTAGCAACTTTGTTCTCATCATAGATAGGAGGCATGCAATCATCATAGCAAATTAGATCGTTCAAAGTAGGGGGACTAAAAAGCTCATCTTCATTAAAC